>NC_140651.1:3865760-4334860 GCF_978046115.1 Saccoglossus kowalevskii
AGTGTAAAATAATTAAACGAGAGCTGTCTACACCAAAATAAGTTAAAAATATTTGTCCGCACATTTATTCTCTCAATTTAACAACTTGTAATTGTGGGAATTAATCAAACGAGAGCTGTCTACACCAAAATAAGTCTAAATATTATATTACCGAATTATTAACAGGAACGTGTCTTGGCATTAGGGTTAGGATCGGGTCAGGTATGGGCAACGCAAATGGCAAACACCCAATTGGCAAGATGTACACTAACGGGTTATGGCATGCATATAGTTTACACAAGTAAAAACACAAAATTGGCAATTTTTTGGACAATTGTAACTCAATAATCGAAATATGTTGTATTTCTATATATATATATACACTATATAGTCTTAACAAATGCAAACACATCCAGTCAATCAATTGTGGTCTTGTGGTTCAGTTGTCTATACAGTGATCAGAAGGACCTGGGTTCAATTCCCATGCCTGCCAGTCTATTTTTGAATGCTAGTGAAAACATTTATCCTATAATTAGGACTTAAATCCTATCATTTGCATGAAGACACTCGTGGTACAGTGGACAAGACAGTGCGCTGGGAACTCAAAGATTGCAAGTTTGAATCACGGACAGGACACTCCTACAAGACAAGATATGAAAGAAAAAAAAACATAAACAGCAACTTCTGTATATCAAGAACTCAAGTCAGAAAAACAGAACACAAGGAACTACCTCACATGGAAGCCAGTCGAAGTCGTCGAAGTACGAACACAGTTGACAGCTGCAGGTTACGTGCAACAACAGACACGAGGATCCCATTTGTTCTCCAAATGGGTCCCTTCTTTTGTATTGACCCCCTAAAGATTGCTAATTCCCCTTTCTAACTCTTCTAACCCCCCAAAATAATATATCGCCCCTTTTAGAATGTATTGATCCACAAATTAATGAATATTCATGAACACAGAAACTGCTATGTCATGAATAAATTAGCATAATTTTAAAAAATTTGCATAAAGTGTAGGTACTCCTTCTGGAGTCCTGCCTATTCAGTGGGTTTTAAATTCATGGTTTTATCATTTAGTGATGTGTCCTATGCTAAATTTTACATATTCACTGGGTTTTAATTTAGTGCATTTTCCAGTCAGCAAAATAAGCAAAATTAAAACCCAGTGAATAATTAATCCTTTTACAGTATTTTTTTTTAAATCATCCGCTATACGCATATTAATATTTATTTATATACGTATAGCGAAAGATTTAAAAAAAAGCAAATTAGTATTTATTAATTTTCAGCCCCCAAGTGACTGTGGACTAAGTGCATAAAAAATGCAAATTCTGATTAAAGAACAATCAAACTATACAATTAAAAATGACATAACCACAACAAATGTACTTGTTTTTTCAGGTTAAATGAGGTGCATAAAAAGTAGTTGAAAATCAACACAATTCATTACGTCAGTGTGTGAAAAGAAAAAAATCTTTTGTTTTGTTAACCAAATGTAAGAATGGATTTGGAAACATTAGTGTTGAAAATAATACCATTGCAATGGCATGGAGTGATTGGGACTTTAAGTAATCCAGACAATCCAATACAGTCATCAAACTACTGGTTATTACAACAGTCAGCACTTTCATGGAATGACCTAATCCAATCGCTGTGTCAGAAAGAACCGATTATACATCAAGATAAAACACTCATTTTGTAAGTATTTTTGGAATGTTGTTAATGTTGTGGACTTAAGACTTAAGTTGTGGAGTTACTAAAATTACCTTTTACTAATAAGGGTGAAGAAGTCAATAATACGAACAAACATTGATAAGAGATGACAAGGGTAAGTAGGTAAATGTAAATGTCACTGAGTTCTCCAGTGGTAATACCTAGGTCTGTGCAATAAAGTCATAGATCAGGGGTTCAGTTGCCTCAAAGTTAGCTTATGATATTTTGTTCAAAAAGGATGGGAAATTTCTAATAATTGGGAAATTTCATGGGAAATTTCTAATAATTTGGCATATTTTGAGATGCAAAACAGTGAATTTAACAGAAACACTTAGCTGATGTCTGGAGAGCATCTGTCGAATCACTGATAGATATGTCTTATACTCCAATTAACACCACATAATATAGCACAGTATCTGACCTTGTGAATTTGTAATCATAACAGTTTTGATATTTTCTTCAATTATATTATTCAGCAAACCAAGGATTTCTTTACTGCCGATAGACATACAGAGAAATTTGTTAACATTTATTCATTACCACCAAGAACAAATCCCAAGTGACGTCATCGTGAAATTATTAAATGAAATCGAACAATACATAAAGCAGGACGATTGGTTAGCGTTTCTTGTGAAGGAGATAGAAAGAACACATATGCTTGCTGAGACTGACAAGATTAGACTTGATTTGTTTTGTCAATCATCAAATAAACTCACAGATTTGTGTGATAGAATTAAAGCCTCTAGCCAGCACACTTCGGATGGTGTAGGTAGGTCTCACTTTGATGAGTGGAAAGACTTAATTGATGTGAGGGAGCAGCAAGTGTTATCTCCTGGAATGGAGATTGACAGTGAACGAGAGGATGTAGACATGCCGCATAGTGGAGATAAGCGTTTCAGTCAAGAACACGTTTGTAACAATGAGGTCATCATCTTGGATTCAAGTACTGATGACGAGAATGCACATGATGTGAAGGTGGAAGCCAAGGATGATGATGCGACGGTAACAGAGGTAGATGATGTTACCATGGAAATAGACGAACCAGATCTTGACACAGACATAAAGGTAATAGAATACATTGAATATGATTATACTATATACAACCCAATAATTATATTGGAGAGAGCCCTCTGTGATGGAATTGTTTTCAGTCCATGTTTGAACGTAGACCAAAAGCTGGGACTTCTAGATTGACCCCCGTGTATGCTCCTCCACCTGAACCAATCACATTCAAGTTTACAGCATACATCTTGGGATATATATGCATGATTGACTATTTGTTTCATGATGCAATGACTAGCAGTCATTTTGTTTTAAGAAATGGTGTTGCAGAGCCATATCTCTGACATGCCCTGACCGTTCATGTTCAAATTTTTAATATTTATTAAACTTGATAATGCATTTTATCTCTTCAGTAATTTGAATGTATTAACTGCAATATTTAGCAATATTCTGTTTAAACAGACATGGCACACTTCCAGTAAACTTTCAGTGAATAACCACGTTGATTTTTCACAGATTAAAGTGGATAAATTACTAGATGTTCTAAATTCTAGCTCAGACGGAGTTCCCGGTGACCATCAAATGGAAATGGAGTTATTTAGCAAACACACTTCACAGCAGGTGAGGTTCATAAACCACGTCTATTCATATTTAATTCACATTTACTAATGCTTCTCTGATCTGCTGTTTTGATATTTCATCTCTGGTGATACTTTTAATACGTGAGAGGCCCATTATGTTATTAAAGGATAATACAGTTTTCCTTGAATTTGATTTTGTTTTTTAATTTTAGGTTGATGGCATCTGTAAGTACATGAAGACAGATAGTTTCTCAGAAGTTACACTGCAGATATTTTGTCAATGTTTGTGTAATCTTCAACCAGAACCAAGCTACAGTAATTGTGTAGTAATTGCCAAACAATGTTACTTGGATAAGGTAGGATAATTGTGAATAGCGCCCTCTCTGACCAAATTTGTTTTTGCATATTGTGTTGAATGGTGAAGAAAGTTCTAAAATATATGGTCTCCTTGTAAAAAGTTAATTACGGTAAAAATATTTTGTTGGTTTATAGGCAAGGGAGTACCTCAATATTACTTGTGATATAAAATTACATAATATTGGTATTTGATGATGAAATTATCATGGAAACTCGTATTATTTTCCACATAATTAAGAGTTTTCTCAGAAAAATAGATTTATGGTGAAGAAACAATGTCTACACACAGTTGACTAAAACCAAAATTTCTATTATATTGATTCCACATTGTAATTACAACATTTACTCCTGTGTTGCATACACATCAAACCATGAATCAAGATCAATGAAGTCCAAATAAAAAAAAACAAAAAAAAAACAATTTCAGGCCTGAACTAAAATATTGTTTCTGGCCATAGAGGACATCAAATAAAAATGTGCATGTTACAGCATTTCATTATTGTTCCTTCTAAAAATTTTTAGAAAAAATGAATATCATTAGCATTTGAAAATTAAAAATAAAAGCTCGCAACAATTTTGGAATAGATTGATCAGAAGTTGACAAATTTGGCACCTTTCAAAGATTTGTGCCCTCTATGGCTGATGTAACAATACTTTTGTTTTCATGCATTAAATATTAGTAGTTTAGAGGACTGGTGTAATGTATCTTATAATGAATCAATCTGATTAAAATGTTTTTACAAACGACCATCAGTGTGCATGCCTATAACTACATATAACAAACTACCAATGTAAATTATTTGTAGGATTAAAAATAAATCAGAACCCGAGTTACAAACCACTTTCTAGTATGACAGGCTGTTTTAGTAACACATGCTCCAATTGGTTGACAGACAAATCTACATAAGTGGCCATAAACCAATGTCCATGTATTAAGCACAGTCTCTACTTATATTTCAGTTGCTGCATTTACAACAGAATGCATCACGGAGACTGGTAACTACAGTCACAAGATTTAGTGGAAAATTCCCCAAAGCATTAATTGAAGGTGCATTGGTGCTAATGTGTGCAAACTTAGGAAGTCCACAGGCCGATATAATTTGTAAACTGGCTAGAGAGACATTTGATAAGCAAGTTAAGGAATTTTTCTTCAGGTATGTAAAGTGATAAACCTGCACAATATTTGGCAGTGTCTAATTAACATATTTTCTCTATGTAATTACATCTATTAATAGTGTATGCTCTTTGTAACTAACTGGTGTGTCTGTAGTCAAACTACATGTACATGTTTGGCTTGCGTCTGCTTCTTATGGAGATGCGTTTCTAATAGAGTAAATATGGTAATATTAGATTACCTTTGTGTAATGCACACTCTGCCAGACATACAGCTAGATTACAAACCCTTTAAATAACCCAACATTACCTATCTACTATGTACTAGTACTGCGCTTTCTCATATTGTGTGCTGGTTTAATTCTAGTTTATTTTATTTTCAATCACTATTAATTTCATGCTCCTCTTGATTTTGATGGGAACTAAATTTCACAAATTCACCAGCCTCTAGAAGTGTTCAATGCTAAACAACCCCAAAACAAACATTTCTCAGACTCTGGAAGTCATGTACAGCAAATATGCAAATCCACAAACATAATTATGACAAATTTCACCTTGGGTTCATTGACCAATTCTTGAAATATTTCCCAGGCTGCTGCCCCTGCCAATGAGCTAGTGCCTTCTACTGTAAAATCATTAATTTTCACTGAGTTAAAATTTCGCTGATTTAGCATTTCAGGCATATTAATTGGTTTTTGAAATCACCGTTTTATCTTTTAGATAATGTGTTCTATGCTAAATTTTACATATTCACTGGGGTTTAATTTGGCTCATTTTTCAGTCAGTGAAATGAGCAAAAATAAAACCTAGTGAATAATCAACTCTTTTACAGTATTCTACAGAAAAAGAAATTACTAACATTTGTCTTATGCATATAATTTATTTGCAGTAAACTTGTTGATATGAATTTTGAGTGGACTGTTCACACCAGCCAAGTTTTTCTTACACTAATTGAACCAAAGGTAAACTCTATTTCTATTATTTCTAGCAAGTTGCTTGATTGGTTATGCAGTCTGGGATTACAATTACTACACAGTAACTGTTTTTATCACTTCTTTTTACAGCTTGATCTAAACACTGTCACAATAACAACATTCCTGACACTTCTAGAGCATCATGGGATAGCGCAGAATTCATGTCTCAAGTTTGGTAAATTGTTGCTTACAAGCATCACTAAATACAGCAAACAGGTAAATAGATGACATAGCCCCTGTCAGTTGCATTGATGACATAGCCCTCGATCAAAGACTGCACATCCCAATTTTTGAGAAATAAATGACTGCCAGTCATTCATCCTGAATCAGATTTTAAAAACAAAATTTGACGTCTGTACGATCTAACAATGCATGGCCTCAAATATTTATAAAGTATTTAATTTTATCAAAAAAAATAGAGAACACAGACAGAGACCTGCATCCAAGACAAATTACATAACAAGTTTTTCGATTTCAAATAAGTCTGTGGCAGATTATATCTGTTGTGAACGGGATTAATACAGCATATTTGTAGTTTACATTAACTACAGGGAAGTTAATAGCTTGCACCTGGATGCTTGTATGTGTTATATTATATATTTTCTTGCAGTTCACTTCTGAGCACATATCAGTCATGGGCCGCATCTTGGCAGTTAACAAGACATACTTAAAAAAGACGGCTATATCCGCTTTGAAGAAAATCAAACCATAGAAAAAAACCACACTGTGTGTATCAAAAAGGTTTTATTTCATATTCAAAATTAAAAGTGTTGTATTTTGTGTATAAGAAATATAATTCAACAATAGATATAAAGTGTCAATAATTGATGCTTTTTTCCTTAATATTATTATTCTTAATTTTTTTAATAAATATTTTCAAATATATCTAACTGATATTAATAAAACATAATGTTATATTTCTGAATATTACAGAAGAAGACGTCACAATCTTTGACCTCTGTGCCAAAGTTCATTGACCTTAGCAAGCACAAGATTTCTTACAGCCCTCATTTTAACATCTCTGATGCAGATGAACCAAATAATCGATGACAAGTTTTCAACATCCAAGAAACTTGCTGATAAATAATACAGATGAATTTTTCTGAAAATAAACAAGCACCATAAGTATGAGACGGACAGACTATCACTCATATTACCTGTATATGTACTTTAAAACATTGACACTAGATGTAATCACAGGTACATTACTTGGGGTTTGCAACGCACATAGTACTGTATGGTGACATCATGCCAAGATCCCATTCAAGTCTCATCTCGTAGATAGTGAGACTGATGCTACGACCTTCTGACATGACATAAACGGTTTTTAATAAAACAATAAAACATGTATTACCACATTCATAGTGAAAAAATGTAATACTGTACATCGAAAATTTACAGGAAATATAGTTATCGTAATCAGTCATATCGTGAGCAGCTATTTAGATCCACCTTGACATCCCAGTATCCTAGTTACCTCGGGCATGCGCATTTTTCTGAGTTGGAACGCTTATGTGAGAGCGAGATTGAAACGGGATCTTGGTATCATGTCAATGTATTTGCAAACCCCAAGTAATGTACCACTGATGTAATATATTAAAGAGAGTTGTATGCAGAAATACAAATCATAGTTTGATGTGTAACGTATGTTAAATGTAACTAGTCTGTGTATATAAACTGTCACAACGCATTACACTGCACTCCAAATATGACAATGATGAAGCCTGTATAGAGTTGCTAGGTTACAACACACATGTATCATAACATTTTTATAGTCTTCACTAACACGTTAAATTCAGGAAATTTGAGCAAGAATTATGAAACGCACTTACAGAAAATACTGCCATTGGTCCAGTGCTTTGATAATATCTTCTTAAAGCTTCTCTAATATGTGTTGTTTGTATCGCATTCACACTACCACTCTCTAAAGTTGATGTGGCACCACTCTATAAAAAGACAAAGATTAACAGTTACGGCTTTGTACACTTGTTGTCATGACAACTGTAAAGACTTTCTTATGACAGATCTCTTACATGTATAAGTATCAGCTATGTGATTTGAACGGAGCTTATGTGAAATGTTGGTACAGATGTTATCCATACTATTAGTAACGTGATTATGTCATCTTGAAATAGACTTGTATGTGACATCAAAGAGAAAAAACTGATAGATTCTAGGCATTAGTTGAGTTGAACACCACATAAATTCTAGGTGTTAGTGGAGTGTTGCTTAGTGATTGGAACACTACATGGATTTTAGGTATTTGTGGAGTGGCATATAAAGAGAATACTGCATGAAATCTAGACAATAATAAAATGTGATTGTGTCTCATACTGTGACTCATGCAGTAAACATCACCCATGTTTTTTGATTGATTGAACATTAGATTATGACAAGCACTGCTTGACTTGCTTTTCTGTGGGTGGCTTCCTCATAGGAGACAGGAGAAACATGATCTTGATATGCCCTGTAGCACCTGAATATGACCTGCATAACCTGTCACTTGTTCACAAAAAACTGCACCTATGTTAAAAACTGGAAGATACAGAGACATAAGCAGGCATTACCTTTTTTCTTTTCTTGGCTTTTGGTTTGGTGGCTGCAGTTGTACTTTGTTGTGACATATTACTAAGATTGTGTTGTTGGGATCCACTGAGACTATGCTGTTGGGAACCGCTGGATGAATTACTATTTAAGGAAGCATTTAAATTAGTAGATGATGCTGATAGAAATGGAGATGACATGACACTGGTTGTCGGGGTAGTAGGTGTTGATGGTGGTGATTGGTTGCTAGGAGACACTGGTTGTGATGTGGGGATACTTTTTATAGACTGTGAAGTTGATGGTATATGTATTGTGATATTACTGATACAGCTAGGGGGTCTAGATTGGACAAATGGATCTTGTACTTGACTTTCCATATCTCTTTTTACCAATAATGCTAAATCAACAATCTGAAACAAACAGAAAGTCCAATAAACATACATCTATAACATTAATGCGAAAGAGGTGTATCACCTGTGCATGCGCAGAAATTGAGTCCAAAGCAACAATAACAACACACACTAAAACGCGAAGGCTCATGGGTAGACGCTTGTTTGTAAACAATGACATGCTATGGCCATCTGACGCATGTGCAGGTGACGACTTCCCCACTATAAATATAAGTACAAGTACAATATAGCACAAGAGTCTTCATTATTGCATTTGCACTTTATAACTCACTTGATTTTGGCAAATAAGTCACCTAAATCACCTGCTTGTGATATAAATGGTGCTTAACTCACCTATCTATGACTAAAGCCTACCTAATCCACTCAAAATGACACAAAGACCACCTAACTCACCTGTATATGACATAAAAGTCACCTATCTATGATTAAAGCCTACTTAACTCACTCAAAATAACACAAAGACCACATAACTCACCTGTGTATGACAAATTCACCTATCCATGACTATAGCTTACTTAACTTACTCAAAATAACACAAAGATCACCTAACTCATCTGTGTATGACACATTCACCTATCCACGACTATAGCCTACTTAACTCACTCAAAATAACACAAAGACCACCTAACTCACCTGTGCCACAGTTTCATAAGCAAAATAACTGAGTACTTCCATTGCCAGTGGGTTTGGTTTGATATCCACTAAATGAGAACAATCTAACCATTCTTTAAATTTACTAGCTTTTTTATCTGAAATATAACAAGTGTGGCTTTAATAATTAATTTGTTAAGTTTTAAAATAAAATCCTATGACAAATAAATGATATACTGTAAAATACTTTATTTTTGCTGGGAATTAATTTTGGCTATTTTCATGGAAGGAATGATTCAGTGAAAATAAAATAAATTTCATACAAAACATCCAAAATGTCAAATTAATTCCAGCTAAAATAAAGTAGTTTACAGTAAACAACACAGTGATTGCTATATTAGTAGAGCATATACTTAAGTAACACTTTAATGAGATATCAAAATGTATGATGGAAACACGCTTCTAAAAAATCAAGTACAATTTTCCAACAAAAAATGGCTGCCTGGCATTCATTTTATTCCACCTGAATCTCCACAAAAGACAAATATAATGTATATAGTTTGCAGTGTTAAAACTTACGGAAATTAATCTGTCTACTCTCAGTGTACTCCTGATAAGTTGTCGTATCCATGGTTCTTGACTGTTTATCAGCGCGTTCTAGTCTATCTTGCTTGATTTCATCCAGAGTGTCTTCTTCTTCAAAGAGTCCCAGCAGTTCTCCAGTCTGGTCAATTGTGTTCAGAAAATCATAGGATATTTTTCTTCTTTTGGAAACAATTGGTTTTATGTCCCCGGCTAGTTGTGCAAAAGAACAAAAGACATAACATAATAAATCAGCACTACATAATGGTAGTTGCCTGTTTTTAAGAGACCTGCTGCAACAATTGCACATATACAGACAAGCTAATGACTTAAACAATTGTCAAAATTATGTGTCACAGTTTTTTGGTTATGATAAATTACAATAGTTACGACTTATATTATTTCAAAACTGAGTATAGGTTGTAATGTGTGAAATGTAGTAAAGAACAATAAACAGAAGAACAATAGAAAGTGCACACGTGCTGTTGTTACGGTGCTGCTTTAATACAAGACCATGATTTTTGCATCAGATTCAACAACAGTAATGAGATAACAAACAAGCATACACCACCTGCTAAAGCAGCATATTTCAAATCACACACACACACACACACGTCTTTTCTGTGCTGCTTACCCTTGTAATATTTGTAAATATACACATATTTTTATAGTAGCTATACATCATACAAATAATCGGCAATTTATTGTTCAGTGCTGGAATTAGAACATTTTTATCCTTTTCATCATCTTTCAGTGTATGTTTGTCTGTTGATTATTTCCTCACCTGGAAACTGAGGTTGAATGTAAAATCTGAATTTGACGCTCACTGCAGGCTTGTCATCGCAGAGACAAAACAGCTCTCAATCAACAAAATCCCGTGTACATGTATGATGTATGTCAATTAAATGAATTGTCATGTTAAATAGAGTAACATAGTGCTGAGACACGAGTCATGTGACTACCATCACTGCTACAAGACAAGACAAACCACATGACTGACATGTCACAATAACCCACCTGATTCAGAGTAGGTTTCTTCATCCTCTACAATGCCAGTTTTACTTATTTTACTCTTCAAGTCTTTGATGGAGAGGAAACGCAGTAATCGTTTCAATTTGTCACGGTCTTTTCTAATCAAAAACAGGAAATCCTCCAAACTAATAAACCTTGCGGCTCTCATTGCAGTCACTTCAGCAGCTTTCACTAACTGTAAGAATATAGACATTACAACTGTCATTACTGTGATTCAGGTTACCACATCTCTCTGTGATTTTCAAAGCTTGTGTTTTTGCCTTAAATGAATATTCCCCCATATTATACAGGCTCAAATTATTGGAGGAATCACGCTTATTACAACATAAAACTTTGATCACGTTGGTTTGTAAGCATCGGCACCTACAATGTCTACAAAACTCTGATAACAATAAAAACTATGTTGTGAAGATCAACTAATTTAAAATATCTTACTGTATGCACTAATTAATTGAAACATGGTGTGCGCCGCTCACTGTACGTGTTAATGTATACTCGGTTTGTGCACCGTTCATTTTCTGTTAATTCAAACATGGTGTGCGCCGCTCACTGTATGTGTTAATGCACACTTGGTTTGTGCATTGTTAACTGTATCTGTTAATTCATACATGGTTTGTTTGCTGCTCACTTGAAACATAGCAATAATTCTTGCAAAATTCATAGCTGTGTTTCTTTTGACTTTAGCATTTTTAATCGCAACAGTCAGCGCTCTTGGACTCAAGGGATGTTTGGTGGTAAACGCTTTTCATTTATCCCACGTAATCTACATGCTATTGTCAGAATTCAATCATGGCTGTAGACATGGCTGAATATCATGAAACATTTTTTGAATGGTCTCGTCTCGTATTCAAATTACAACTGTGGACTAGCCCGGTTTGCAAATAATTCTAAATCGCGTTTTAGATGGTGCTCTACGAGTGGTTAATTTTGTATGAGTGATGGTTTTCTGTCGTTGCCAACTTTTCATTCACTCTGTACTATATACCGGTATATGTTGTCTGGTCAATAGACCCAATGTGAGCTTTGCCAAGACATCACAACTGTAGAAAACGTTTGTAACTTATTTGTAGAGAACATGTGTACAATGAAAACCATTCAGGTTCAAACACAGTACGTCTACAAAACCATTTTTAATCACATTTTGCGGGAAGGAATTTTGTGAAATATTAAAAGGAAGAATGCTTGCATCATTGGAGCATTCTAAACGTGAACCAAATGAGTTATTTGATTACAAGCGTATAATTTACCAGTAATACAATTTTCATGCCCACCTGAATGTTTTATCTACCATTTCAATCTTTCTGAGGCATCTCTAGAAATATCAGCTAAATACCAAGTATCATCTAAAAATCTATTTGTAGAGATGCATTGCAAAGTGACTTACTTTAGACAAGGGAGTAATGATTAGACACATACTGTGAATAAACAAAATCTGTCGTCTACTGGGATATAAAAGGCCTTCTTTGCAATAAAACACAAAGGGCCTTAGGCTACATAGACTGGTTACAATCCCCCAAATAATCTTACTAAAGTGTCCTCTTTCACTAATTGACTCCCACCAGTCTAGCTAATGGCTGTAGTAACCCACTGGCTATCCCATAATACCCATGGGCTTTGACAGGTCTCATAATTTCAATGATACTTACACCATGCACTTGTGTTAAAGTTGATTTTTTCACTTGACTCTGTTTTCACAGAGCTTTGACTTTCAAGCAATATAAACATTTTAGCAGTAACCATTTGGTAAATTACTGTCCAAACACCATCACATGCAAGCTACTCTTCACTACAAATATTTATTCGCTTATACCAAAATTTTAAATTATTCCATCAATACTGTAAACCGCTGTAATTTAGGGAGAGACAAATTTTTAAGAATTCAAGAAATCACTTTCAATGCCAAAGTCAGCTTTTGTCACTTTCACAATTTAAAAGCTCATAATATTTTATCTATTTTTTCAAAAATTTTGATCACGAACTGTAGCTAATAGAAAACGATGCCTATCTGGTCTAAAATCTGATCAAGATCTGTAGTCAGTGAGAAATGATGCCCATCTGGTCCAAAATGTGATTAAGATCTGTAGTCAGTGAGAAATGATGCCCATCTGGTCCAAAATGTGATTAAGATCTGTAGTCAGTGAGAAATGATGTCCATCTGGTCCAAAATGTGATTAAGATCTGTAGCCAGTGAGAAATGATGCCCATCTGGTCCAAAATTTGATCTGTAGCCAGTAAGAAATGATGCCCATCTGGTCCAAAATTTGATGAAGATCTGTAGCCAGTGATAAATAATGTCCATCTGGTCCAAAATGTGATCACGATCTGTAGCCAGTAAGAAATGATTGCCATCTGGTCCAAAATGAGATCAACATCTTTAGCCAGTGAGAAATGATGCTCATCTGGTCTAAAATGTGATCAAGATCTGTAGACAGTGAGAAATGATGCCCATCTGGTCCAAAATTGTATCAAAATCTGTAGTCAGTGAGAAATGATGCCCATCAGGTCCAAAATTTAATCAAGATCTGTAGTCAGTGAGAAATGAAGTCCATCTGGTCCAAAATTTGACCAAAATCTGTAGTCAGTGAGAAATGATGCCCATCTGGTCCAAAATGTGATTAAGATCTGTAGTCAGTGAGAAATGATGTCCATCTGGTCCAAAATGTGATTAAGATCTGTAGCCAGTGAGAAATAATGTCCATCTGGTCCAAAATGTGATCAAGATCTGTAGCCAGTGAGAAATGATGCCCATCTGGTCCAAAATGTAATCTGTTGCCAGTGAGAAATGATGCCCATCTGGTCCAAAATTTGATCAAGATCTGTAACCAGTGAGAAATGATGCCCATCTAGTCCAAAATTTGACCAAGATCTGTAGCCAGTGAGAAATAATGTCCATCTGGTCCAAAATGTGATCACGATCTGTAGCCAGTAAGAAATAATGTCCATCTGGTCCAAAATGTGATCACGATCTGTAGCCAGTAAGAAATGATGCCCATTTGGTCCAAAATGTGATCAAGATCTGTAGCCAGTAAGAAATGATGCCCATGTTCGTCCAAAATTTGATCAAGATCTGTAGTCAGTGAGAAATGATGCTAATCTGGTCTAAAATGTGATTAAGATCTGTAGCCAGTGAGAAATAATGTCCATCTGGTCCAAAATGTGATCAAAATCTGTAGTCAGTGAGAAATGATGCTAATCTGGTCTAAAATGTGATTAAGATCTGTAGCCAGTGAGAAATAATGTCCATCTGGTCCAAAATGTGATCAAGATCTGTAGCGAGTGAGAAATGATGCCCATCTGGTCCAAAATTTGATCAAGATCTGTAGCGAGTGAGAAATGATGCCCATCTGGTCTAAAATTTGATCAAGATCTGTAGCCAGTGAGAAATGATGACCATCTGGTCCAAAATTTGATCAAGATCTGTAGCCGTGAGAAATGATGCCCATCTGGTCCAAAATTTGATCAAGATCTGTAGCCAGTGAGACATGATGCTCATCTGGTCTAAAATGTGATCAAAATCTGTAGCCAGTGAGAAATGATGACCATCTGGTCCAAAATTTGATCAAGATCTGTAGCCAGTGAGAAATGATGCCCATCTGGTCCAAAATTTGATCAAGATCTGTAGCCAGTGAGACATGATGCTCATCTGGTCTAAAATGTGATCAAAATCTGTAGTCAGTGAGAAATGATGCCCATCTGGTCCAAAATGTTATCAAAATCTGTAGCCAGTGAGAAATGATGCCCATCTGGTCCAAAATTCGATCAAGATCTGTAGTCAGTGAGAAATGATGCCCATCTGGTCCAAAATTTGATCAAAATATGTAGTCAGTGAGAAATGTTGCCCATCTGGTCCAAAATTTGATCAAGATCTGTAGTCAGTGAGAAATGATGTCCATCGGGTCCAAAATTTGATCAAGATCTGTAGTCAGTGAGAAATGAAGTCCATCTGGTCCAAAATTTGATCAAAATCTGTAGTCAGTGAGAAATGATGCCCATCTGGTCCAAAATTTGATCAAGATCTGTAGTCAGTGAGAAATGATGCCCATCTGGTCCAAAATTTGATCAAGATCTGTAGCCAGTGAGAAATGAAGTTCATCTGGTCCAAAATTTGATCAAAATCTGTAGTCAGGGAAAAATGATGCCCATCTGGTCCAAAATTTGATCAAGATCTGTAGCCAGTGAGAAATGATGCCCATCTGGTCCAAAATTTGATTATAATCTGTAGTCAGTGAGAAATAATGCCCATCTGGTCCAAAATTTGATCAAGATCTGTAGTCAGTGAGAAATGATGTCCATCAGGTCCAAAATTTGATCAAGATCTGTAGCCAGTGAGAAATGATGCCCATCTGGTCCAAAATCTGATCAAGATCTGTAGCCAGTGAGAAATGAAGTCCATCTGGTCCAAAATGTGATCAAGATCTGTCGCCAGTGAAAAATGATGCCCATCTGGTCTAAAATTTGATCAAGAACTGTAGCCAGTGAGATGCGCATCTGGTCCAAAATGTGATCTGTAGCCAGGGAGAAATGATGCACATCTGGTCCAAAATATGATCTGTAGCCAGTGAGAAATGATGCCCATCTGGTCCAAAATTTGATCAAGATCTGTAACCAGTGAGAAATGATGCCCATCTGGTCCCAAATGTGATCAAGATCTGTAGCCAGTGAGAAATGATGCCCATCTGGTCCAAAATGTGATCAAGATCTGTAGCCAGTGAGAAATGATGCCCATCTGGTCCAAAATTTGATTTGTAGCCAGTGAGAAATGCTGCCCATCTTGTCCAAAATTTTGACAATATATATGAAATATAATATGACCCCACCCCACAGTACAAGGATACAGCAAAAAATGGTAGTACAGGATCACATCAAACCCCACATTTTCCAAATGAGAAAGACATCTCAAAGCATTAGTAAAACTTTCGAATACATCCATACAGCATTTAACAGATGAAATAATTCTATTGATTTTTCTGTCAGATGTTTAATAAATTCATTTTAAGTGTTCAAAAATGTATCTAAACCTATATTATAACATGGAATGACATTTGTTATCATACCGCTTGCTGACGCAGTTTTTTCTGTTCATTTCTGCTATTGGTGACGGCTTTTAGCAGTCAATGTGCTAAAGCTGTACAGTTAAAAAAAGTCACTTCAATTATTGCTTTCTCATTTATATTTATGAGAAAATATTTTAGTTGTCTTTTTTTGTGTCTAAATTTTATGGCAAGTATATAACAGAGACTTTTGCCAATCGTGTTCATACATTTTGAAACCCTAGTCACCATGTGTCATTGTTTTAATATTTTTTTTCGAACATTTTGATTAAGATTTCATGACAATGGAAAGTGACGTCCATTTGTTCCGAAAGTAGCAACGAATTTATACAAAACAAATATGAAAGTGAGATAAATATTTCACAATTTTTGCAAACAAATTTAAAAGTTACATCAATACTGCATTTATAGCCTTGTCAGTCCCATCATTTTGTTGCCACATTTTTCCTGTTTTCATATACTTTTCATAATTTTTAGGAAATTTTGGACAAAATGGGCATAATTTCCTATTGTCTACAGATCTTGACCAAAATTTTTGAAAAATTAGTAAATTTATTTAGTAAATGATGAAAAATAGTTAAACAGGTTTATTAAATCTGATTCAGGAAAGTTAAGAATTCAAATTTATTCAGCAACCCACGCCATGTTTCTGACACCAAGTTAGTTTTGTATATGGCGTGGATTAGTTTAGCAAACCAGCTTTACAAGGACATAACAATTCAATGGATTCAACAAATGAGGCTATAATCTGATGGATAGGGCATAAATCACCCGGGATTGCTAAGTTTGAGGGGAGTAATCTTTGTATCTGATCAGTACAGCATTAGTATTCCCTACAGACACACTAATTATATGTTCATGTGCATTGAGTGACAGTTGCCATGGCAATAGACACATGGATCATAATGACTGTAAATAATCCCAGATTGGAAAGACTGGCCACATAGTTGGTGTGGTGTACAACTTCCCATCATGCACTGTGACATAAGTTACAAAGACATTAAAATAGGCGCCCTCTAGTGGCAAATATGGGATCACTTACGAGTACTGGTAGACAATCTGTGTATGTGTTCATGCCAGGAAGAAGAGAGTATATATATTGTAAACTATGAATGTAATAATACATTCTATGTACATGTTTATGTACATGTTTATGTACATGTTTATGTACATGTTTATGCTAGGCAAGAGAAGATAATATATTAAACAATATGTGTGTGCACTACATACCATTGATGTCATTTGCTGATGTACAATATCTTCAATCAACAGAGCAGATTCATGGAGCGGTCTACGACAGTCACCCATGGCAAACCTGAAAGAGAAACATGATATAAACATATTTAAATTTCTTGTTTAGTGGTGTAAATAACCATATGGAACATGTAGTAAGACTTCCTTCAGGCCCTTCACCAATAACTATAACCCTGCTCCATTGTACTGTACTGTATATACCATACCCCACTTTGGGTCACTTATATAGTTATTTTGAGGAGCACATTCAATTACATTGAGGGGGAGGGGCTGGTGTGCTAGGGTAGGGGTGGGGCTTTAAGGAACTTTTTCCCAAATTTTATATTTTCTTGTTTCACGTCTTTCAAACATGATACCCATTATAGTTATCAAAATCATCTTGGAATATAATCACCAACTGATTCAGTTATATACGATGTTTGCGTCCAATGCAACATATAATATTACAGATGGTACTTCAGTTGTTTACTCTAAACAACTGCTCTAATTATTCACTTTTGAGTTACCAAGGTGTTCCCTGATATCTCACCTGTGGGTTTCTTACTCAATTTGAGTCAATGCTAAGCTATTTACAACCTTGTGTCTGATTGGTTACCCAACCAGAACACCTAACAATCAGACCAATCAAAAAGCAGCTTACATGTATTTGTTTTTCCAAAGTATCAAATTCCACTTGTATATATGATTCTACTCAACTGCACTATTTTGCTATAGAGCTATTTCTATATTTCCATTTTGATAAAAAGAAGATGTTAATTTGCTTTCATGATTTAATACCATTTGTTATATTGTTTGTAAAGGACAATCAATGCTCAATACAGTGTAGGTCAAAACATGAATTTGTATCTATCTTCAGACGGTGTTTTGGGAACCATCAAATGAAGGATTTACAGAAGACTAAGACCAACCAACATCTTTCTGTATTATGTGTTCATGGCAACCAGATTTGGCTGCAAGATTGAAGAGGGGCAAAAATAAATATGGCCTCAAAATAAAGTGAATGGTTTTCTGAGTGATAATGTGTGAGGTGGTTTTTCTTTTTTGCTGCATAATTCAAAGTAACCTTACAATACCATTACACTGTGCTTTAGCTCTGAGTGAAATGGGTTGATAAACAAGAGGGTCATTATTTCATTTACAATTTCTTGATTCATATAATACAAAGTGACTTGTACCAATTATTTCTTCTGAAAGACGGAGGAGAAAATAATGAGGGAGTTTGTTGTACTGGTAATTGCAAGACAGATTTTACTGATGGACCACTGTGTATTACATCACACTGTGGTGATATGGATATTTGATCTGCCTTGTATTACATCACACTGTGGTGATATGGACATTTGATCTGTCCTGTAATACATCACACTGTGGTGATATGGATATTTGATGTGCCCTGTATTACATCACACTGTGGTTATATGGATATTTGATCTGCCCTGTATTACATCACACTGTGGTGATATGGATATTTGATCTGCCTTGTATTACATCACACTGTGGTGATATGGATATTTGATCTGTCCTGTATTACATCACACTGTGGTGATATGAATATTTGGTGTGCCCTGTATTACATCACACTGTGGTGATATGGATATTTGATCTGCCTTGTATTACATCACACTGTGGTGATATGGATATTTGATCTGTCCTGTATTACATCACACTGTGGTGATATGAATATTTGGTGTGCCCTGTATTACATCACACTGTGGTGATATGGATATTTGATGTGCCCTGTATTACATCACACTGTGGTGATATGGATATTTGATCTGCCCTGTATTACATCACACTGTGGTGATATGGATATTTGATATGCCTGTATTACATCACACTGTGGTGATATGGATATTTGATCTGCCCTGTATTACATCACACTGTGGTGATATGAATATTTGATGTGCCCTGTATTACATCACACTGTGGTGATATGGATATTTGGTGTGCCCTGTATTACATCACACTGTGGTGATATGGATATTTGGTGTGCCTTGTATTACATCACACTGTGGTGATATGGATATTTGGTGTGCCTTGTATTACATCACACTGTGGTGATATGGATATTTGGTATGCCTGTATTACATCACACTGTGGTGATATGGATATTTGGTGTGCTTTGTATTACATCACACTGTGGTGATATGGATATTTGGTGTGCTTTGTATTACATCACACTGTGGTGATATGGATATTTGGTGTGCCCTGTATTACATCACACTGTGGTGATATACAATGTGCTTGGTAGTAGATAAAAAAACACAATTATACAAGTACTGGCTATAAGATAGCGCCCTCTGTGTCAAGGAGCTTAATTTGGATGAAACATTCTTGACATAGTTGGTCAGAGTGACAAAAAAGAAGTAGGTCAATGACCTGTCAACTATGTTCAGCCTGGCCTTCAACCATAGATTGTCCATTCAATACGAAGTCACACTCTGCACGTGCACAGCATAGTTTTGAACTATGGCGGCACTACTGACACTATTCAATACACAAACAGAACGTAGGCTCAATGGAAGAACTCTGTCCACTAATTACATTTTAAAAGAAATAGCAAAGATTGAATGAGGCTATTAAATTCAGTTGACACATGGATGACCCGTGAATGTGGGTTAGTAGCGTAACATTTCGTACCACCACACCCCAAACACGGTATTGTTATTGTGTATCACTGTGTTACTAAAAACAGACGTGATACAGCGTGGTGAACTCGGTATGTGTGGAATGGTTATCTATATCTACAATGATAATCAGTCACAGTTTTCACAACTAAAATAACTCAAGGTTTCATCGGCTTTTAATCTCTCTATAAAAAAATTATTATTTTACAAATATTTTTAGAAGTATAAAATATAATTATGCTTCCAGATAGAGGCATTAGCTACATGATGTATCGAAAGCTACGAACAATGGCTTTTGTTACCATCATGTCCATTAACACAAGATAATGAAATGTTGTTCATCAATCACAAAAGTTTAAGCGTCAAAACGAAAACACAGGTCAAATACACGATTAGAAATTGTCACTTTTTAAGTCAAATATTTTAGGAAAAAGGTGTGGGTGCATCTACAAGGTCTGCTTTTAATATTTAGAATGGTGTCAATTTCTATCCATCATAGGGGTATTATATTTGAATATGTCACTTAAGTAGAGTCAAGTCGTATGTCAAAATTACCTGCAGGGACTAAACTAGGATGCCACGGAAGGTTTCCTACTCTGTTCAATCAAAGCATAAGGGTAGCTTGTATGATTGATTCTGTGAGTTATAAATACTGGTAGGTCTGTGAACACCGGATACTGATTGTGATTTCAATATATTCTGTGGATAACCATGATACAAGTGTTCAAACTTTACGTGTCATTAACTGACGACTTATTATAGCACCGTTAAAAATATAGCCCACTAGTGCTGATTTGTATGCAACTAAAATAAGAAGAAAAAAAAATTATAAGTTGGTCAATTCTCCCTCTGAGAAATCATATTTTGGAGAATTACAAAAATTGTGAAAATGATGCAATAATACTTTTATCTTGAGAGAAATAAAAACCGCAAATGGGGAATTCCTACATTTTATTTATGTGCGGTTGTGCGGGGATACTTAGCAAAATGATTTACACCATGTCGTTAGGTTTATTAACAAACCAAAGTATAGGTTGGTCAGCACAAAGAAATGACCGACAGAGTACTTTTCAATAGCCGTTCAATAAATGGAATTGAACAAAAACATCGGTGGTGTCTTTTTAGGGGACAGCCTTTGTTATTAGTAAACACACCGTAGAGGAAGTTACCGAATGCTGTTGAGTGTTTATTGAAACTGCACAAGCTATAGATAGCAGTAGATAGGGTGGACTGAATGAATGATAATAGGATTGAATGAATAAAGAGATATAACATAATCACTTGGCCATGCAAGCTTTTTGTAGTGTGCGGTATCCTGAAAGAGAACTGAATGTCAAAGGTCAAGATCGACAAATAACGAGTGAAGAGAAGCAAACAAGAGACAAAATGATTTATAGAATAAGCGGTAAATTTAAAGACTACAAGCCAGCGTGACCAAGACCCAGGCGTATAATGAGATGGCCACAACAGAGATATGCACGTACTCAAGCTGCTTAGGAACAGGACATTTTATCTTTATAAGCGAGGGGGACCTTGGTGTGAATGTCGACTCAGATGATATAATTACATGAATATCTATCAAAGAAGACAGCACTAGAATACTATTACAAACTGTGACATAACATAACAGTAAGTTTGTAACCAGAGAGCAAAATTTAAATGAAAAAATGAAAACTTCAAAGCGTGTTATCTCCCCAAACTTATTGACCCAGAAAAGCCCATTTGACTGAATGGCACGACCCTTAATTCCAACTAGTCGTAACTGGTTTGACTATGTTATCACACGTGACCGCAATGAGCGCAATCGTGATCAAAACAAATAAATCAAAAAAGAAGTAGATAGTGTCTCTCTATTTCCACGGTTACTGTCCAGTTGAATTTTTTATAGCCACAATTTATTATGTGAGTTTTACACATACCACAGTTGACCAGAAGCTAATCACCAAACATTTATTTACAACCACAACTTTTACAGCACATATAAAAAGAACCAAATGTGTTGAAAAATAAAAGTGATACTTTTAAAGAACTTTATTGCATACAATAATCGCTTATGTACATTCAAATCATGATTTTAAATGAGTTAAAAGTAAATTTGAAGAACATGTGTAGGCACATACCTGATTTCCCCAGTCATAAATGTAACAGAAAGTCTCACAAGTATTGAGGCAGAAAGTTAGCAAACTAACTTACTGACAACTTTGCTTTAATAACAAATTTGCATTCTCATTCGCCCTGTAAAACCTTGTAAACTTATTTAAAATATTACTACATTACTAGAGGTTACTAGTAATTAGTAGTGAGAGAAAAGAAGGGTAGTTTTCAAAGCATCTGTTAAAAATATGTGTAACTGTAGTAACTTCATACCATATTTACTCATGCATGCATTTATGTATTAATATGTACTAAGTAATAATTTAATATTACAGTGTAAAACAAACACAATTTTGAGTTTATATGTGAGTAAATGAGGTATATGACAACCTAAATATATACTTTTTATTTTTATTGTTTAAATCCTGGTAGTCGTCGCGCATGTGCGAGATATATGGGTCTCATATAAACAAAGATGGTGACTTTGACTGTTGCGCAGATCAACGAGTACGAACTGAGACATTTCCAAGCTTTAATTAGGCAATTTTCATGTGATTGGAAGGTATCGAAGGAGTCATCAGCGGTAATCAGTGCAAGTCGCACCCAGGTGATTTCCATTTGAAGAACACATTGAATTATGGGAAAATCAATGTTTATCAACACAAATGTCGCACATGCGCAGCACGACGACTACCACGCTTTAAGTTTTTTCTTCAATTTAATGTATTACTATCATCACAGAATACAGGTAGTTGGGTGTCTGAAGTCTTCAAGACATCTCAGCTGTGCTCTATAGCTACATGGTAGGAGACATTAATACTGGTCACTTTGTCACTTCATCTGAGCAGACAAGATTGCAGCTGCTTTGCAGTGTGAATTCCAATGGACAGTCATACAATAGAAATAATGAACACTGGTATGTAAGTATTGTCTCTGATAGTGACTCATCACAGATCAACCATGTAGCTACTATAGAGACAACAGTGCAACAGCTGATTTGCCAGAGGTTGTCAAAATACCATCCTGTCATAGATACTAACACAGTTAGTGCATTGTCAGCTGGATATCAATGGGACAGATGAGAGGAAATACTCAGGAAGGAACTGTGAAATTGCTGATGTCAGGATAAGGAGTGTTTATTTGGGAGGGGGGGGGTGAATCATTTCTTACTTTTGAGTTTGTTTGAACCCATGCCATAATTCTGCCAGGCAAACCTTTTAGGAAACAATTTTCTGTATTTCTTTAATTTTATGTTAATTTTGGACGAAATGGACATATATTCTAATTAGCAACTGTCTTAATCAAAAGTTTTACATCTGAAGTGTAGACATTGGCATTCAAGAGGTCAAAGGTCAACTCATCTCAATCTGCACATGTAGAAATGTATATTAGGATGATAAAAAGAAAATTAACTGGAACAACATTTTGAAATGAAAAACTTGTTTTTGTTAATAAGACACATAAATCATATTAAATTAACCATTAAACTATGTATATTTTCATACAAATGGTCCAAAGAAAAAAACATAAGAATAATATGAAACATCAATAAGTTTAAATATATTTCCTTGCATCAACTCTAACGCTAACAACATCACATAATACTGACACTCAAAAATATATCTATTACAAGAATATGATTGCAGTGTCTTTATTTTAGCTGGAATTAATTTTTGGTAAAAAGGCATTTTGGCCATTTTGTATGAAGTTTATTTTCTTTGATTTTTGACGAGTTAAAGTGCACGCTAAAATGCAAAGGCTCATCGGTAGAAGCTTGTTTGTAAACAGTGAAATGCTATGGCCATCGGACGCATGCACAGGTGACGACTCCCCGCTTTAAATGTTAAAGTACTTTACAGTATGCTGTCACCAAAACTGGTTGTAACAACAATTTGTTTTAAAAAGCAAGAAGAATGAGGATTTGCCAAGCTAACACAGAAAAAATGCACACCTCAAGAAGCTTATGTCATAACTGTCCTCCTTATTCAGTTTAAAGCCTTAGTATTGTAAAGCTGCAATGGACTGGTACTAAAGCACAAAAAAACAACAGCAAAAACAGCTATATTCTAATGTATTATGGTGACCCATAATTTTACCACTATTGTCAGCCTTTTCACCACCACTGTTGATGTTTGTAACCTTCCACCAAATAATCCCATTCAAAACCTTTCATTTATATAAAAATTACCAAACTTTTAATATTTAGTCAAAACTCATCAATAATGTTAAAACACAGTAAACTAATGAGATTTAGGGAGTAATACATCCTGCGAAAGATACTGACAAGAGGAGAAAATTGTCAAATTTATGATTATGCCAAATGTCCGGAGAAAAGAAAACAAAAGTTCCAATTTTGTTGTTGCAAGATATTCTTTGCTATCATCTCAACATGACCTCATATTCCATTATAGTTGTTAATACATTATATATGAATATATTGAGAACAAATAGCGTCAGACCACATGCCTGGTCAGAATGAATAAGACAAGGATTGATTATAATTAGAAGAGCAAACTACAAGTAACTATAGAATTTAATGTTACTGTGTCCCATTGAGACACTGTGTACAAAGCTCTATAGGAAGTATGAAGCCACAAGGGGATCATGACCTCTGTAGCAAAGGAAACTAACCGTCTAGGGACCATCCAGGTGTGAGTACACATGTGTTAACACTGCCTTTGTCAGATTTCATCAAAATCTATAAAAATGTTGACTGAAGTGAAAACTACATGTATGCCGATGAAAATGAGTAAATTATGGAGCAATAAAGCCTTGAAATGTATGTTTTAAAAAAACAGTCACTTCAATGACATGTTAATTAACTAACTAATAGATTTGTACAAAATGTTCAGTTATGTGCTTGTTATCTTTTACTTTTGAGTCCATACAATTGAATCAGTAATATACAAATTAAATCTTTAATATTCATAAATTTGAACATAATCTAATGAGGTATGTATGTACTGATGAGTTATCTTACTTCTGAGAACATACAATCGGTTTAATAATATGCAAATTAAGTCATTAATATTCATAAATTTGAACAAAATCTAATGAGGTTGTATGCATGTACTGATGAGTTATCTTATTTCCAATAAGATTGTGTGCATATACTGGATATGAGTTACAAGAAAAACACAACACAACATCTCACCTAATCAAAGAAAGCTTAGAAAGAATTCCTGTGTGCTGAAGGTATTGGAGGCAAGAAGTTAGCACATGTACAGCATTTAAAAATATAACTGCAAGCAATGATCTGAGAGAGGGGGGTTTCCAAGTACTTAGTTATGGTTCAACAATTATAAATATTTAATGAAATAATATATATGCTGACCATATATATGATGATTTGATATTTTGGTCATATATCTTGTCAGACAAAATTATAGTTTTAGCCCAAGTTGCATGTCCCTATCAGCAACAGAACTTATATCACATTGATTTCAACCCCAAACAAATCAGGCTTGCACATTATCTCAAGGCATCTATGTACAACATTTAATCAAGAACTTGAGAAACAAACGAAAATGCCTAAAATGTGCTAAGCAATATGCAAATTAGGTTATTAATATGCATGGATTTTTAAACCAAAACTAATCAGATCTGTGAATAGTCATGGAGTCATAGTCATAGTCATCTATGTACCAAATTGAAATGTAAATATTAGTTTACTAATTATACAAATTAGGTAATTAATATGCATGAACATTAATCCAACACCCATCAGGTCTGTGCATTGTCCTATGACATCTATGTACCAAGTTCCATTGTAATGTGATGATTAGTACTTGAGATACAGGTATCAGTGAAAAGCTAAAAATTTACTAATCATTATGCAAATAAGGTTATAATTATGCACAGATTTTCACCCCAAACTAATCAGGTCTGTGAATAGTCATAGAGCATCTATGTACCAAGTTTCATTGAAATGTAATGATTAGTACAATGTACTTGAAACATCAGCGGAAAAGGCGAAAATTTACTAATTATGCAAATTATGTAATTAATATTCATGGATATTAACCAAAAACTTATCACATCAGTGCATTGTCTTATGACATCTATGTACCAAGTTTCATTGTAATGTGATGATTAGTACTTGAGATACAGTGAAAAAGTCAAAATTTGACAAATCATTATGCAAATTAGGTAACTAATATGCATGGGATTGTCTATGTACATGTACAGGTTATTAAACTGCAAAGACTTCCGTTGTGTGTTTAACACACAGGAGTCAAAAATTAACACTTTGAGTGTCTGATATTTTTCCTGCCTAATACTTCTCGAACATTTTTACATTTTGTAAAATTATCATAAAATTTTTATCAACATTTCATAAGGTGAAAAGATTACATATACAGAGTAAGTAAAATCATTTTGTAGCATGGTGCCAAAAAATTAACAATGGTGCTTTTATATTTAGACTATTCATCCAACATGGCACTGTAGTGGGGTCATTATTACCATAATAGTAAAAAAAATTAAAACTAGAACTACCATACAACTAAAATGGGGTGTGGCATTGGATTGTCAAGATCAAGGTCATACCCTATTAATGACTCATAACCATATGCCATCTTTCCATGGGTAGTAGACTTGGCTATGTACAAATGTCTATAAGCGTATGCTTCCTGGCAAATATCTAACTTCCTATTTAGATATCCTGTCAAGCAATTAATTACCGATAACAAATGTTGAGCCGCAAACCACATTTCAAGCTTGCAGCTATAAAGGGTTTTTACCACTCTGGTTTGATTACAAGTTTAATGAATATAGTTTTACATCTGAGAAGATGTATGTATGCCAGAATAAAACATTTTAGAACAGATAATTGCCTTCAAATTTGACATCATGTCATAAAACCTTTTCCCGCCAAAATTTGTGTGAAACATTTTGTAGGGTTTTATAATTTCTATAATTTTTTCGGTTTAATTTTGAACCAAATGGACATATTGTTATCTTGTTTACAGGGCTTGATCAAAATTGGTGAAAAAATATGGAAAAATTATTCAGAAATATTTGGTGAAAGTTTATAAAAGTTGAGTTGGGTGTGATGACATTTAATAAGTTTAAATCACAGCATTCATGCTATGTTAAGTATTCAAAGTTTACTATGACATCATTATGTAACAAGAAACAAAGGAAAATTAGGAAACAATTTTGTTGTTAAAATATTTATTTTCATGATTGTTAGGATTTAACAATAGCATGGAGATCTATTTCATGGCCAAAGTAAATATTCCTGTGTGGGCTGAGGTAACCTTGGAGAAGCCATTGACCTTTCAAAAACTGTTCGGATTGTGGTATTCTGGTTTTAAACACAACTAATTTATAGGTATTTACAAATAGCACCTAGTTACCACAACTAATTTCACAGTCTGGGCTATCAAGTTAATATTCAATTTCAGAATCAAGTGCATTTTTAAAAATCTGTGAAATATTTAGAAACCACTCGCATGATAATAGAAAATCTGGGACTGCATGAAGTCAACCAGAGATATTCTATTTCAGGTTGATGGTGATCATTTCACCTAGGTGGTAAATAAGGACAAACAAATCAGTAATATCATTACTGATGAGGACAGGTGTCAACAACTGCTTGATAATTTTACCCAGCACAAATGTATTTTACAAGAAAAACGTTCTGGAAAAAAGGAAAATTGAACATTTATATTATCTTACAAAAACTAAATAATATTGATCAGAATTTCCTACTGCTTTGTGATATTTGTTTAAAAAAACTATTAAGTCCACCTTAAGACTCAAGCTTTTCTGTGATGATAAAATCCTAATATCTAAAAATTAAAACTTTAAATAGACCAAAAACACCAGAAATGACAGAAATACCATTACAAAGATTAAATACTGATACAAGAAGAGCCATGTACACAAAGTTACTACTTGTTTGGTATGTCAACGTCCGATAAAGAAAAAGCAGTTGCAATGGCTAATGCCAAGATCAGTCATTTTCTGTGTTTATTTATTTATTTCACTAAACATCAAAACAACCAGGTGGTTTTGATACAGCTTGTTTGGGTAATTCTTGTTTTTGGTGTAGGGGTTATTGATAGATGGAACCGATATTGAAATAGATAGTATCTGTTGGACCATAACACATAATAGATACATAATTCACTTCAAGGTAGGCCTCTGTCACAGTCACATGATTTACATTTGTTTGTTTGTTTTTCCAATTTCCCAAAACTGTTATTCTATAGTCGTGTTCAGACGACACTAAGTACAGGGTAAGATCGAAGTTAATATTATATAATGTTTGCACATCGGCTGTACACAATAGCGATCATGCACGAGAGGAAACAACGATTAGCAAGGGCTAAGTAACGCTCTAACATTAATACCAATTAATTAATACTTCACTCTTTTTAACTATGATTACTCAGTAAAGTATAGTATAATTCAGAAAGTACAGATTGTAAAATGAACAGAAATAAAAATTAAGTCAGTCCATTTTTTCAAGTCTTTGGATGTGCTTATATTGATTGTCATGTCAGAAATGGCATACCAAAATAAATAAATATGAATATAATGGAATGGATATTAAATACAATGGTGTTTTGGACGCTAAGCCTGAGCTAAGCATTCGCGTACACTTCATTAGCCTGTGCGAAGGGTCTGTACCAGGTCAAATTTAGCTTGTACTCAATGCACACGTTTTATGAGCACATGCTAAAGTTTTTGATCTCTTAGCCTGCTATATGCAATCGCAGCTTACAACATAGCATCAAGTTTACATACCAGCATAAAATAATTTATAGATTGTCTTATAAATCTTACTTCCTGTCTAGAATCTGTCATACAAGACCACACTCAAACTAATAAATTCAGATTCACTAGTCCATTTTTTTTTCTATCCATATATGTCAATCGCCTATCATGCAAATTATCCACAATTAATAATAATAATGTTTATGTTATGTAAATTATCTACCAATATGCAAATAATCTATCATTATGCAAATTTCACACCATTATGTAAATTATATAAATGTCCATCTATCAACAGGTGGTATTGACAAAATTACATGTAGACTTTCCTCGCCTTGTGGCAGCCACTCAAAGACAACAATATTAATAAGATCTTTATTACATAAAACAAATAAATGCATTCAATGGCCACAGTATTATTTATTAACTTACTTTTGATGCTAAATTTTTTTACTTTTGTCTCAGGAGATTTTATTATTTTTCGATAATTTTTCTGTTGTTTTCTATTCAATTCAATTCAAGATAGAAGCCATGAAAGTTGATATTAGACAATATATCCACACAAGATTTTGTCTCCCATTTCTCCAGATTATTGTCCTTGAAACAATACACACATGCGCTATATGAACAGCTACACCAATATGTTACTTGAAGTCACTTAAAACGATAATAATCAGCAGAGTGTAATTCACACCATTTTTAATTCACATTAGGTTATATAAATCTACAAGTTCTAAACTCATCAATAATCCATATTTTGACAAATACAGGTATTCGTGGATGGATCAGGAGTGTACAACCATATTTCTGGATCAGTGTCTAAACACATACATGTATTGCAGTATAACCTTCAGTTTTATTAATGATGTCAATGACACTAGTTTCAAGGTGTCTGTACTAGACACAGTGACCTTTGACCTTACCAACAGCCACTATGACTCATATCTGCATGTATGTCAGTGTGTTACTATGTCAATGTAATCTGATACAACTCAAATTAACTTTACTGCATCAGTGAATCTCTCATGTGATCATTACTAGATCAGATTATAGTTGTGTTCAGGCTACACCAAGTACAGACTAAGATTTAACATAATCTTACGTGTTTGCATATCGAATTGACTCAATTGCTTTCACGAACGGGAGAAAACAGCAGTTAGCACGGGCTAATGAACGCCCAAATTTAAGAATACATCTTCAGTCATTTTAACTATGATCACTCAGTATGTACAGTAACTAGTAAGGTATATATGTTAGTTCTACAGTTATAAAAGAATACCAAAGCAAATTAAGAAAGTGCAGATTGCAAAATATCAGGAAATAGTCTACGCACACGCTTATGTAAATGTTTCTATCGTCAAAATGATTCAGTTTGAAAATGTAATTTTTGATTTACATAAAGTTCTATTGGTAATATGTCTACTTTATTATTACAGATCAGGATAACTAAGGGTACCTCTACTTACCTTGATCATCCATATTTATAACCATTTGCTAATCTCTAATTGAAAGATAAGATTACAGAACATTTTAATCTGTTTGTTTAATCCCTATCAGAGGCATGGGTATCACTATAATGATCAGTCAGCTAGCATTCCTAGATTGGGTACAGTTTTCTTTCAATGGGAAATTATGTCCCAAATTTAAATTTTGGCAGAACAAATTTATTTTCATGGAAAATGATGTGCTTATTGTGCAATATGAGACATACCCCCCCCCCCCCTGGTATGATTGAACAAGCAGCCTATCGGCTGAGATAGCTCCGCTGTTAGAAATGCACATTTCAATTAAAGAACTGAAGACATCATCAGAAAATGAACAATATGTATACCCGGTAGTATCAAAGCAATCGGACTTACAGTTTTTAACAAGAAGTCGAAAATATCACTTTCTACCAAAAATGACTAAAATATTCACCAAAATTAGAGAATTGAAGATATCATCACGAAATGAACAAATCTGAGAAAGGTCTACATGTAGTATCTATATATGTAATATCAAAGCAATTGAACTTTTGGTTTTTAACAAGAAGTCGAAAATATCACTTTTTACCAAATATGACAAAAATATTCACCAAAATTATAGAATCCAAGATATCATCACGAAATGAACAAATCTGAGAAAGGTCCACATGTAGTACCTATATATGTAATATCAAAGCAATCGGACTTGTGGTTTTTAACAAGAAGTCGAAAATATCACTTTTTACCAAAAATTACAACAATATTCACCAAAATTAGAGAATTGAAGATATCATCACAAAATGAACAAATCTGAGAGAGGTCCACATGTAGTACCTATATATGTAATATCAAAGCAATTGCACTTGCGGTTTTTAACAAGAAGTCGAAAATATCACTTTTTACCAAAAATGACAAAAATATTCACCAAAATTAGAGAATTAAAGATATCATTACAAAATGAACAAATCTGAGAGAGGTCCACATGTAGTACCTATATATGTAATATCAAAGCAATTGCCCTTGCGGTTTTTAACAAGAAGTCGAAAATATCACTTTTTACCAAAAATGACAAAATATTCACCAAAATTAGAGAATTAAAGATATCATTCCAAAATGAACAAATCTGAGAGAGATCCACATGTAGTACCTATATATGTAATATCAAAGCAATTGCACTTGCGGTTTTTAACAAGAAGTCGAAAATATCACTTTTTACCAAAAATGACAAAAATATTCACCAAAATTAGAGAATTGAAGATATCAACATGAAATGAACAAACCTAAGAGAGGTCTACCCAAGGTACATATACACCAAGTATCAAAGCATTCAGGCTTGTAGTTTTCAAGAAGAAGTCGAAAAAGTAAAACATTGACACGGACGACGAACGACGACGACGAACAATCACTCATATAAGCTCCGCTCGACAAAGTCGACAGCGGAGCTAATAAAAGCAATTGTTGTCTTATATATAGATATGTAGAGGTAGTCATGTGTAAAAACTTTGCTGGACTTCCTGCCCTGTAAACATCTATGTGGGGGAGATATGGGCTGCAGGGATATCCAGCACTTAGCTTACATGTACAGTGCGATGCGCCTCAAAAATCACGAGCGGCGAGGCGAGGGTGCACCGTGGGCTAGCCCGGCGAGCAGGGAGGCGCAGTGAAAAACTAGCCTTGAATTTGCGTGGGTGCGCCGAATTTGTGTGGGTACGCCGGATTAAAAGAGGCTCGCCTTTTCCAAAGAGTGCGCCATAATGTTAGCAGGTCGGCGTGCTGCTTTTCTAAAGGAAGTTCGTTTCTTTCACTATTTACGCTTTGTGAAGTAATGCTGCTTTTGGGAAATGCGTGGACCTTAAAATTAAGGTCTTTGGAAAAAACTACGTGACTTTTACGTTCTCCAGAAGAGCGTGTACAGTACGCGACCGTAACTGTAAATTCAAACACGTACAGACAGTGTACATTTCGCTTTGTTTCTAGTCAAGTCAATAATAAATAAATCAACGGCAATTTAAAAAAAAACTCTGCAGGAGAATTAATTTACATCTGTATGTTTCTGGTGAATTTCTTCTGTTGGTTATTTATTATTTAGAGAATACGTTATTTATTCCACGGATCGTCGGTTTTGGGGGGATTGTGGTTTGTTGAAACAAAGCTTTCTACAAGCCGTGTTTCGCACAGCAGCAATTCGATTGGCCATACAATGTACTTTGTATCTTATTGTGCGTGCGTAAAACACGGTAAAGGACCAGAAAAATGTACAAAGATAATCGCACGCACGCCCGTTGATTCGACCACTTTTAATTATGTTTTGTTTCGACTATACTATGTAGTGTACAGGTTAAAGGAACTAAATTATTAGTTGTCAGTATATTTTAAAATCGGTGGAAGAAACAATTTACAAATTTGGTTAAAATCTGATCCGGTTTGCAGCAGCTCGTCAACGCGGTGACAGGTCAACTCAAATTGATCACGCCACAGTTGCCGCCGACAACTGACTTGATAACACGGTCGTTTGCTACACATTTTCATGTTTTCCCAAAACGATGTTTAACAATCATGACCAATCCAACAACTTTCGTTGGGAAATTATTTTTTTTTGTTTTACCTTCGTCGCTCAGACTTCGATACCAACTAATTACATACCAATGACGTAAGCTACTGCGTGGCGCAGCGGTAAAACTTTGACTTTGCGTAATGCTAATTTATTTGATACCGCGTTCGAATCCTGCGCGCGATATATATTTTTTTCCTCGTACAAATTTGTTTTTACTCTAAATATAGATCATATAAATCAAATCATGAATAATAATTTTTAAATGGATTTATTTGAATACGAAAGTGTATAACATTTGCTTGTATTACGTGTAAAAATGTATTCTGTTCTTATACTGTAAATGCGCGTTCAGTGCAGGCAGCATCTTATCAGTCTACGTCAAAGTAGGTCATTGCCTAGCAACAGTCACATGCTCAGTCAGTTGCAGTGATTGTTATGCCACAGTCGGTTGTAACATGAAAATAAACATGGTTATCAAGATTAAAGAAAAAAATAGGAATGTGAAAATATCAACTGATTCCCAGCGAAAAAAACAATACCGTCTCTTCACTCCCGAACGATTGGTTAAAGTCTCTAGTTCAAAACAGGTTTTATAATAAGTAGGCACTGATTGCCAAGTGATTACATGTCTTGTCTCATTTCATATTTGGGACATGAGAGTTGAGGGAGTTTTGTACGGTGGTCATTTGTTTGCCGATTTCGCCGGGAATTGGCTGATATTTTCGCAGGCATTTCGGAATATATATTATGTTGCCGAGCCATTGGTGCTTCAAAGTTCGGCATGTTTTTGACATAAAATCTATAGATTAATAAAAAAAAAAACACGGGAACCCCGGACTTTTTTTAAGTTGTACCACACATATAGACAGGGCACGGTTTCTAGGTTATTCTAGTAACCGTGGACAGGGGGGCCGACAATACACCGATGTTTTTTTATTCAACATTGTTACAAGCGATCATGGCATGAATGCTGCAGGAGGTTGGGGATTTGGGGAAGTTTAGTTTTTAGAAGACTGCCTATTTATATTTAAAATGAATTCAATGCATCATTTATATTTAAGGTAAGTCATTGCACATTTGATCCAATTATATTAAAATAAAACAACAATTCTGTTGAATGCAGCAATATCATCTGTTTTGTTTCGTTTCGTGTGTGACCTTGTTAGTATTCAGTGAAAGGGCGCGCCGGGTGCGCCCCTCTAAAACCGTATGACGTTAACGATATGCTCCTCAAACCAGGAAAGACTTACATCCACTCTCTTATGATCAATTTCTCAACAAATTTTATGCCTATATAAAATGTTTTAAAACCCTATGCATGTAAGTTGAAGCTGACCTTGCGAATATCCAGTGAAAGGGCGCGCCCGGTGCGCTCCTCTAAAACCGTATGAAGTTAACGATATGCTGCCCTTAAACCAAGAAAGACTCACATCCGCCCTTTCTTATGATCAATTCCTCAAAAATCTAGATTAACACATTTGCGTACGTCATACAATAATTTAAAAAAAAGGATAAATATCGTATTCTTTTTCGCTTTTATTTTTGAAAAATATAGGAATACACATATACATGTACTGTGAAATAATGAATATTAGTTAGAATTAATTGTCTCAGGCAAGGCTTTTTGATATTTCGTGTGGAATTTATTTTCACTATGGATGGGTTGAACGCAAAATAAAAAAAAGGTATATTCACTGGGTTGTATTTTCACTGAATCAGCCCTTCAGCAAAAAAAATTCAAAGCGGAAATAAAGTATTTTACAGCAGTCAATGTGTCATGCGATAAACAATAAACGAATGACATGCAATAAACGAACGTGTCGCGATAATTTGTATAGACAACACGAAGGCGAGAAAAACACAAAAGTGTTATATTATGCAATCGTTGGATTACTTTCATTATGGCGATTCATATTTATGGTGACTGTTTTTATTAACGTTACCTTATCTTACTCGCGCCTGCCTTTTCGTTGTTTCAGTTTAGGAAATGAAATATTGCGTTATGTGTGAGCGTCGTGGGCCGAACGTCTGCTGCAAAAATGGAGTGATTTTGAAACTTTGATTTCTCCTTTGTACCCATAGTTCATCAAAAAAGGCCATCGTCAACTAAACATCGATATTTTGACGTCACTAGCGAAAATCTGTTAATGTTTTCACATTCCAGATTGGGTATTTAATAATGTAAAAGTTTTGCTATCGTATTTTTCTACAGTCTGATTGATTGCAGAGATTACAGCTGTTCAAAGTTGCGTTCGAACCTACTTTAATACATTGTAACAAAGTCGGCGCCGGGGATCTCCCGTCTGTACGCAACTTGGCCAAAATAAAAAGCATTTGAATACTGCTCGGGAGAATATGTGACACGATTGAATACAACAGCATAACACCAGGAAATAGTGATCGATCCGTGTCGGTGTGACTGAACTGTGCGGTCATGAACCGTCATATTTAAAAAATACCCGTTCGTCCACACAGGTCTTCAAATAGCATTCTAGAAATTCTCAAGCAACATGATTATAATATAATCTGAATATAATATGTTCATTGTAGCTTTGAGAATTCCGTCATTGTTATTGTGGCAGATCATACCACTACAAAGCAAACAATAGTTGCAAGTGGCTAAGAAAAGTGTATTACCGTACCAATAATTTTACTGTCAATGCGACTTCAAATAAATAAAATCGTTATAGGTAAAACTATTCATTAAAACTAGGTTTATGCCGTGACCTGTAGCAGTAGCAATGTTACCGTCGAGCAGGAACAAACTGAAGGCAGCGACTTGCATGATGGATAAATGTCCAACGGCGGCGGCCTGCGTACATCACACATATTGCTGATTACCAAAAAGTTCACATCAAGGCTTGCTAAAACACGCAAGTTGATATATTTTGACGAATGTCACCATGGGATTCACTTTCAATCATAGTTAAAAACCCAGGTAAAACGGCCATGCTTTCAAACTCACATCACAAGTTGCGGGAATAAATATTAATTTGTGTTCGTTTTTGGTACAAATATTCTGATTGGTTTGTTTTCGAGTCAATCGTGGCTTTATCCAATCAAATACGCTGTTATATAATACCAGGGTTCACGCAGTCAAAGTAACTGATTCGGGTGTAAATTATTCTTTTAAGTATGTATTTCTATATAAATGCAATTATTTTTATAGAAACTGCAGATCGAGATTCTTCTAGTATTTAGATTTGATTCCATTTTATCACATTGCCTGTTGGAGACGACAATACCATGCATTCTAGTTAGTTTAATGAATCACTGCTTGTAATGTAGCAGTGATGCCAAAGGTAAAGTGCCACGCCCACTGTGTCCTAGATTTCGACTCAAATATTTGCACGATTGTACATTTTGCACGAAGCTACGAACAAATATCAAGTTTTTTGGCTATTGTCATGGCAACAGTAGGCAACATTTGTTTTTTCAAATGTGTCTACTTTTCAAGAGTGCAGGTGTGTCCAAATTTGCCTAAATAACTGTCGACGCCAACACTGCTATTTAACCATTATGGAAAAAGTTTGATAAATTGTGGAAAAAATACAAATTAAAAATGTCATAACTCATCCAAAAAACTCGGTTTTCATTTTCGGTTGGATCTGAAAGTATGCGCCTGTGAGTTCGGCATTAGAAGGACATTACGAAAACACATGGAGCAGGTAAATGCGACTGCGCTAGGAAATCATCTGGTAAACATTTGTTACGCAACTAAAAGCACTAATCCTAACGGCGTAATCCCCAATAAGCGTCGCTAGTTTGTTCCCTAGTAGTCCGGGGGCGTGAAAACGACACACACGCACAGAAGTGATCATAAGATACATCCTATCAGAGCGGATCGCAAAGAGTGGGAAAAGTGGGAAAATACGTGACAAAATCGCGGTAGTAAAAATTGAAACATGTAGGGTTCATGTACGTTTGGAAAATGCTGACAGGTGAATTGAACTGCAGAATTGTGCGACTATTTCTCTTTCGTTTGTGAGGCGAACCGAGAGGCGAGCCGGGGCGAGCTTGGCGAGCCGGGGCGAGCTTATTCTATATCAGTGATAAGCTGTATTTAGTAGTACAAGTAATCATTAATTACGTTGAAATGTAGTATGGACGAAAACATATAATTTTGTTGTTGCTCGATACTCCATACCAAAGAGCAAATGAATTAAAATTTATGACGAACTAAACATGTTGAATTTGCTGAAAACGCAACAGTATTCAGTAAATTATAAATCAAAACAACTAATACTCATGTGCAGTGACTGTTATAGAATGTCACTGTTTCATCGAGTTATTGGATTTGTGTGGCAAGTTTTATATATTCCGAGCCTTTATCTCATGAGTACTTGTTTCGTTACTTTTCTTTACCTAGAACCTATTGAATGTTTGTTTGCGTTTTGAAAGGGGCAATATTGTCATTCAATACAGATGACTTGCTTCCCAGCAAGGGGAAAGGGGTATTTCTCCGTAGGGTACACAGATCTCTATGATAGCTAGATCACTCTCAAAGACAAGTCATTTTAATAATTATTGGGGAAAAAATACACTAAACAGTATACTGTGCAAAGTGGTTTATTCAGAATAAAGTGTCATTCTATGTTTGAAAGAATCTACAGACGATTAGAGGTCACCCAGGGAATCATCAAGTGACAAAGTTGACAAGTTAACTTCATTTTATCGCGGGAAAGTTCAATTTTCAATTATTTTTATTAGTTCAATGAATTTTAGTATATTGTATGTCCGAGATGCTGGTGATCAACTTGGCATGGTATTTATTTGCCAGAATTTCATTAAAAATGTTTGTTGCGTTTTACCCTTCGATAACTTCATCGATGTTTTATTTTCGAAATACGATGTGTTTAACCATGGAACTACATGTAGAACTAACATGTATACCTAATGGTTACTTACTGTCCCGAGTAATCATAGTTAAAAGGACTGGAGATTTGTATACTAGTATTTGGATTTTGGTGTTCACCAGCCAGTGCTAGCCGATGTTCCCTCCAATGCGTGAACGCAAATCGCTATAGCCGATATGCAAACACTGGCTTAGCCCGTGCTTGGTCTAGCCTGAACTTTACTATTGTGTCTAATTGTTTGATACCAGTATGGTGCCAGCTGAACTCAGGATATTTTCCATGGAGCCAAACCAGCTAAATAGTACGACTTTGCATAATATAATATTCCTCTATAACATTTAATGCGTCAATATTTAAACGATAATAGGTATAAACTGTGGTGATTCAGACACAAGATCTTATTTTTTCTGGATTTGTGGCTGTTGAATACATTACGTAATGATGAATTTATGCTAAAACAATGGATGTTTATTTGGCCTTCGACCATCCCCATATTTCTAAAGGCATTTTGTAAGCAACTGCTAGACACGATATCAGCGATTGCGTAGAAGGAATAGATGTTTATTATGTAAATGTACAACACTTGTAAAACAATGACCCGTGTATTATAATTTCGTCTGCTCACAACCTCGTGATAGAATGCAAGTCAAAGGGAATTAAACTATTTCTAATTTTCAACTTTGTAATACTAGTAAGAAATGTAGTAGATTGAATATAAAGTATGACCGAAAAAGCGTACATTGGACAATATATTAGTCGTTTACCCGCGAAGACCAATTTTTGAAAATTGCAAATGTCACGTTGCAACACGTTGTTCGCGCTATAAACATGCATAAATTACACCATTTACTCACATCAAAATGAGCCGACATATCATATACGTTTTTGTGTCGCTCTAGTTTTGGGTTAAGACCAAAAATGACAGACTGGTTCGTCATATTGACGGACTATACCTTCCGGCAAGTGTACGGCCCACAATTACAACTACATGTTTATAATCGGCCGACGCACTGTAATTTCGCATAAACATTGGAAAAAACACCGAAAGCAAGGACAGCGAAAAACAGCCAAATTCATAATCCAATTAAAAAAAACATGAAAACATATGTATGTGTACTGGTATAGTAAAAGTTAATTAAAGATTTTTTTTAGTAACCGTGCTCGCAGTATACCACATGAGTTATTTATTTTTAAAAAAAATCAAAATTACCCCTACCATAATGAATAATTACGCAAAAAACACAAGAAAAGTTTCGACATTGTTTATTTTATTGCCGAAAAAATTTGTATAGTACCAACATGTATTGAGACCTGCTCCCTGGCAATGGGCCGTCACAAGTTTGAATATATCCTGTTACCCTCCAGACATATACATATACATATACTTTGTGGTCGGACTAGTTCCCACAAATTGTGTCTGTTTCATTTTGCCGGCATAAGGAACAATTTGAGGTATCTTCGAGAATAATTTGTAAATTTATAGAACAGTGACACGTCAAACGTAATTCAGTAACAATGGTCCGCGCTGTATCAAATCTAGACTGGCAAAGTCGGGACTTCTTTTTTGTTTTAAAAAATATAATTAATGGTCAATTAAGCCTTTTTAACGTGATCGCAAAAACTAGCGTAAAAGAACTGAAACAATTAATTATTTATTTTTGTAAAACAAAAAAGAAGTCCCGACTTTGCCAGTCTATATTAAATCATGGAGGTAGATCTACCCCCATGATCAAATCAGTCAAAGTCTCTGTGTGCCAGTTAACGTTCACCGCATTACCCGTAGACAAGTATAAATTGCGAAAACACAGGAAATAAAATGAGAATAGACAGTGATGCATAAATTGTAATCCAGTGCACTCGCCTGCTGTCACATCGAAACACTGTACTGTCCACTTGTTTTAGCCCATGACCTGCCGTATTATTGGTTATCATGAGTATTGAAAATACAACCAAAAATGCAATTAAAGTATAAGAGATTGCGAAACGTAAATTTTTAATTTAGTAAATTACAATTCAGCGGCGTTGCAAAGAACGATAGCCAAAACCACGCCCACGTGCCGAAGCACGTAGGCAAACTGTCAGTGAGCTCGCGGTCAACTACCGTTCAACTGCACTACCGGTACGCGACAAACAACAACTCGTTCGCATTAAATTAAAAATGGGTATAAATTGTCGAAGGAATTGCGTTCTAACAAACCGTAACTTAGTAAACTGATGTACTGACAAGTGCACCGAAAACACACAAATAAAACAAAATCGATACTAGCATGGGGACTCGAACTATTGACAAATACACGTGCCACTACGCTGTTGGACAATCAGGCGTTGAAATTGACGTAATTGAAGAGTATACAGGGAAGATTGAATAAATAAAAGGAAATTGTTTTAATTATTACATTTTAAATGATGTAATTATTCGAAATAATTAGCTAGACACCCGGTCTCAACCGCTCACTTTCTATCTCGTCGTTCCATAACCTTTACTATCGTTTCAGTCATTCTTTGAACGATTATGTTTAACTAAATATTGCTACACTACAGCAAGTTATTATCAACATTGTCTGTAAATGTACAGCAATTGCTTCCAATGTTGTTGCAGTTGTTTTGCTACAATAAAGTTTGTTTTGATACATTTGCGACACACCCAGACTTCAAGTCGCCGCTCCACTGTCCAATCACGCACTCGTTGAATGTGACTGTCACATTCACCTGCGATTCGCGAAAAGATAGTTGAGCTGTATTTAGAAGGAAAATCTTTTGCTGACATAGCGAAAAGGGTTGGCGTGACGAAATCTACTGCGGTCCACAGCAATGCCCGAAACTTAATGATAACGACAACGTGTTACAGTACATCGAATTATACAAGAAAACTAAGCCAAGTATTTATTTGAGGGACATTAGAATAAATTTAATTGCCGAAAATGTGTGTACCATCGATACTGTCCCGTGCTTGTCGACTATTCATTGTGCTATTACTAAATATTTGGGGATGAGCCGAAAGAAGTTGACCAGTGTTGCCGCCGAGTCTAGGACGGAACGCATCTAAGAGTGGACTCTGGATTTCATAGATATTGTTACCAACTATGATGTAGAGCAACTACATTGGTTTGATGAATCATCCGTTATTAAAACTACTGGAAATCGCGTGTACGGTCACGCTGAAAGGGAAAAGCGTTGTGGGTCCAATGACGTGGCTAGAAGTCTGGGTGCGTCGCAAATGTATCAAAACAAACTTTAATGTAAGTTCACACAGCGGTGTCATCCAACGACCTACATTTGCGGACTCGAGGGACGACGATTTGCGTAAAATTCCAAAACCGGGCAATGCCACATTTTCTTACTATCAATCACATTTAACCTATTTAAAATAGGAATTTGAAATCCACCTGGGTACGTGTTTCAATACACACATTTCTTTTTTCGCTCTCGCTATATCCGATCGAATCGGAACTCGACATTACGGTTCGAACAGGTTCATATTTCACACCATGCCATTTTATTACCGGATGTTTTATTAAAAGAGCACGAGTACTAACAACTTTCTGTGGGAAATCATGCTCATTATGCAACGGCAAGTGCAGAGAAATTGGGCACGTGTACACAGACAATGAACTGAATATGTACGTCTATTTCGATTACGTTCGGTTCTAGTACTTTCCTGAAAGGCAACGCCAATATATATGCACAAAATATATCTTGTGAATTATCGATCTTTATTGGTTTCTTGAAAGATTGGGCAAAATTTTGTTTCTCAAGAGTAGATTCTATTACTTTTTTTAGTATTGACACATTTTTAATATTGCATACGTTTTTAAGGAACGTAAATATTTTCTGTGTTTCTCATTACACCATTTTCACGCGCCTCGATGCGGCGCACTTATTGCAAGTTAGGTGCGGCGCGCCTATTGACTATTGTGTGCGCCGGGCGCGCCTATTGACTATTGTGTGCGCCGAGTGCACCATTTAAGCGGTGCACAATGGGCTAGCCTGTTCGTGATTTTTTAGGCGCATTGTACTGTATAATAATATTCAGTGGTGATTTTAAGCATACACCTATGCGATAATCAGAATTGCAAGGAAGTATTCAGTGTCAAAACTCAATACCTGGATCTGCCACTGAAATTTGCTCTGGTGGATTTACATTTACATAGAAGTCCTGTTAAACAAGTTCAATGTGAAAGGGCGATGATCGTCCTGCAGTGTGTGTTCTAAATTAATGTAAACAAATAATGCATTTTACAAGCATTGTGAACGTAGCTATGAGTCCCATATCGAACAGAACGCGGCAAAACGACCACCACCCTTTAATACTAAAATACAGTGTCAGCTGCTATCAAAACAAATATTTTTGTCTCGCTTGTGTCTTTATTGGAGCAAAAAGAGAAAATAAGATACTCCCAGTAACTGGTGGTTAAAAAACTACTAAAGAATATAGTTGCAAGACTGAAGTATTATGGTAAATTCCAATCCCACACAAGCGATGTTTTTAATTTTTATACAACATTAAACTGCTAGGAGACCTTTTAGGAAGTAAAAAACAATTCTGCAGAAAGAAAGAATACAAAAACAAAATGGCCGCCAAGCAAATCACAGAGCTAGTTGGGTCAAAGGGTAAAATTATCTCACATGACTGGATTTGGCTTAATTGAAATCCAATCTTCTGACTACAGAAGTAATGGGGTCAGTTCTCAACGGAGTAGGTCACGGAGTAGGTCACGGAGTAGGTCACTGCCCAGTTATGTCCAGGCAATGCTGTCCGAACTGTATCAGCAGCTAGTGCAATGCATTATGGGATACATATTATTGAAATGAAATCTAGATTTGATTCATGGTGTTATTATTTCAGGAATTATGCATGAATTAGTAGCCCTTGACAGATGTCAGTCACCAACTGTGCCAATGCCATCACATGCAGCGCGCTATGGGAAAGTGGCACTAACAGTCACGATGCTGCTGTCCAACTCCTCGGCAAAAGTTTCTTCACTTTTAGCTTACACAACAAAAGAACATGTTAAGACTTGTACTACTTGTTTGAAGGCTTGGTTTGAATAAATCATTTCTGTTGAGTTGAGCTGAGTGACGCCTAAGCAGGAAGGAAGTAAAACCACAAGAATGTCGCAATGAATGGTGAAATTGACCACAGCCCATTCTCTCACGTTTCACACTTAGTGTGTGGTGCAAATCACCAATAGGTATACTAGGGACCTGATATTTATTGTGGTTATACAAAACCCATTAAATTCTGGTATTGAATTGACGTCAATGAGAAAGCTGGGTCTATGTCACAGTGTCTCTGGTGGTCTACCGATCTTACGCTCCGCTGCGATAATTGGCGTTGGTGATATGCTAAGTTTTGGTCATGACGCTCCTCGTACAATGTGTGACGCAGTGACCTGTAAACAGCCACTGGGCATGATAAGATTCGAATGCTTGCTTTCCCACCGACTTTGTCCTGATTTATGTCGGTAGCACCCCTGGATTCCTAACCACATCTAAGTCATAGTGATGAAAACCATCGTTCTTTACAGACAGTCAATAATTTGAATATGGTTACCAAACAATCTTGGTTTGTTTGTTTGTGGTTTAGGAATCGGCCATAATCAAGTGTAAGTACTAGCCATGCGGACAGGTAAAACTTACTCAGCATAATAAGACAAAAAAGAAGGGTGCCTCTATTCTTGCTTTTTCGTCTTATTGCCAACAGGATCTTAGTTGATAAGTACTTTTTGGTTACTGATTTAGATCAAGATGAAAAAAGCTGTCTTCATCTGTGATTCTGACATTCTCTAAAAGTTACTAAGCATTCCACTATAACAACCTATACATCTTCTGAAAGCTTAGATATAGTTGAATACTGTGCTGCACACACCATACTAATTTTTATCTATTAAGGAGATTTACCCAACAACACATTTTGCTATTGTTTTTTGACTATTCTAACTATTGAAAAAAAACACTCAGTTATACATGAATGACCAGTGCACAGGGCATTTAAAAAGTAGAAAACTTGATGATTGATATAGGTTCCTCTTCATCTGCCTTGATTTTCTAACTACATGTGCAACCTATTACCTACAGACATGCTAACAAATTATCAGTGGCACTTTAAAAGAATGTCTGAATAACAGATTAATTAATAACTAGATTTTCCATAAATACAATTTATTCAAATAGACTTTACATGGAAGATATTATAATGTTTTAGACACAGCTAATCTGACCATGACTTATGCTTATAAATATTTGAATTCAAGTTCAGATCAATTAAATTAAAACAGTTGATGCTTACATCTTGTTCGATATGGATGTGATATGCCATGTGTGTGTAAAATACAATGTTTGTTGACATAAGATTTGATCACATGACTGCCTAAGTCAATGACTGCAATAATCTAGATATCATTCCAATTTTGTATTTGAATGCGTATCGCCTCACTCAACATTCCCATCTTGCACCCACCCCTCCCAGCCTTCCTGTATTGCTTACTGTACAATCTCAGCTTTGGCAATCATTCACTACCTCACCTGATATTACCTTCTCATCTACAGCATCTTTCATCCTCTCATTCATGTCTACAACCCCTTCTTTGCGACTTCATCTCGCTTCATGGCCTCCTCTTCTTGACTACCACCTTTCGCCTCATCTCGGAGTCACTTACTACTAAATTCTCTCCTGATCGTTTCCCTCTTGCCTACCCCCAGTCTCTCCTTACCTACATCCCCTCACGGCTTCTCCCTCTCACATTTTGTCACTTAATACCTAATCCTGATCTCGTTAACCACCTCACCCAAAATTCTTTTCTTGCTTACTGCTCCTCCTGGCTTTTCCTTTACGTCTACAGCCCCTCCTCGACTCCCTCTCTTGCACACTGTCCCTCAAGTTGCAATATAATTTTTAATAATTTTTTTCTTCTGCCAAAATGCATGTTTTTATATATATTTTTTTTTAATAATGGGCTGAAAATACTTAATTTTCCATTACTTTGGGGTCTTGATCAAAGTATAAGCCTTTGTTTCATAACATATGATTTGGGGGTAAAAAGTGCAAGCATAAGATGAAGCCAGATTATTTTGTATAAATATACTATTCAAGGCATTACCTACATTTGATTTTATTGGAAGCTGTGATTACCAGTTTCTGCAGATATAATATTAAAAAAAATGTTGATGCTTTGAAGCAAGCACTGAATGTTTTATCTTCTTAGTTGCCTAGAGACATCATAGGCATGTCTTCATGAGAGTGAATCCAAAAAGGATCACAATGACAACAATAGTGCTATAGCATTCTGGGTAATTTACATACAATTACTTCCAGGCTTACTAACCATAAAATAGTAATCAACATTTCTACTGCATGCTGGGTAATTTAAGTTCAATCCCTTCAAAGCCTACTGTAAAAACATGTGTACCCAAACACAGTCTCTGTACGGGTGCTTATTCTTAACCCTTCTTTTGTAAACCCAGTCAATATTTCAGTAAAGTCAAATTCAAAGAAAATTGCTCACTGAAAATATATTTTGAAAAGGACCATACTATCAACTATATCAGTCTAGTATACACATTAAAACAAGGTAAAAACAAATAATTTTGTTTTCTCACTTGGAGGTAGAATGGTTTTATTCAAAACTGTGTCTGTAATATAAGCCTGAGTGAAGTGTACTTTGACCAGCACACAAACACATGTATGGTATCAAGAGATTTAACAGTGACATTAATCAACTAACAATGCCAGTACAGTCATCTTTAGGGAATAGAACACAATATGTTAGTGTTAAGATTGAGAATATCTTCTTATAAACATGCATATGGATGGAACAAGTCTTTCTTTTACAATTAAAGATGCTTAATGCAGTCTCATAATAACTTTGAGAATTTTCTCAATTTTGGTATACTGGGAGATTCATCTATTATACCGTAACCGGGAAATCGTGTGTTTATATTATGCAGTTAACACACAGACTATGAAGTAAAATATTACCCTTTCAAATATAAAAACCTTGCCATTTTTGGAAACTCAGAATAATGATGGAGATTGATATGAAACATACAGTGCAGTTCAACAGTCTGAACAAGAATCAACAGAGTGAACATAATTTAACAGTGTGAACATGAATTAACAGTGTGAACATGAATTAACAGTGTGAACATGAATTAACAGTGTGAACATGAATTAACAGTGTGAACACGAATCAACAAAGTGAACATAAATCAACAAAGTGGACATAAATCAACAAAGTGAACATGAATCCACAAAGCGGACATGAATCAACAAAGTGGACATGAATCAACAAAGTGGACATGAATCAACAAAGTGAACATGAATCATCAAAGTGAACAGGAATCAACAAAGTGGACATGAATCAACAAAGTGGACATGGATCAACAATGTGAACATGAATCAACAAAGTGGACATAAATCAACAAAGTGGACATAAATCCACAAAGCGGACATGAATCAACAAAGTGGACATGAATCAACAAAGTGGACATGAATCAACAAAGTGGACATGAATCAACAAAGTGAACATGAATCATCAAAATGAACAGGAATCAACAAAGTTGACATGAATCAACAAAGTGGACATGAATCAACAAAGTGGACATGAATCAACAAAGTGGACATGAATCAACAAAGTGGACATGAATCAACAAAGTGGACATGAATCAACAAAGTGGACATGAATCAACAAAGTGGACATGAATCAACAAAGTGGACATGAATCAACAAAGTAGACATGAATCAACAAAGTGGACATGAATCAACAAAGTGGACATGAATCAACAAAGAGGACATGAATCAACAAAGTGAGCATGAATCTACAAAGTGGACATGAATCAACAAAGTGAACATGAATCAACAAAGTGAACACAAATCAACAAAGTGAACATGAATCAACATGTGAACATGAATCAACACGTGAACATGAATCAACAGAGTGAACATGAATCTACAAAGTGAACATTAATCAAAGTGAACATTAATCAAAGTGAACATGAATCAACAAAGTGAACATGAATCAACAAGTGAACATGAATCAACAGAATGAACGCGGATCTACAAAGTGAACATGAATCAAAGTGAACATGAATCAACAATGTGGACATGAATCAACAAAGTAAACATGAATCAAAGTGGACATGAATCAACAGAGTGAACATGAATCAACAGTGAACATGAATCTACAAAGTAAACATGAATCTACAAAGTGAACATGAATCAACAAAGTGAATCAACAAAGTGAACATGAATCGACAAAGTGAACATGAATCAACAAAGTGGACATGAATCAACAAAGTAGACATGAATCAACAGAGTGAACATGAATCAACAAAATGAACATGAATCAACAAAGTGAACATGAATCAAGATGCTGCAACAGCGTGCAACAGTGTGCAACATGAATTATCAGAGTGCAACATGAAACAGCAGTGCACAACATGCTTCAACAGTGTGCAACATGAAACAGTGAGCAAATACTGCAATGTTCCACCAACTCATACCACAAAACATTAGGATGAAAACATGGCTTCAAAGGAAACTAAATACGTTTTAATTTAGACTGTGTATAAAAAGAGAGTGTACATAAATCAGTGGAGGGCCAGGGAATCAGAATACAGTATAATTAGCTGTTAGTTTGTTGGAGAATTGCCACCTTGTCAATCAACACGTCCTACTTGATGAAAACCGTACACATTTGCTGTGGTCATTTAAAGTAACAATTGAGTTTATTCAACCTGATGAACTTGGGATTAAATTTGAAGATTGTTTTAAACAGAAGATTTTTGATCAATCAGTATGTTAGCTTAAGTCAAATTAACATTACAGACTATGGAGAGGTACAAGTGTAGATACAGACAGCAATGAATCTATTGGACATAACAATTACATTCAAGAAGGCAAAACGATTGGTAGCACATGTTGGGCAGCTATTTACAGAATATTTTAATGATTAATATTTACTTGTTATGAAAGATATTAAATAAATAAATAGTAAGAAAGAAATACATGTAGTTCAAATATTTATGGGTTATTTTTTGTGCGAAAATTAATTTACCATTTTGGAATTTGCAAAAATATGAAATTGTTCTCATCAGATTACCTGATTTAAGGGAAGTCAACCATCTTTGATGTTATCTGACAGTTCAAAATTACATATAAAAGTGTTAGTGGCCCCTTTCCTATTGAAAAAGTTGCAACTATCAAAATTATATAGCTTAGATCAAATCCTATCACACAGACAATCGCACATATTAACACTATAGTGGCATGAATTACAAGAAATGTTGCTTTCGCAAGAATTTAGGAACATCTCTCACCAAAGAATCAGAAAAATATGTATAATAATGAAGTTATATATATTTGCTAGATTTCATTTTCAAAAATAGCGAAAAATAAAGTATTTTACAATACTATTAAATGAGAATAATGATGCACCACGATATATGGGATGACTCGTACATCCTACCTTATTTTACAAAACTGACAGTCCAATATTGAATAAATTGAAGAGGGAGAATTAAAATTGTATTTCTGTAATCAGCGTTAGCCTTTCTACAATTAAAGACTGTGTTACAACAGTTCACATATGCCAAGGTAAAAAGATGTACGGATAAGCATCTTTCATTACTGTATGTACAGTACATGATATATGATTCCACATCCTATTTGGTAGTTTGAGTTCTCCACATACAACAATCTAAGTAATTGTTACAGCATCACAGAATGCCGTCATGCTTGTCGGTAAACATCGAAGGGTCTGTCGTAACACTTCAGGGTGTGCAAACATAAACGTGACGAGTTTAAGAAGCTTCTTTAAGAAGGCAAAAACATGATAATACTGTAAAACATGTCTTTTTCGCGAGCATGTCTTTTTAGCGAATTTAGCAAGAGAACTGATTCGCTAATTCAAGATGTCACGAATGACTTTATTATAAATTCAAAATAGCCAAGGCTTGGAGATTTGTATATAGTAATCTGGAACATAAAAATCTGAGGCGCTTCCTAATTACACTTGACTCTTGAAGAAAGATTCGCTAAATCAACATTTCGCCAATATGTCGCTTTTTCAGCATGTTTTACAGTAGACTAAAGGTGAATAGCCAGGACTGAAATAACTAAATTAGACAAACACTATTATAAAACCAATTTTTTCACAGCCCATTTTATTTGCATTAATATTTCTAGAAATGTATTGATTTTGTGATCAATCGTAGGATGGTCATCACAGTTACAATTATAAACCTTTCTGTCTGTGTCGATGTCACATGTATGGATTAATATTTAATCTTTCTATTTTTACATTCATACATATGATTTAAGAGATCAGATTACAATGTATTTTTGAAGGTTGGCCAAATATTTGAGTTGTTTTCAAATAATGCAACATGTTAAGATATTAAGCATAATTTTGAGAGTTGTTGAGGACTATTTTTACAGACTGAAAAGACAGTACTATAACCACCATGTTGTTTTAACCTTCACACCAACAAACATTTTCGGACACATTTTTCTGTACTTTTTTCTTATATTATTCATTATTTCTGAAAATGATTCCTAATTTTTGAGCCAACAGGCAAAATTTGAGTCAATATTCAGTTTTTACTATAAATGGGATTATTTGTGATGAAAAGGTTAATTTAATCTACATTCATGTAATGACACGCACTGCATAAGAACGTTTTTTTTTGGTTGACTCAGTAATTGACTGCTATGCTAGTATGTATCAATCTAGTGAGATGTACAGATCCAGAAAAAACATTTGAACAATCCTGGATTGATCCAGAAATCATTATCTGTGACGAAGTCAATATAATGCTCCAACAAATGTGTTGATAACACTCGCCAGATTAAACAATTTTAAATATCCTCAAATAATAGTGTGGGCAAACCCACATTTATCTTATGAAGGCATGCAAGATATAATCTGAGAATATACATTGGAAATAACTTGTTTTACTGATATATGTATAGCATGCAGTCTCTTAGCAGCTTAACTTATTAGTCACAAACATGAGTTTGTGCTAATCGTATACCTACCTTAGCATCTTATGAATCTTCATAATGATGATAAATATTATCAGCGGTACATTACTTGGGGTTTGCAACTACGGTGACATGATACCAACATCCCGTTTCAATCTCTCTCTCGCATAAGCATTCCAACTCAGAAAAATGCGAATGCGCATGCCCGAGGTAACTAGGATACTGGGATGTCCAGGTGGATCAAAATAACTGCTCACGATGTGACGGATTACGATAACTATATTTTCTGTACATTTTTGATGTATTACATTTTTTCACTATGAATGGGATAATACATGTTTTATTACAAACCACCTATGTCATGTCAGAAGGTCGTAGCATCAGTATCGCTATATACAAGATGAGACTTGAATGGGATCTTGGCATGATGTCACAATACAGTACTATGCGCGTTGTAAACCCCAAGTAATGTACCTCTGATATTGTTAATTATATAATGTGTAAATACAAAAGAATCAAAAACTGCTATTTATATCATGTATATGTACAAGGTGGAGGAATCACCAGCAATTTTGAAGATATGCCAGAAAAATTATGAATCAGTTAAAAGTTAGCTAATTGGAGCATTGACACATCGACACAACGACAAAAATAATAAAGTGGAAAGAATGATTAATCATGTGCAGTGGAGAAACGTTGTCTGTCTGTCTGACTGGCACTCGATAATTGGCATTCACAAGTCATGTACTACACACACATCTTGTCACTCACTAACAATAGCATGACCAATTATTAGAAAAACAACTTGATTAAAACCATTCAACACACTTGAAAATGTTTTTTGCAGACAGTTATCAATTTAGAATTAAATTGGACACTATATAAATAGATGAGAGTTGCTGCAACCAGTGCATCCCTGCTACTATATATCCAGAATTCAGATTTACTGATTATATTATGTGTTGAATGAACACTATTCTATTAGCCACTGTTGTATAATTTTGAATGAAATAGAAAAGCAAACAAAAAAATGCAAATAAGGGAAATCCTTAAATTTTGTTGGGTAGTGAATGTTTCCCTAGGGTTCTTAATGTTCTTTTGAACATGATTAAGTCATATATTTTGCAACCAAAAGAATTTTTCGTTCAAAAGTAAACAAAACTGAAATGAATCAGCCATTTCGAACCAGAACTTGAACTAAATGCATGTGAATATTAATATAAATTAATTCAGAGTTTATGGATATAGAACAAAATTCACAGATACAAAATGTCTATCAGAACCCATTTTAAACCTGATCCAATCAAGGTCCCATTATGTTCAATGTATGTACCATGTTCAAACGATAGATATATATGGCCGAGGTAGCTGTCTATGATTGGTCGAGGTAGCTGTCTATGTATGGCTGAGGTAGCTGTCTATGTATGGTCGAGGTAGCTGTCTATGTATGGGCAAGGTAGCTGTCTATGTATGGTCGAGGTAGCTGTCTATGTATGGCTGAGGTAGCTGTCTATGTATGGTCGAGGTAGCTGTCTATGTATGGGCAAGGTAGCTGTCTATGTATGGCCGAGGTAGCTGTCTATGTATGGGCAAGGTAGCTGTCTATGTATGGGCGAGGTAGCTGTCTATGTATGGTCGAGGTAGCTGTCTATGTATGGTCGAGGTAGCTGTCTATGTATGGGCAAGGTAGCTGTCTATGTATGGGCGAGGTAGCTGTCTATGTATGGTCGAGGTAGCTGTCTATGTATGGCCAAGGTAGCTGTCTATGTATGGCCGAGGTAGCTGTCTATGTATGGTCGAGGTAGCTGTCTATGTATGGTCAAGGTAGCTGTCTATGTATGGTCGAGGTAGCTGTCTATATATGGGCAAGGTAGCCGTCTATATATGGGCAAGGTAGCTGTCTATGTATGGGCGAGGTAGCTGTCTATGTATGGTCGAGGTAGCTGTCTATGTATGGTCGAGGTAGCTGTCTATGTATGGGCAAGGTAGCTGTCTATATATGGGCAAGGTAGCCGTCTATGTATGGTCAAGGTAGCTGTCTATGTATGGGCGAGGTAGCTGTCTATGTATGGTCAAGGTAGCTGTCTATGTATGGCCAAGGTAGGTGTCTATGTATGGCTAAGGTAGCCGTCTATGTATGGGCGAGGTAGCTGTCTATGTATGGTCGAGGTAGCTGTCTATATATGGCCGAGGTAGCTGTCTATATATGGGCAAGGTAGCCGTCTATATATGGGCAAGGTAGCCGTCTATATATGGGCAAGGTAGCCGTCTATGTATGGGCGAGGTAGCTGTCTATGTATGGTCGAGGTAGCTGTCTATGTGTGGTCGAGGTAGCTGTCTATGTATGGGCAAGGTAGCTGTCTATGATTGGTCGAGGTAGCTGTCTATGTATGGTCGAGGTAGCTGTCTATGTATGGTCGAGGTAGCTGTCTATGATTGGTCGAGGTAGCTGTCTATGTATGCCCGAGGTAGCTGTCTATGTTTGGCCGAGGTAGATGTCTATGTATGGTCGAGGTAGATGTCTATGTATGGCAGGGGGTAGATGTCTATGTATGGCCGGGGTAGCTGTCTATGTATGGGTGAGGTAGCCGTCTATGTATGGGCGAGGTAGCCATCTATGTATGGGCGAGGTAGCCGTCTATGTATGGGCGAGGTAGCCATCTATGTATGGGCGAGGTAGCCATCTATGTATGGGCGAGGTAGCCGTCTATGTATGGGCGAGGTAGCCATCTATGTATGGTCGAGGTAGCCATCTATGTATGGTCGAGGTAGCCGTCTATTAATGGTCGAGGTAGCTGTCTATGTATGGTCGAGGTAGCTGTCTATGTATGGCCGAGGTAGCTGTCTGTGTATGGACGAGGTAGCTGTCTGTGTATGGCCGAGGTAGCTGTCTATGTATGGCCCAGGTAGCTGTCTATGTATGGCCGAGGTAGCTGTCTATGTATGGCCGAGGTAGCCGTCTATGTATGGCCATGGTAGCCATCTATGTATGGCCGATGTAGCTGTCTATGTATGGCCGAGGTAGCTGTCTATGTATGGGCGAGGTAGCTGTCTATGTATGGTCGAGGCAGCTGTCTATGTATGGTCGAGGTAGCTGTCTATGATTGGTCGAGGTAGCTGTCTATGTATGGTCGAGGTAGCTGTCTATGTATGGCCAAGGTAGGTGTCTATGTATGCCCGAGGTAGCTGTCTATGTTTGGCCGAGGTAGATGTCTATGTATGGTCGAGGTAGATGTCTATGTATGGCAGGGGGTAGATGTCTATGTATGGCCGGGGTAGCTGTCTATGTATGGGCGAGGTAGCCGTCTATGTATGGGCGAGGTAGCCGTCTATGTATGGCCGAGGTAACTATATGTATGGGCGAGGTAGCCGTCTATTAATGGCCGAGGTAGCTGTCTATGTATGGCCGAGGTAGCTGTCTATGTATGGCTGAGGTAGCTGTCTATGTATGGTCGAGGTAGCTGTCTATGTATGGCCGAGGTAGCTGTCTATGTATGGACGAAGTAGCTGTCTATGTATGGCCGAGGTAGCTGTCTATGTATGGCCGAGGTAGCTGTCTATGTATGGCCAAGGTAGCTGTCTATGTATGGCCGAGGTAGCTGTCTATGTATGGTCGAGGTTGCCGTCTATGTATGGCCGAGGTAGCTGTCTATGTATGGTCGAGGGGGCTGTCTATGTAAGGCCGAGGTTACTGTCTATTTATGGCCGAGGTTACTGTCTATTTATGGCCCAGGTAGCTGTCTATGTATGGCCAAGGTTGTAGTCTATGTATGGCCGAGGTAGCCGTCTATGTATGGTCGAGGTAGCTGTCTATGTATGGCCAAGGTTACCGTCTATGTATGGCCGAGGTAGCCGTCTATGTATGGTCGAGGTAGCCGTCTATGTATGGCCAAGGTAACTGTCTATGTATGGCCGAGGTAGATGTCTATGTATGGCCGAGGTAGATGTCTATGTATGGCCGAGGTAGATGTCTATGTATGGCCGGGGTAGATGTCTATGTATGGCCGGGGTAGGTGTCTATGTATGGTCGAGATAGATGTCTATGTATGGCCAAGGTAGGTGTCTGTGTATGGGCAAGGTAGGTGTCTATGTATGGCCGAGGTAGCTGTCTATGTATGGGCGAGGTAGCTGTCTATGTATGGGCGAGGTAGCTGTCTATGTATGGCCAAGGTAGGTGTCTATGTATGGCCAAGGTTGCCGTCTATGTATGGCCAAGGTTGCCGTCTATGTATGGCCAAGATAGCCATCTATGTATGGCCGAGGTAGCTGTCTATGTATGGCCGAGGTAACTGTCTATGTATGGCCAAGGTAGATGTCTATGTATGGCCGAGGTAGATGTCTATGTATGGCCGGGGTAGATGTCTATGTATGGCCGGGGTAGCTGTCTATGTATGGTCGAGGTAGATGTCTATGTATGGCCAAGGTAGGTGTCTATGTATGGGCGAGGTAGGTGTCTATGTATGGCCAAGGTAGCCGTCTATGTATGGCCAAGGTAGGCGTCTATGTATGGCTAAGGTAGCGGTCTATGTATGGCCAAGGTAGCGGTCTATGTATGGCCGAGGTAACCATCTATGATTGGCCAAGGTAGCTGTCTATGTATGACCGAGGTAGCTGTCTATGTATGGCAGAGGTACGTGTCTATATATGGCAGAGGTAGGTGTCTATATATGGCAGAGGTAGGTGTCTATGTATGGCCAAGGTAGCTGTCTATGTATGGCCAAGGTAGCTGTCTATGTATGGCCAAGGTAGCTGTCTATGTATGGACAAGGTAGCTGTCTATGTATGATCGAGGTAGCTGTCTACGTATGCCCGAGGTAGCTGTCTACGTATGCCCGAGGTAGCTGTCTATGTATGGCCGAGGAAACTGTCTATGTATGGCCGAGGTAGGTGTCTATGTATGGCCGAGGTAGGTGTCTATGTATGGCCAGGGTAGCTGTCTTTGTATGGCCGAGGTAGCTGTCTTTGTATGGCCGAGGTAGCTGTCTTTGTATGGCCGAGGTAGCTGTCTATGTATGGCTGAGGTAGATGTCTATATATGGCCGAGGTAGCTGTCTGTGTATGGCCAAGGTAGGTGTCTATATATGGCTGAGGTTCAAATGGAAGACAAGATATTTGATTTTGAAGCATTTTTAACATTAAAATGGCCACCAACAAGTCATTGAAAATAACACAGTCCCCGTTAAATTTTTGAAAGTTCTCTTTGTGCTCGTCATATTAAAGCAGAGGGGTAGTCGCGAACGTGTCCTTGAAACTTGAGTTCCAAGTGGCGTATACAACAGATTGTTTATTTACATCAAAACATGTGTTCCGTGTAGTAGTAATATGGCCAAAAATAAAAACAGCCGTTATTCGGCCATCTTTGATCTGATTATGAAACACACTGATATGTATGATGTATGTGCCAAATACGAATGAAAATGGTACATAAATTGTGGAAATGTAGTAGTAAGGCCAAAAAGCCAGATGGCTGTCAATCGGCCATCCTTGACCAGATTTTGAAACAAATTGCCATGGACATGCATCCTAACATGTATAAAGTACATGTATGTGCCAAATTTGAATGAAAACTGACAGAGCACGTCCAAGATACCGCATAAAAAAACAAAAACAAGATGCCTGCCAGTCAACATTCTTTGATCCAATTGCGAAATAAATCGTCTTGGACATGTATCCTAACATGTATAATCCATGTACCAAGTTTGAATGAAAACTGACAAAGCATGTCCAAAATACAACATTTTCAAAAAACAAGATGGCTGCCAGTCGGCCATTTTGAATCGAATCACTAAACCAATGCATGTGCATATGTCCCTCATAAAGTACTAGGCACATGCAAAGAATGAACGAAATTGGTCCAAGGGATTCTGAGATACGACCCCGGACGCACGCACGGACAGAGACCAAATTATACGACCCCGTTTTCGGATACAGGTCGATACAACTTGCAAAGGGCTGGCACACACTTAATGGTAATGAACACTCATCACTACCGGTATTACCACGTTCACACGTGTGCCACAGACCCGAGTTGACTAACATTGGTAAACAATAGTTATCAGTGGGTTTTAATGGTGTTCTTAAGTGTATTAAAGACTAAACTGAGTCAGCGTTGTTATTTACCGCCATGTTTCTTTAAAATACTTGCAAGGAATTTAACTCCAGAGCAAGGCAGACATTGAGAGTGTGCTTTTAAGATGGCATTATTGTTCACACCTGCTAAAGTCATTTTTGTAAGAACGAAGTGCCAGTTGAGACTTTTCAGGACGTCTTAAACTAAATTGCCATGGTGCCGGATTATCTTGTTCATACGTGTTTCAATGCTGGCACACATACAGGTATGTATACAGGTGAATACAGGTATATATGGCCATGGAGAGTCCAAGCTTAGGCCATATTTACTTGTATGTGGTGACATCCACTCATAAAATGATGAAATAAAACCCAATGATGTAATCTGTTATCTGATCAGTTTCACTAAGTCTTAATTGTAAAATAGTGATCTATGTCATTTTATGCAACACAAAATAGTATTACTCATCAGATTTCACATTAATACATGACACTCAATCTCTTGGACAAATGAAAATTGTTTTCAAGAAGTTCAAATATGATACAGAAAATAAATTCTTTATACACTGTGTCTAGTAATAGACTGACAGTGAAAAAAACATGGTCAACTCCTGCTACAACTTTCAGGAAATACATACAGTGTCCGCTGAATATCCAATACTGTAAAATACTTTATTTTAGCTGGAATTAATTTTCGCTGAAAAGACTTTTTGGTGTTTTGTATGGAAATTATTTTCACTGATTTTTGACGAGTTCAATGTAAAATATAAGAAAAAAGGTATTTTACGCTGGATTTTATTTTCGCTAAATTATTCTTTCAGGAAAAATAGCAAAAATTAATTCCAAGCGAAAATAAAGTATTTTAAGTAGTCTAATTACAGACTGACAGTGAAAATAAAATCGCCAACCCTTGCCATTAAATCGAAAACAACCAGCATTATTTCACTGGCAACTGTACATTAGCAGAATATTTATGGTATAAGTATATCAAATTTCATTTATTTATTTATTATAAACCAATATTTAAAAGTTTATGAATTGTGCAAATCAGTTTGCTATTATTGCTATATCTTCCTATTTACTGTAACACTTTGTGATATATTTAACAAACAATACTTAAAAATACAGAACGGCATATGCACCCTTTTTGTAAACGTTGTCGTAAATTACAAGATTTCTAAGATGTAGATTTATAAATAACATTATTCCTATGAGGTACCTAAATCTATATTTTCACAAAAAATCATGAATTACAAATTTGTACAATGCAAATAAAATGAAGTGAAGTGCACTGTTTTCATTGTTCAATGCAGTGGCATTTGTCCCCTGACACACACACACAAACTATGTCAGTACGTTTGCTCCATTGGAAGAACAGAACTGGAGTTTCTCATTTTGACATTAATCCTGATATCTGTTTGATCCGAGCAATAAACCAACATTTGTGTAAATGTAAACGTGACTGACTACAGATGGGGATCCCTACTTCATCTAGTGAATGACAACAAACAATAGTATGGGGAGGGATCGGCAGGAAGCATTAACAATAAATATTGTAGAACTTTGCGCCACTGAAAATGGTATAAAAGTGAACAATAAAAGCATCTATTGGCTATTGTAAAAATGCCAGGGACACTCCACAAAGTGTAGTCAATACAATTGTAAATTAGATGTGATTTCTAAGTGCTTTAAATTCCATCATTTTTAAACACTGGAACAGACCACCAGAGATCACCGATGCGGTATACATTAGTTGGTCAGGTGTAAGGGTCAGCCCTCCCTCTCTCTAAAATAGAATCTTCCATATCAAATGATAATGGATACTGAGATAACATGACACCAAATAAAATTGATAGCTGTCAGATGATCAAACAACTTTCTTGATTTGGTTATGTATGAAGCCACTACTTTTCAAATAAATTCAGAAGAGACATTTTGTTGTGAACTTTAGGTCAGTGAATATCTAAACATCTTGTAGCAGTGAGAAATGTCTAGTTTTAGCGGATTTAGAAAATTTTGTTTCAACAAATGTCATAAAATCCTGAAATCACACAAATTTCTAGCAGTTTACAGTATATTTTATCCAATATTTTCAGGAGATTTTTCCTTACTCGATTCAAGTTTGCAAATCTTATCAGAATTCCATCATCTATCTATCGTAATCTTGGACATATCATAAGAAACAGTCGGAGAGTGTACATCACGTATGTGACCACACACATACAAATCACAGTATTACATCAAAGAACAACACATCATTGTTTTCTTGCAATTACTTTATCCTTAAATTGGAACCAGAATGTCACTAATACCATCTACCATCATGGTAGAGTAAATTAACAAATAAACAGACAACTCATTACGCATGTTATGACTGGAGACAAAGATTACAGACACTTGAGAAGGCAAACTGAAACCAATGAGACAGAAAACACAAATTAATTTTTAGTGGAAACAAAATAATTAAAAGAACAGCCAAAGTGTTGTTTTTTTGGAGAGGGGTTGGAGAGAGGATGGAGAGGGGTTGGAGAGAGGATGGGGTTAACCCCAGGGTGTTTGACAATTATATCCAACTTAGAAAACTTCCAGTTGTATAGTTCAAATGAGATTCAATGCTGCCAGGTATGTTGAACCTTGGTAATAGTTGAGTTTCTGGTTCTCCAGTTGCAATGTTACTAGACACGCATTTGACAGGTCTATTTCAAAACCAATTTTAGTGAGTCTGTTTTCCTAGTTTCTCATACACATTTACTTATATATCCCCAGAGATATCTTACACATATACATACGGATGCCAAAATGTTATAAATTATATATTCTCAGAATTTGTTGTGTATGTGCAGTAAAAACATGTTTACCATTTTTTACGAAGATTTTGTGAACTTTGGAACGTGGATGTATTGTAGTAAAATGTAACTGGTAGAGTTAAATATCTTCCTGAAATTGCATATTTCTGCTAACTAGAAGTACCGTAAATCAATGTTGATCGACCCCTCCCCCCCCCAAACCATAGAATAGAATCTGTATATTTTCATGTGGATAACCAGTAACTCTACTGACATAGTCTTAGGAATAACTCCTCTGTACCACCCAGTACCTCATCTGGACATAGAATCGGACACAGATAATAAAAGTATATTTTGGCATTCAAAGTTTTAAAGAAAGCTTTATAAAAGAACTATATTTTCGTGTGGATAACCAGTTTTTTGGAAACGTATTTCTTTTAATATTGACATGTGACATGCTTATATTATAAGATTGTGTCCTAATATGGCATATATTACAAGGCTTGAGCTTTCAAGTGATTGGATGAAACAATATATACCCATGGTTGGGTTAGGTTACAGGACTGGATTGCCTCATAATGAAAGCAGTTTTCACCTTTGTTTGGATCTCTGCTGGGGTCAATGTTCGCTACTGTATGCTATACCGAGGTACCCAGTTGAATGCTTCCACTGTTCAACCCAGAAATCCCAGAACTGTACATTATACACTGTTCAGATAAGTTGAGAACACTGTCTTCTTTCAACTCAATAAACAACTCCCACAGTACATGTATTGTTAGTTTGGTTTTATATTTGTTGATTTCACTGAAACTACTGTAAATTTGCTAAATTATTAAAATCAGTAAATATGCAATGTGTATCAAATGTACTGTTACCTAGTGGATATACCTGCAATATTAAGTCAGCTAAAATTAAACAAAGCCAAATATTTGTCTTTTTAGTACCTATTTTTAAAAATATATGACATTGTTTACAGCTTTTATGATGACAAGCAATGTGAACATTTGAACACTGAAGTCTACGTTTTTGTCATCTTTCACAAAATAAATAATTTTTTCACATTTTTTCAAAAAGTAGAAAGTGGGAATTCAATTGTGTCCATTTGTTCTAAAATTAACAGAAAAATTATTGAAAACACATTAAAATGTGCAAAAAATTGAAACAAAATTTGGGCAGAAAAAATTAGTGTTCAATGGGTTATATTACTGAAGTGAAATAATGAACTAATGAAAATTGGGTAAGATTAGGTCTAAGCTAGTGTTAATACCAGGGCATATGTGCATGGGACTCACATTCACAATTGATGTTACAGTGTTTGCACTGTATAAGTTGATGAGAACACAGCTTACACAAGTCAATTCTAGTCACATGAGTCAGTGTTTAGGAATCCAGACCAAAAACAGTTTCCCAGTAAAGAAAGTTAATTCACCACATGATACTGACCACACAAACCTAAAATAGAACATTTTCTGCAGAAACAATGAATGAAATGTTGAGTGGAATAATAATCATTTTGCAGAGTACAAGTCTATTCACGACTGACAGTTATAATAAGAAATGTGACAAAATCAGACATTTCTCACCAGAATCCAACATTTCTCACCAGAATCTGACATTTCTCACCAGAATCTGACATTTCTCACCAGAATCTGACATTTCTCACCAAAAATCAGACATTTCTCACCAGAACCCGACATTTCTCACCAGAATCTGACATTTCTCACCAAAATCAGACATTTCTCACCAGAATCCGACATTTATCACAAAATCAGACATTTCTCACCAGAATCAGACATTTCTCACAAAATCAGACATGTCTCACCAGAATTAGACATTCATCACCAAAATCATATAATTCATATGCAACAAATTTACAATGATTAATATTTTCAATTTTCAAAAAAATCTTTATAATTAATATATCAAATTTAACAGTTTCTATCAAGACAAATGTTAAAATATGTTAATTAATTAGAAACTGAACTGATATACATAAATGGATTTTAATTGAACAGATCTTGTAATTAGCATAAACAACTTGTAGACCAAATCATTAATTAATTGGCAAATATTTATCATAAGCAGACTGTTTCCAAAAAACTAAACATATCTTACAATAGTCCTATACATTTATCTGGTTATTGAGTTTCATCTGATTTGAGGGACTGTACATTGAGATATCAACAAGAATACTAACTGATTAGTATGCGGAGACTAGAGCCAAAAACTATTCACATCTTCTTCAAAAGTATTTGATAATTGAGCTTCATCCAAATTAAAACAAACAGACATTATGACAACCACATCTTCAATTCTGACCTCTACAAACTGTAATTTTTTTAAAATATTTAGAAATAGCTATAGCAGCTATGTGACAGACCATAATCAAAACATGATGGTTTTAGAAAGATGACATATCATATATAATTATATGATCATCAGCAGGGTAGTACAGATTCATCATGTGTTCATTTTCTTCACTGAGTAGAGGCCTACTAAAACAACCAAAACTCTGAACAAGGTGGGTTGCCTATGAATAAAGTGGGTTGCTTAGATCAAGGTGGGCTGTCTACAAACAAGGTAGGTTCCCAGGCTATACAATATATTTCTGGGTACCTGGTTGGGAACCTGAAAGCAAGGCAAGTCAAGATGAATTTATCTTGTACAAAATGGGTTGCATGGATACAAAGTACATTATTATGTATATTACCTGGAAACCAGGGATTGCCTACAAGATGGATTGCCTAGGTTCAAGGTGGGTTGCTTGGGAGCAAGATGGATTGCCTACGTTCAAGGTGGGTTGCTTGGGAGCAAGATGGATTGCCTACAAACAAGTTTCAATGCATGGGAACAAGGTTCATTACCTGGGTTCAATGCCTGGGAACAAGATTTATTACCTGGGTTCACTGTAGGTTGCTGGGGACAAGGGTTGATAGCCTGGGTTTAAGATGGGTTGCATTGGAACAAGGTTGGATGCCTGGAAACAGGTGGGTTTCTTGGGAATAAGGTGGGCTACCAGGCTATAAGATGGATGGATGGATGAGTCACCAGGGTACAAGATGGATTGTCTGGGTACAAGGTGGGTTGCTTGCGAACAAGGTTGATAGGCTGGGTACAAAGTACATTTGTATTTTGCCTGAGAAGAAGGTGAATTGCCTGGATACAAGGATGATAGCCTGGGTTCAAGGTGAATTGCCTGGTAACAAGATGTATTGTCTTGGTACAAGGTGGGTTGCCCTGGAACAAGGTTGATAGCTTGGGAACAGGTGGGTTGCTTAGAAATAAGGTGGATTGCAAGGCTATTCAATGGATTCCCGGGAATCTATTGAATGGATGGATGGATGGATGGATGAGTCACCAGGGTACAAGATGGATTGTCTGGGTACAAGGTGGGTTGCTTGTGAACAAGGTTGATAGGCTGGGTACAAAGTACATTTGTATTTTGCCTGAGAAGAAGGTGAATTGCCTGGATACAAGGATGATAGCCTGGGTTCAAGGTGAATTGCCTGGTAACAAGATGTATTGTCTTAGTACAAGGTGGGTTGCCCTGGAACAAGGTTAATAGCTTGGGAACAGGTGGGTTGCTTAGAAATAAGGTGGATTGCAAGGCTATTCAATGGATTCCCGGGAATCTGAGAGTAACTCAAGGCACAAGCGTACAAGATGGATTGTCTGGGTACAAGATGGATTGTCTGGGTACAATGTGGGTTGCCTGGGAACAAAGTAGATGGCCTGGGTAAAAAGTACATTTGCCTGGGAAGAAGGTGAATTGTCTACAAGGTGGGTTGCCTGGGTACAAATCGGGTTGCCTGGGTACAAGGCGGGTTGCCTGGGTACAAGGCGGGTTGCCTGGGTACAGCAGAGGTAGTGACTTATTTTAGTTTTGGCACAATGCAACCATTACCACAACATGCAAATTTAAAATCTATCAGAAATGGTGCTAAATATTCATTGAAGTTGAATATTGAACGATTCATAATGATATTGCAGATGACCTTCAGTACAAGGTATATCAGCACATTATATTGATATACAGATTATGTGTTGCTTAGCAACATGTTACCTAGACAACTAATTATTGATGTTTGTTCATGAGTCTCAAACACATTAAGTTGGATGACCACTAACCAAAAAGAAGGTAACTTCTACAACTATCATTCTAAAAAAAATGTGCTGAATTTCATATATGGATGGGTACATCAAGCATATAGATTCTAAGTAACACTTTGGTGATGTGGGTTATCGTACAAGCTTTTGGCATAATGTGAAATTGTGTTTACTTCAAAAGACATTCATAATACGTACAAGATAATACTAAGTGTTTTATTACTGCTTCAAGTTTTAAAACATAAAAAATCTTTTTATTTCCGCATAGTATTTTAAATCATACTGGACTGATTGCATACAATTAGAAGTGTCACCAAATGGTACTACAGAAGACAGTTGAAGACACACAAACAGGCATGTGACAAAGCCAAGAAACGTGCAACTACAGTCATTTTGTGAAAACACTTGAGTTAGGTGCAATGTCCTAGCAAGAACATGTACTACCGGTATATCAATAAGACTGACCTTTATATTTGATAGAAGTTCCTGTCATATAAGATTCCTGATCCACAACCTGATTTTCCAATATTATAACATGATATGTTTTGAATCTCAAAACAAGCAACCCACCCCTATCAAAGGGAAGTCTGGCCCTAAGAATTAATAATACAACAGGGCATCCATTTTCAAGGCCAAACTATTTATAATTGCATTAGCGGAATAACATGAAAAATTTCCAACCAACACCAACACCAGTCTGACATCAAGACAATGGCCGTTGATACCTTTGTGAAGTTCTCCAAGTTAATAATAATATATACATACTTTAAATCAAACATTACTGTTAACATGATGCAAGGTTCAAATAAAACCAGTTTGAAAAAGTTTATCAAAAACAATATTTTGGAAATGAACTTGTCTGAAATGGACCAGTCACTCTGAAATGGACCAGTCACTCTGAAATGGACCAGTCTAAATTAGTCCAGTCTGAAATTGACTAGTCAGAAATGAACCAGTCTGAATGAGATCAGTCTGAATGAGACCAGTCTGAATGAGACCAGTCTGAATGAGACCAGTCTGAATGAGACCAGTCTGAATGAGACCAGTCTGAATGAGACCAGTCTGAATGAGACCAGTCTGAATTGGACCAGTCTGAATTGAACCAATCTGAAATGGACTAGTCAGAAATGGACCAGTCTGAATCAGACCAGTCTGAAAAAACTAGTCTGAATTGGACCAGTCTGAATTGAACCAGTCTGAATTTAACCAATCTGAAATGGACCAATTTGAAATGGACCAATCCGAATTGGACCAATTTGAAATGGACCAGTCTGAATTGGACCAGTCTGAAATGGACCAATCTGAAATGGACCAATCTAAATTGGACCAGGTTGAATTGAACTAGTCTGAAATAGACCAGTCTGAAATAGACCAGTCTAAATGGCATAGTCTGAATTGGACCAGTCTGAATTGGACCAGTCCGAATTGGACCAGTATGAATAGCGTAGTCTAAATTGGACCAGTCTGAAACGGACTTAGTCTTTCCAACACCTCCAGATGGTAAATGGCCTATCCCTTAAACATTTCAAACACCCTCAGATGGTGAATAACACTTCAATCAACCCAGATGGTAAAATGACCTATCCATTAACCCTTCAATCAACCCAGATGGTAAAACGACCTATCCCTTAACCCTTCCATCAACCCAGATGGTAAAATGACCTATCCTTTAACCCTTCAATCAACCCAGATGGTAAAATGACCTATCCCTTAACCCTTCAATCAACCCAGATGGTAAAATGACCTATCCCTTAACCCTTCATTCAACCCTGATGGTAAAATGACCTATCCTTTAACCCTTCCATCAACCCAGATGGTAAAATGACCTATCCTTTAACCCTTCCATCAACCCAGATGGTAAAATGACCTATCCCTTAACCCTTCCATCAACCCGGATGGTAAAATAACCTATCCCTTTACTCTTCAATCAACCCAGATGGTAAAATGACCTATCCCTTAACACTTCAATCAACCCAGATGGTAAAATGACCTATCCCTTAACCCTTCAATCAACCCAGATGGTAAAATGACCTATCCTTTAACCCTTCCATCAACCCAGATGGTAAAATGACCTATCCTTTAACCCTTCCATCAACCCAGATGGTAAAATGATCTATCCCTTTACTCTTCAATCAACTCAGATGGTAAAATGACCTATCCCTTAACACTTCAATCAACCCAGATGGTAAAATGACCTATCCCTTTACTCTTCAATCAACCCAGGTGGTAAAATGACCTATCCCTTAACCCTTCCATCAACCCGGATGGTAAAATAACCTATCCCTTTACTCTTCAATCAACCCAGATGGTAAAATGACCTATCCTTTAACCCTTCCATCAACCCAGATGGTAAAACGACCTATCCCTTAACCCTTCAATCAACCCAGATGGTAAAATGACCTATCCTTTAACCCTTCAATCAACCCAGATGGTAAAATGACCTATCCCTTAACTCTTCAATTAACCCAGATGGTAAAATGACCTATCCCTTAACACTTCAATCAACCCAGATGGTAAAATGACCTATCCCTTAACCCTTCAATAAACCCAGATGGTAAAATGACCTATCCCTTAACCCTTCAATAAACCCAGATGGTAAAATGACCTATCCCTTAACACTTCAATCAACCCAGATGGTAAAATGACCTATCCCTTAACCCTTCAATCAACCCAGATGGTAAAATGACCTATCCCTTAACCCTTCAATCAACCCAGATGGTAAAATGACCTATCTCTTAACCCTTCAATCAACCCAGATAGTAAAATGACCTATCCCTTAACCCTTCTATCAACCCAGATGGTAAAATGACCTATCCCTTAACCCTTCCATCAACCCAGATGGTAAAATGACCTATCCTTTAACCCTTCAATCAACCCAGGTGGTAAAATGACCTATCTCTTAACCCTTCCATCAACCCAGGTGGTAAAATGACCTATCTCTTAACCCTTCAATCAACCCAGATGGTAAAATGACCTATCCTTTAACCCTTCCATCAACCCAGATGGTAAAATGACCTATCCTTTAACCCTTCAATCAACCCAGGTGGTAAAATGACCTATCCTTTAACCCTTCAATCAACCCAGATGGTAAAATGACCTATCCCTTAACCCTTCAATCAACCCAGATGGTAAAATGACCTATCCCTTAACACTTCAAGCAACCCAGATGGTAAAATGACCTATCCCTTAACCCTTCAATCAACCCAGATGGTAAAATGACCTATCCCTTAACCCTTCAATCAACCCAGATGGTAAAATGACCTATCCCTTAACCCTTCAATCAACCCAGGTGGTAAAATGACTATCCCTTAACCCTTCAATCAACCCAGATGGTAAAATGACCTATCCTTTAACCCTTCAATCAACCCAGATGGTAAAATGACCTATCCTTTAACCCTTCAATCAACCCAGGTGGTAAAATGACCTATCCCTTAACACTTCAATCAACCCAGATGGTAAAATGACCTATCCCTTAACACTTCAAGCAACCCAGATGGTAAAATGACCTATCACTTAACCCTTCAATCAACCCAGATGGTAAAATGACCTATCACTTAATCCTTCAATCAATCCAGAGGGTAAAATAACCTATCAAACACAGACTAATTAAATGACTTGCTATTAATGCTTTGAGCACAAAAGTTATATTTTGTCACCTTTTAAACAAGTATAAGCATTTTGCATTATCACAAATTCAGATCATGGGAAATTATGTCAATTTGATCCAAAATTAAAAGAAATTATAGAAAATTCAGAAAAAAAGCATTCAAAGAGTTAATAAAACATAACACAAATACAAAGATTATTTGAACATTACCTAATTTCATAAATTTTAATTTTATTTTAAAAAATAGGTTTATCCATTATTACAACAGCTTTCAAATCTCTGATTTCTTTGGATAATTTGACTGGCTGGGGTCTGATCATAAAAGCCACTGTGATGAATGCTATTACATAGTTGACTTCTTCATTAAATCGATTTCCACCAAACTCTCATTAAACAGCGCAATTTATTTCATTTTATGCTGGTATCAATGTGCAGAATATTATAGCATGAATTTTATGGCGCCATATAACAATACCACTGCACTGTGATCCCCACATGTCACACCCAATGCATAATACGGTTTATAGAGCAAAAGTGAATTTATTTGACAGTTGGAAATCAGTACCGCTGTGTTAAAGTTAAAAAATAATAGAAAAACACTGTGTTGTCAGATATATATCTGCCCGACATACCACCTCCGGTTATTCCATGAAATACTACAAATCATTCAATGACTGCCACATGATAATTTTATGGCGTACCCTGGGACACCCAGAACTATAAAAATTTGACCCAAGTGATATTTTAGGGGGAATTTGACACTTGAAATTAAAGTTGTTTACAGTATTTTTGTTTGAATCTCATTATACATGTATCAGGACAAATTGGAAAATAATCATTTATCACTTTGATTAAGTCAGACAAACTGATTTGCATACATGCTTAAATTGAATATCTCATCTCAAAGTCCCAAGTTTTACCTACATCTGTTAATAAATGGTGTCAATATAACATGTATTAGAAAAAAAAAACATGGTTACCATGATATCTACCAACCTTGATCGGATAGCAAAAAAAACTGTGGCACTATCCTAGACCTACACGACCTCAACGAACAACTATATTCAACCAAGGTCTTATTAGAAATACATGTATGAACCATGGGAAGTAAAAAACTTTCAGTTCATTGATCAATTTGGTTTATTAGCCATGCAAATATATTCAAATGTCACATACTATGGGCTGTCAAATCTGACCCATGGGAAGTAAAATACTCTCAGTTCATTGGCCAGTTTATCTTATTAGCCATGCAAATATATTCAAATGTCAAATACTATGGGCTGTCAAATCTGAACCATGGGAAGTAAAATACTCTCAGTTCATTGCTCAGTTTATCTTATTAGCCATGCAAATATATTCAAATGTCAAATACTATGGGCTGTCAAATCTGAACCATGGGAAGTAAAATACTCTCAGTTCATTGGTCAGTTTATCTTATTAGCCATGCACATATATTCAAATGTCAAATACTATGGGCTGTCAAATCTGAACCATGGGAAGTAAACTACTCTCAGTTCATTGCTCAGTTTATCTTATTAGCCATGCAAATATATTCAAATGTCAAATACTATGGGCTGTCAAATCTGAACCATGGGAAGTAAACTACTCTCAGTTCATTGGTCAGTTTATCTTATTAGCCATGCACATATATTCAAATGTCACATACTATGGGCTGTCAAATCTGAACCATGGGAAGTAAACTACTCTCAGTTCATTGGTCAGTTTATCTTATTAGCCATGCAAATATATTCAAATGTCAAATACTATGGGCTGTCAAATCTGACCCATGGGAAGTAAAATACTCTCTGTTTATTGGTCAGTTTAGCTTATTAGCCATGCAAATATATTCAAATGTCACATACTATGGGCTGTCAAATCTGAACCATGGGAAGTAAACTACTCTCAGTTCATTGCTCAGTTTATCTTATTAGCCATGCAAATATACTCAAATGTCAAATACTATGGGCTGTCAAATCTGAACCATGGGAAGTAAAATACTCTCAGTTCATTGGCCAGTTTATCTTATTAGCCATGCAAATATATTCAAATGTCACATACTATGGGCTGTCAAATCTGAACCATGGGAAGTAAAATACTCTCAGTTCATTGCTCAGTTTATCTTATAAGCCATGCAAATATATTCAAATGTCACATACTATGGGCTGTCAAATCTGAACCATGGGAAGTAAAATACTCTCAGTTCATTGGTCAGTTGGGCTTCTTAGCCATGCAAATATATTCAAATGTCACACACTATGGGCTGTCAAATCTGAACCATGGGAAGTAAACTACTCTCAGTTCATTGGTCAGTTTATCTTATTAGCCATGCAAATATATTCAAATGTCAAATACTATGGGCTGTCAAATCTGAAGCATGGGAAGTAAAATACTCTCAGTTCATTGGCCAGTTTATCTTATTAGCCATGCAAATATATTCAAATGTCACATACTATGGGCTGTCAAATCTGAATTATGGGAAGTAAAATACTCTCAGTTCATTGCTCAGTTTATCTTATAAGCCATGCAAATATATTCAAATGTCACATACTATGGGCTGTCAAATCTGAACCATAGGAAATAAAATACTCTCAGTTCATTGGTCAGTTGAGCTTCTTAGCCATGCAAATATATTCAAATGTCACATACTATGGGCTGTCAAATCTGAACCATGGGAAGTAAACTACTCTCAGTTCATTGGTCAGTTTATCTTATTAGCCATGCAAATATATTCAAATGTCACACACTATCGGCTGTCAAATCTGAACCATGGGAAGTAAACTACTCTCAGTTCATTGGTCAGTTTATCTTATTAGCCATGCAAATGTATTCAAATGTAACATACTATGGGCTATCAAATCTAAACCATAGGAAGTAAAATACTTTCTGTTCATTGATCAGTTTAAATGCACCTTGTTGAAATATCCCATAATTAATGTTTATGATGACAGTATTTTAAATTAACTAGTCATACATGTATTTACGGTCAATGATTATTGCATATTATGGATGCCTCCGAAAAATCATATTCTAGGCTAAACAATACACTGAGTTACACAGATACAGATGCATGTCTGAGATACCAAAAGAGAAACAAGTAATCAGGGAGCACCATGTGTTCAGTAAATATAGAAATCATACATTCGTATCCCAAGGTATCTGAGAACCTTAGTGCTTTGTACTTTACTTACACAAATCAAATTGAATAACTGACATGCACCTGTGATATAATAAGTGGCATATATTCAACAAATTCAGATCAATGATTGAAGAATGCCAAAGATACAAAATGTCACATTAGGATCTATCCACGCAAATAGTGACAAGAGGAACCGAAACATTTTCAACCCAAGTGCTGAAAGAAGAAACAAATACATTTTGTAACTATTTAAAAATAAAAATTGGGAAATGAAAACAGAAAATACAGTGATCATTGACTTTATTTCTCATTATATTTTCAAAAAACATCATTCACTAATGAAGTCTACATGATGACTGAAATCAAATGAGTGGAAATTGTTTGTCAAGAGTATGGTAACCATGGTAACCACACAAAAATAATTAAAATAAGAGTTAAAAATAGGAACATCTTTCACTTGCGTCACAGACACACAGCTCACAGTAAGAATGTCCTCCATGTCAAAGACTAAACTGCAAGTGGAGTTCACCACACTGGGCACTGTTACTGCCTATGATGTCATCACCCTCAGTTCTTTGACTAATGATGGATCATCGTAAAATGTTAAAAGAGGCTTAAATGACTCATCATTATTAGGATATTATTTTGAAAGTGTACAGGCAGGCTGACTGTGAACACTGTGCCTTCTTTAAAAACCAAAACAATCTACAATATAGTTTTACAGAAATCAAAATAGAGAAAGTTTCAAATATTTATTTAGAATTGACATAACAAAAATGTTTAGTTATTCAAGATAGTTTGCTATGTTTCTTTGTGGAGAGTAGCAAGAGTTATAAGATTTACTGTAGAATATTTTATTTAAGGTGAAATTAATTTTCACTGAATAACCGCTGTGCAGCAAATCAGAATATATCTTCATGAGCTTTGTTGTCACTAGCATTACTAGGAGATGCAGAACCCACGAATGGATGAGCACCTGTAACGCAATATGCATGATCAAGATACTAAGTTTGAATGAAATTGCCCTGTCTATCTCCACAAAACAAGTTTCAGACATGTTAAAGTATCCTAATTCAGCAATTTTGGGGACCAAAATGGCCGACAGTCAGCCATACTTGAGCAAATAGTGATGAAAATGAATGTGCCTATGTAAGTCATCTTACATTGTCTGTGTGTTAAGTGCGAATATGAACAGTCAAACCATGTCTGAGAAAATGGCTACAGACGCACAAAGAATGGATGGACAGCACAAATTAAAAGTTCCCGACTTCGTCCAAAATAGGGACTAATAAATGACTGACAAAACTTTTACATATAACAGTCATTCTAAGTTTCCATGGCTACATAAATGTCACTAAACTATCTTCAGTAATATCACAGCTGTATGGAAGAGTACAAAGACTACTGACATTTTTTGCTGACTGAGTGTAATGGCACCCCATGAAGTACACAAAAAAGTATCCAACTGAAGGAAGTGAATGTCAGAAAGTAGTCACCATGGTTACAGATTACATGAATGTCAACGAGTGCAGCAGGTGCACTCCTAGGAACTATTCCCTATTGTTTCATTCAAAGAAAACCTCAAAATGTCCCTATACCAGTAGTGGTGAAAAAATACTGATAGTTCAATCAGAAAACACAGTGACATACTTTCAGTTTGAGTTATTCAGTTTACTTGGCAAAAAGCCAACATTGTTCAACTAATGATACATTCAACTTTGGTTCTAGCTGATTTATATGTGACACACATTCTCCTTTAAATGCCTGCTATTCATATGAACAAAAACAAAACTGATAAACATAGTTCTAAAATGAAAGTACTTTAATCTGCAAAACTTTGCTCCAAGCATCTAATTCTCAATATAAATTTCAGAAACTAAATATGCTTCTTTTTTTTGTATTGCTAAATAGAAAATGTAGGTTTGGCTGCAACTACATGCACATAGCTGCATGACACAGGTTGTCTGGTAATTAAGGTGATAATTAAAAATGTTCTAAATGTTTTGGTAGTATTAGTCATTGCGGAATAATTCAAATTTACATATCAAGTTGATCACTGAGTGAAATGATATTAATAATTTCTATTATTATGCCTAAGGCTGAGTACCTAATCACATTGTGCTAAATTTGTATGCCCCCTTTCCAGTCAATTCCGGTTTGTGTAATTAATCTGCCTAGAAAGGCCATAGAAAAATGTAGTAAACACTGGTAGCTGGTTAGATTCATCCACCCCCAAGATCAATGTGACTATGAGTCATAACTAATTCTGATACCATACACATGTTCCTGCCCAGAAGATGTTAAGGCCCTGTTGAAAATGTTTATTACCTTGGAAGTTCATTCTGTTGCAATGTTTACTCTACATTTTCATAGCTGCTTCTGAGTTGTTTTAGTAAAGTTTGGGATTTTTTTTTACTCAAAAAAATAACCGATGTTTAATAGCAAAATAAAAATGTTTTTGTAATTCCTTGTGTTTGTGATCTTAAAAAAAGTGTTTACACAAGCAATGTGCATCTTTAAAATCAAGAAAAATAGTTCAAGCCAGAGACAGAATTGCAGTCACTTGAGGGCTTAAAATACAAATAGATTTAGTTGAGTATCGATTCAAAACTCAGGAAATAATTTAAAATTTTAATTAAAAAAAATTAAAAATAATTAGTACCAAAGTAAAAAAAAAAAGTACCGATCAATTTAATTGTCAGTTCTCAAGTGACTGTGGACAGAATACAGTGAATAATATTTACAGGGACACACGGATATGTTTATTTTATGTTGAAGTTATCTGAAATTGTCTTTGGCAGATTTTCAAAATAATGCCACTGTTTGTGAATGATGGATGATTGTTATTGTGTAAACATGTGCATTGAATGATACTACTAGTATTTGGCAGTATGACAAAGTGAACTTACATCATACGCTGTATATCTGTGGTAAACCATGTTTTAGGTGTCAGTTTAGCGGCGACTGCCGGTGTTGACTGTATACTACTTGCCGGACTTGATGCATGTGTATTTAGCGGCTGTAAACGGAAAAGAGAAATCAACGATGCTTGAAATATCCCAGACCCAAATCTCACGACTATCGAGAATAATAAATTCGAGCAACGATTAAATCCGCTGATTGGATAAACATCTGCACATCAGAAACATTCATCGTGACTGTGGTTTAGAACAAAACATCGTCAAATATTAAAGGTTGACATTTTCATTATTCATACTGAGAATGACAGGTGCGGCGTGGTTACTCAATACGCCTGTGATGCTTACAACTCCTACGCACTTTGCGTTGGTGTTACCTGATCCATTGCACGAACCTATCATAATCTTTTAAAAAATACGTCGTCTGTGCACCAGTTTTCAAATTGATGTTGTAAATACCTTTGTTTCCTGAGGGTTGTTAACACCCATTTGTTCCTTTGCCTTCTCAGTTTTCTTCGATTTGGCTTTCGGCTTCGTCATAGTCACCAATACTTGTTAAAACTTTGTACTCACGTTTACATTTTTAGCTCAATGGCGGCTGCCATTTTGAAATCGATTGCGCATGCGTGAATCATCTTTAATTGCATAATTGTTGCTTACAATGAGGCGGGGATAAGTTTGTTGACAATTTTTGGTATAGTAATCAAGTGGGCGTGGCATTGAGCTGCCCCTTATAAGTTACTCATTCAACTCAGCATTATTACGCGGTTTGTCACGTTATTTGTTGCACATTGTTGTGGGTGTGCCAAATAATATTCTTTGTCTTGGGTAGTCAAACTTCCGTGTGGCACCCAACAATCTCATTTTGGTGTGAATGAACTCGATGGTCTAAAGCCCACGTCCGGGTGAAATTATCTACCCCGGTTTTTTTTGTCTCACAGAGAGGAAATCAGACTTCCACGTTCGATGATTCGATTTTCCGGGGAATCAACATGAATCTATCGAGAACGGGCAACATTTAGTGATTCAGCTGGCTCGCTGGTCGATCTGCGCACTACGGTTACTTAGCGTGAAAAGATATCCACAAACCACAAGTACCACGTGTTTCTGACAGGCGATTTCCTATTGGCGTGTTTTTATTGGTCTTTTTCGGATATGTTGGGCTCCGCCCCTACCAAATTTCGAGTTTCATTCATAAGTTACTTGTCGTCTCCCCCATGTTTGCAATAGACGAGTCTAAAACATATCGTGATTACGTCCTACCTCTACCTATCAAAGTTGCCACTGTATATACAGTATTTAATCATTTATAGCGACTCGCAGCCAGGCATCGTTTTCTCTCGATCTGAGCACTGTGTTGACCAGAGCCGTTTGGAAATAGTCCGGTTTCCGCCAAGGCGACCGTCCAATTGCGGGGTTGTTTCATGTGGTTACGAGAACGCGCGGGAGTGGTGGCTTAATATTTCAACCATACATCATCGCCGAGATTGCCGGCGTTTTGCAAAGACTTAGCCCAACCTGCAGTGCGGTTTTCTGAAGTTTGTTGTGATTACGCCTTAGAAGTGAAGCTACCCACAGTGATTCCAGATGCATATCAAAGCAGAAGATCGACGTTACTCCCCCCTCGCCCATCATCAGCCGAGTAAAATGTCGGACTTAACACGAAAGTACCCGTTTCGGGGGGAACGGACACTCATTGAAGCCCTTTCTGAATATCCGGGCGAACTTGTAAGGACTGAAAGCCCAAATTTTGTGTGTTCAGTTTTGCCATCTCACTGGCGGTGCAATAAGACTTTACCTATAGCTTTCAAAGTTGTATCTCTTGGAGAAGTAAACGATGGTACCATCGTCACCATAGCAGCGGGAAACGATGAGAATTACTGTGCAGAGTTACGGAACTCAACAGCGGTGATGAAGAACCAAGTAGCCAGATTTAACGATCTTAGATTTGTTGGCAGATCAGGCAGAGGTAAGATCACCCCTTTTTTATATTTATTGTTGGGGTATGAATTGTGATGGCCGGCCAGGAAGTCAAGGCCTGATTGGCGATCCGTGACTCGTTCACAAACTTTGCCGACTTTCTCAAATCGCTGTAAATCATCGGTAAGGAAGTGGATGCGGTGACCTTGCTTTTTTTATTTGGACATGTTTCTCGACCTGGAAGCTGGTGAATTCAATGTTTACTCGGTATACAGGTTACTATAGCGTAAAGAGTGCGTGGTTCTCAACGAGGACACGTGCCGATCTCTTCTAGCGTATTTTCATTTCGTTGTTGGCCATTGATAAGTTTACCAGGATGTCGGCGCGCACCCTTTTTATGGCCATTCACGTATGATCAGTGATGCCAAGTTTTCAAAGTCCTTTCACAAACAAATACTGTGATATTGTTTCGCGTGAGGGCAGGATATAGCAAAGATGTCTTTGGATATAGGAAGTAACTTTTTTTCTATTGTATTTTTTTTTTCGCGTGATGGGAAGACAAAGTATGACTGCAGCTCTAAATTAGTTGCGAACTTCAATAAATATCAATAAGAATCACCTGCCCGGTTTTTATGGTCTTAATTTTTGTTTTTGTTCACATCATTTTTTTTTATAAATTACGAAAACTCAAACATAAAATACGTTGTCATGTGTATCGCTTACATACGAACTTATTATACAATAGGACATTCTAAAAATAGCAAAGTCGGCATGGACCTACTGAAGTTTACGTCATTAAAACAGCACAATTAACAGTCGATTTGTTGACTACAATGTACTAGTAGTGAGAGTTGTTAATAATGAGACTAATATTTTGAAATTGGACTGAGTGGGTGGCCAAGTTTCACTTGAAACCAGTACATCAGATCACCCAAACTCCATCCTACCTTACCATATTGTTCTGGTCAGTCTAATCTAATACACTTGTAACATGTTTGTTAATTTGTTGTTTTTGCAAATGCCCTGCTGAGATCACATTTCACTCCAATAGAAATGAACTTATTACAGCCAAATAATTTGGAGTTGTTTTGCGTTTGATTAGTCTGATTTCAGTGGGATGATTGGGTCAGGGATCAATGTGACTTCCTGAATCCCGCTGAAATATTTCTGTTATTTCCTATATATAAGTGACCAGGAAGAAAGAATGCAAATAACAGCAATAAGAATTGATTTGTTTTATTTAAGTATTTAAACAATTTCTTCACAATGTAAAATGGGATAAATTACAAATGATATTTTTATAAAATTTAAGTCACATAAATTAATTTTATTTTTTATTATCAATTTTCAGGCAAAAGTTTCACATTGACGATAACAGTGAGCACCAACCCACCACAAATAGCAACTTACAACCGTGCAATCAAAGTGACCGTTGATGGACCGCGAGAACCCAGAAGTAAGCATGATTTCTATCAATTTAATTTCACTCTCATTGATTTCCAGATAAATTTCCTTTGAATTTTTTACCCACATTGTAGTTTCAAGAAACCACATGTGATGCATGCTAGCCAGTGTGGTATACTATACACCCACACACTTTCACACTCGCTTTTGTTCTACTTCATTTTTTGGCTATTGTCGTATTACCCAATAATTATTCTGCGACCAATGCCAGACGAATAGAGCTTTGTTTGCCTGCACATACGCTCCACTCGATTCTTTGCATGCTCATTATACTGCATTCACCTGCTTTTTTCAACAAGGGTAGTTTTCAGTTTAGCCATTCAGAACAAAAGACTACATCCTTAAAGTGTTCGAAACCCATGTGGCAATTTCAAGCCTAACATGAAAAGTATTCCCACCATTTCCTGTATGCTTTGTCTCATAGCTCCAAACTACAAGATTAATAACAGTGTCTAAATAAAATGCCAATATGCCCCTACCTTGATCTTGTATTTTTTTTTGTGGGCATAAAAAAACACAGGATAAAAAATGTTTGATGCAAACGAATCTGTGATATAGAACTCAAAGCCATGTGCAGCAGAGGTTTGTGGTTGAAATTTGGGGCATATTTGGCTTTTGAGGTTGGCATAGAATGCAAAACAGTGGCTGATTAGATAATAGTCTGGTAGCCGCGTCTCGTCTAATCTTACTCATACTCACTACATGTATTAAAATCAAACTTCAGTTCAGTGAATCATAGCAGAATCACTTTGATACATCATGAGTACAAAAAAATGTAACAATTTACAAGGCTAGAGAGAAAAAAACAGGAAAAAACTTTAAATCTTTTGTATTATGCCTTTTGTTGTAAAAAAACGTTGTAAGTTTGTCATTGTTTGGCTGAATGAATTTAATTCCTTTTTGTCATCTTGTATTAAAAATATTAATATATATTATACCTACTATTTTTTTTTAGAAATATTCTTGTTTAAAATATTTAGATTATATTTATATTATGGAACACCAGCATGATTACTGAGTGTGCCTCCATTTTGTGACTGCACAGTAGCTGAAATTGGCAACACTGTGTCAGTGTGTCTCCCCAGTTGATACATTTCACTCAGTTGTAACCATTCCAGATATCCTAATTGTTTTATTTCAAAGGTCAAGTGAGGTCATCATGGCCAGGGAATTAGGGCAAAGTTCAGGTCAAAGGATGAACCCTCATGATGATACAGCACTGGGGAATAACAATTGTCCTGGCATTGTTGTATTTGAATAAAGGTGCAGAAGAGACCGAATATTTTATTCATTAGATTGCAGTCTGTGATAAAATGGATAGAATTGAACAATAGATCTTGGCAAAGATCTATTTGATAAGGTTGAATTAAAACGCTTCAGTCTGCCCAAAATTTAGGAGACTTTGTTTTTTATTTGATTCGTTCAAACTGAAGTTTTATTTTATTTTTTAAATTCAGATTTCACCATCAAGTTTAAAAAATATATTACCTTTAGAGCTAAGATATCAATGAAACTTGGTACATATTTATTCTCAATGGAAATGTGTCTTTTTTCTCTCTTTTTTACGGACCTCAGTGAAAAGTTCACTCTTATACAATGCACGCTTTTCTCAACAATCAAAATTAAATTAAATTGATTTGCAGTACACCAGAACTGAAAGCACAGTAGAGGTCCATTGAAATATCTTTGTAATTTTAATATTTCATAATTCAATATTTAGTGTGTTAGAAAAGATAAGATAAAGCAAAATGAATGAAAGATGCAAAACTCAAAGAATGCTGGTTATTAAAATGAAATTTACACATGGAATCATAGGAATGAATGAACGCGGTGAGATTGAAGTAGTCTGCATAACCTGTACAGATAGTGATAGCCTCACACCTAGAAATGTATGACATTTAAGTGCATAGATGTTATGAAATGAATGAGGAAATAAAAAATGGGAGGAATGGAGCGATTGGAGCAGAGGAAGGATGTTACATAGGTAGAAAATCAATAAGAGGATATGGTTGTATTGAGTACCAATGAAACAGACCAATCAATGCTGAGTAAAGACTCAATGCGATTAAAAGTGTCACTGTTTTTTCAGGTGGTGAATGTCTCCCCAATATTGACCTCTTTTTCTGAATTTGACCTTTCCTATCCTGCTTTGACCCCTCTTCCTATGCAGACCTCCCCCATTTCCCGTGATCGTAATTGCTCGACTGTAGAACCAGGGAAGACCACCAGACACTAGACATTTGAATCAGACAGCTAGTGGTGGCAAAAAACAGAAAGTTAAGGACACATGGCAGATAAGTCTACTTAAGTTTTGTATTTTTGTGAGTGTCTAAAAACTAAATAGTTGAGTAAAATACAGCATTGGTAAAAAAAACAAACAAAAAAACTCCCACCTGTGAAATTTGTAAATTAATATTTTGTTTTTGTTGTTTCCAGAAAAGTATCATTTATAAAAATAAGACAATATATTGCTCAAAGCCTACATACATCAGGCGATACTTGTATGAAATTTGGTGATAAAATTTCCTGGTTCAGACTAAAAATTAATGATTTTTCAATTTTTCAAAATAACTAATGCGAGATATCAATACTTAAAGTTTACTATTTAAAACATGCTTCCTATTCCCCAGATTGAACAGTGGATTAGTAACTGAAATATAAACTGCTGAGTTTAGCTTGTGATACCATGTTTTCATCTTGAGGGAGGTCATTTAAACAGTGGATAGGACATGATTGCAACATCATGGATGTACAATTTCAGCATTATACATATTTTAAGATTAAAAAAATAACATTTCATGAATTCGAAGTTTGTATATGATGGTCAAGATGTTTGAGTAAACCCAAATTACTGAAATCACTATTTCATAATTTTCTATATTCGCAGTGTATTGACTGTGTCTGGAATATTGCTTACAACCACACATACAGAGAAAAATGGCAAACAATTTTGGATGAGTGTTTTTATGCAAGGTCTGTTCGTACCTTATAGCAACAATTGTATTCTGATATTACTCTTTTTGACACACATTTTCAAAGGTCACATTGTGAATTATTTAGGTACTGGAAGTCTACAAAAAAAGCAAAATATGTTGTCATTAAAAATATTTACTGATCTCCTTATTAATGAAGACAATACTGTTTATTTGAGACAAATATTCGTCGACTTTGCAAGTTTAGGATAATTTTTGTGAACATTGTACTGGAATCTTTTAGTCATTGAGTCATATCGACTTTCACAGTTAAATTCAGTGTGCACATACAATGCTATTGCGATTTGATAATATTTGTGGAGAAAAGAATTAACAGACTCTGTGTTTAGTACCCAAGTAAAATAAATATTAATTGATACATAATTTCACTGACTTTTCTGAAAAGTTTTGTTGCAAAATTAAAGCGGTTTACAATACTTTAAATCAAAGTCGCAAATATGTCTAATAACAGAAATTTAAGGATTTACATAAGTACGACTGCTATATCATCTCTTCTTTTTATAAAAATATCAATTATATATACCTGATGTCAGGTATATATAACTTGAAATTTGGAAAGTGATTAATACAACTGTAGTCATTTCAAAGTCATAAAAAAAACTGAATGCTATTCCTGGTTCAAGCAGATGGTTGGAACTAAGTTGAAATGAATTTAGCCGTGGCTAGCTGTAGCAATTAGTTTGGATGTTTGTGGTTAGGCAATCAGGCAAGCTAGCTGCTCATAGCACTTGCTAGCTTAAACTGACAGGCGGCTTTGAGAAGCGAAAAAATTGGAAAATTCAATCGGATATGGAAATGGCAACTTTTAAATTAAGATTTGTATGATTCTATTGTATAGCTAATAGCAGAATTATTGACAATGTAATTATTTTTAGCCCCTTATGCTCCTTGGTACAGACCTTTCACATTTGGGGCCTAATTAAAGATTAAAACGCCCAGAAGGGTAAAGCCATATAACAGTTGTTCTCTGCTATTGGAGAAAATTAAAGAGTTGGAAATTTGGACACTTTATCAATATTTAATATATAGTATGTTATGGGTTGATTTTAACCAAAGTGAATTTCTTTATATTGCGTCTTAGCTGTTTGCCAGAGTGCTTTTACTGCAATGTAATATGAAGTAATACAATGAATCGCAATTGATTACGTTTTCACCTTTCAGTTTGACAGGTTTTCTCGCTTTATTGCTTCATCTTTTGTGAATGCATGTAACTTTTGTACTTAAAGAATCCAAACATGTTAAACTAACTTTTAAACACAATAGTTACCTTAAGTGCTGCCCAATGTGTTTGTGGTAACTAGGTGGAAATTTTATCAGAAACCTCCTCAACTTTGATTTCAAAAGCGGCCTTTACTGTCTTTGTTAAGTCGCTAAAGGACTTCAGTATGTGGTTTATTAGAGGTGTGAGGAAAGACATTGTTTAAAAGAACAGGCATACAAAAGGTATAAAAGCTTATGTGAAAACTCACTGTTCAACCAATTAGGCTCTGGGAGCACCAATTATTTTCTTGCTTAATAAGTCTTGTAATAATTACAGAAATAATTGAAATTGTCTGGGTCTCAGTTATTTCAGAGTAAATGGTTAATTGACTTCAGTTCCATTATCAGCACCCAAAAGATTTTTATTCAAAATCTGCACTGCAACATTTCTGTGCAACAATTGAAAATTATACAAGACAGTCATCAGTATCACTTTTATGATATTATACTATATCTCACTAAATTAAAAAAAAAAATTGTCTAATATGCAAGACAATGTATATCACTGCAACTATCAAAAACACTAATATGTATGTTAATTTTATGCTATCATAAACAATTCCTGGAAATCACATAATAGAAAGATTTTTTCTGAAAAGGTTTACTTTTTCTCTTTTTTTAAAATAATAAACAACAAGTGATTTAACCTCATAAGTGAATTATATCTGTTATATAAGGCAATCAACCATAACAAAACAACTATATTACTTTTAAAAGGTTAGCGTTCAATCGCTGGATTTTACCAATGGAATCATGGGACTTTATTGTCTACGTTTTTTTTACTGTTAATCCGTCTTTTGTTCCCCATTTTAATATTAATCTATTAAGTATTAAAATTAGCTGTAATATTTTAAGGTGTCATTTATGACTGAGAATTAACAATGTATGCAGTTATCACTAGTAGAAGCACTATACGGTATAAATCATGAAAATGGTTTGTGATGACACACTGTGCAGGAAGTCTGATAATCTAATATGAAGACCAACCTGCCCCAAGCTAAGCATATGACAACAGCATTACCTAGCTGTAGTTCAGTTTACATTCATTGAATGTATGTGAGCTCTGTGTTTTCCACAAACTTTTTTCCCTTTAAAATACTATATTGTCAGTTTTAATAGTAGATGAAGTCTTATTAATTTAAGTTTGAATTGTGGGTATTTTCTACCAGTACCCAGTGTTTAATCAAGAAAATGGTTTGGTTTCATTAATTATTTGACTGAGATGATTGACGTAGATTAAGTGGACTTGTATATATTGGATGAATTCATGAATTTGATGTATTTGTTCAGCTTCTGAACTATTGTGTATCAATCCTTTGTTTCTCTACTTTTTATCCAATTCCATGCATTCATGAATATATATTTAATTGCTTTGAGTATTTAATATACCGGTTCCATTCTCTTCTTTTTTTACACCCCTCTCTTTCCAACCTTCTTCACACCTCTCTTTCACACCTCTTTTTCCTTACCCTCCCCATCTCACTTCCACCACTCTTCTCCCCACATCTTTCACCTTTTCCTCATCACTCTCACCTCCTCCCCACCTCTCTACCTCTTCCATCCTTAATTTTCTTCAACCCTTCCCTTCCTCACCTCTCTTCTACCATTCACATCTCTTCAATTCCTCTCCTCCTAACTGCTCCCTTTCCTCTGACATCATCCCATCTTCCTTCCATTGTCACTTTCTTCTCTTCTCCATCATCTCAATCCACCCATCATATCGTCCCCCAAACCGTCTTCTCCCTATTCATTTCATTTTTTCAAATCTACCTTTCCATCTTTTTCATCATTTTGTTTTATCTCCTTCTTTTCCCTTCTCTCCACTCATCTTCCCACCCCTTCTTCTCTTTTTCATTTTCATGTCATAACTCCATCCCCCTCTCCCTTTTCCTCATCTCACTATTCACTCTCCCTCCTCACCTTTATATCATCGCCTCTCATCTCCCCCCTTCTTGTCTTGCTGCATTCATTAGATTCAGAATGAACACAATAGTCTTCTCATTTATCATGTGTGACATATCTAGTGATGCTTACATCAGTTCTATTAATTGAGTCACATTCACCATTATTTGTGCCAAGATTGAGTACTGTGTATTGTGAATAAAACTGCAGGCATAACAATATGGTATACTGGTTGGCAGGCAGGTGATAGTCTAACTTGCAAGTGGATTTCTTTGCTATATTCGCAAATTTGAAATTTGTTATCTTCACCGATTTCAAAGTAAAATAATTCTATTGTTGGGAAATTACACAGCTTTCTGATAGGTTCATGTCATATCAATCTTAAACAATCAACTTTGACTTTCGGTGAAAAAAAAAATGTAAGAAACATTATTTAATATTGTCTATGTGAAAATTTGTGAAAGGAATGATTATGGTTTTTATTTGATTCAAAGGGATAAAAATAAAAAGTGTTGATGACAGAATTTTGATTTCACAAAAAAAGAATATTCATTCTACATGTTTGCATCGTCAAAATTCAAGTAAAGTCTCCCAAAAATGTAATGTGTGACTAACAGAATAGTCACTATAGACTGTTAACGCTTATTGATAAAATGCATGACTGTATGCGAGATTAGACAACAAAGATGGGTAATCTGTGATTTACACGTGTATGACAATTTAATTATAGAAAAGGTCTCATCAAATGTCACGAACCAATCAGAGGTTTCGGAAATCAATGACCCCTTGATAACAACAGCTAATAAGTATATTAGTTTATTATCACTAAAATTATTGCACTTGTTGTCAAGCATTAACAGGTCAAAGATATTACAGCAGATTTAATAGGGCTGTTGCTCAGGTTTCAGTTTTATCCATAAAATTCAATGGGTTTATTCGGAAGCTTGCTTGTATTTGACGTCCTGTATTTTTCTTGCATACCCGCAGTTAGGTGATGATTAGTGCTAAATATAAGCTAACAGCCTGTGAGGTGAACTACTATACATGGCATACGTTTATTGTAGTTAACTCTATTGTAAATAAAATGGTATGTTTATCAGTTAGAAATACTTTAATTGTCTCTAATTTGTTGCTACAGTTTATAATGTTTTCACAGTTCATTAATTGCTTAAAATTTGAAAAGATTTAAATCTGGATGAAAGCGTAGAGTTTAGAAATGAAAAGATGCTCTGCCTGTTTTGTCATCCTTTAATTGATGTACTGTGAAATACTTTATTTTAGCTGCAATTAATTTTCGCTGAAAAAGCTTTTTGGGTGTTTTGTATGGAATTTATTTTTACTGATTTTTGATGAGTTGAATGTGAGACATAGGAAAAAAGGTATAGCAGCCCTTCAGCAAAAATAGCGAAAATAAATTCCAAGCGAAAATAAAGTATTCTACAGTAACCAGACAGGATATTTTGTTTATGAAACAAACAAAAACAAAAACAAAACTCCAAAACATTGGATGCAGCTGAACTAGGATGGATTTTTCTCTGCATTATCAAATTTATTCCCGACATCGTTCAGTTTGCTATGTTCACTTTGTCTATCTGGTGAATATCAAAAAGATCCAGCAACAGTGGGTAAAATCTTATATCTGAAATTTTTCTGTTTTGATGTCTTGTTTAATGTTTCACTTAAACATGAATTTGTTATTAAATATTAAACTCTGACATTCTCATATGTCTAAGTATTATGAAAACTGAATTTACAATATTCATAATTCTCTTTTTTGTGATGGATTTATTTGAGAAAATATAAAATTGTTTTAAAAAAGCTTTTGTAACTTATTTGAAAGGAAGTACATGTAGTCAAGATTGGAAGAACAGAAACCTACATCAGACGTAAAACGATTTATTATTTAATTATATTCAGATTTCAAATTAGTTTCACAGTCAATATTTGATCTGGTTACAAACAAAATTAAATGAATGTATTCCAAAAAAAGGGATGCGTAGATATATCAGATGTCACTGGGGGTTGCCTGAACGTGTCAAGTTTGGAGAAGACAAAGCGACAAACAGCCTTGTATTAAGTTGGCTAAATCAATTATGTCAACTAGGTATTGACTGCATACAAACAGAGAGGCTTGGGAACTGAGAGAAAAGAGATAGAGCATCAAACAAAAACAATAACTCAATTAGAAGTGTTAAACTCTAAATTGGACGACAAATAGAGCTGATCGGATAAAGGATCAGTTATTTGGGCAGCTCAGTTGGATTTTGGTGAGCTCCTGGGAGAAGCATGTATTGTTTCCGATGTAACAAAGCATCCACACACACCCCGCGATGTTTGAGTACTGCAGTCGATCCATTGTTATGCATCAAACATGCAAGTTAGTTGTGCATTATACAAAGTGAAGCCACTTTTTGGTTATTATTTTAAGTTTTCATTGTTATTTTGGCAGAATTCCTGCCGGGTTTTGCCGTGATTGATGCATTCAGTGTCAAATACAATACATTTAAAATGAAAGCAATATGTTTGCGTTCTGATCTGCTCATTGTTCGCTAATTGTTCAGTACATTGAATTCCCTCGTTTAGCTGGTTCAAGTTCACTGGTCACTGGGGAATGATATGATTGGGTAGACATTAATTTTGAATCAGGTTTTCTGTTGGGTGTATTCAAACATTTATTAATGAATTTTTCATTTATATTTATTATTTGGAAGGCACAGCCCACTTTTGATATGAAAGGCTCTTAGACTGTATCAGTTATAGCGGAATCCATTAGTGTTGTTCCTGTAGCCAGGGTGAATTGAAACAGTTTACAACTATTTTTAAATACTAAAATATGAGAAAAATCCCTAAATAGCGAAATTGAGCAGAAGGCTTAGACATTGGAATCTTGGCAGGATTAGCCGTTTAAACTTTTAAAAGGAACATAATATAAATCAGTTCTAGGGATTGTTTTTTTATTGATCCAGCGTATTCAAATATGCCTGTTTGAAAATATTTGTCATGAAAATATAATCTTTTCAGAACTTCGTAGTAAAAGTGATAAAAATAATTTTTTTTTAGATGAACAACAAGATGATTTAATTAAACAGAAAAATAAGTTAAAAAAAAACAGTTGAAGAATCATCGTGCTGTTAATTTGGAAAAATACAGTTTTCAAAACATTTGAATTTTGAGTGAATGTTGTCGATTTATTTCATTGAAACAGACTCATTGTACTGCATATGTATTGTCAGATGTTACAACGCCTATATCTTCCATGATATAATAGTCTGCAGCAGTATACTTCAAAATAAAAAATAATTATCTTGGGGACTACAATGAATTAACTATTATGCAAAAACCATGTGGGCCCACTGTAGCAGAAATGATGGAGGCCAAATCGGGGTGAAGACTTTTTTTTTAATAATTGTGAAAAGTAATATTGAGGAAAATGGTATGTCAAGTGAAAACAGTGAGCTGACGGAAACTGAAAGTGATATAATCGACAGACGAACACTATTTTAATTTGAATAATTGTTATTTTTGAGGTGATGTGTATCATCTTTTTGTGTCTTTTCATATGAACCATCTTGGACTGTGTTCTCTGTGAACAAGGGTATAATGCTTGTATGCATGAGAGAACAGTTTTTCACTAAACCTGTACTGAACCGTAAAAGTAAAGTATCCATGCCGATAACATATGGACAAAATAAATTAAAGAATTGTCAAACCAGTTGGTGGAAATGTAAAAGTGAAAAACTATTAAAAAAAACAAAATAATTCATGGTTCTTAAATCTGATGTTGTTGGCAGTTGTTTTTTTCTGCTCAAAATATTTTTTTTTTTTAGCTAGTAAAATCTGATATAGTGTCATTGACTTTGTTCATAGTGGTCTAAATCTATACAGGAAAGGGTATACAAAATAAAAGAATCCAATTTGCTCTACAAAATTGGCAATTTATCATAAAGCTTATTATAGAAATGTCAGCTTGATAAATCAGACCGTATTATAGAAGAGACCTATTGTCATGATGGGGACGATAAAGAACAATAGGACGGCAATAAATACTCCGTCAAACTTCGTATTTGATGAGATCAGAGTGTAAAAAGGAAACGGGTGAACAAATTATTATGTTTTTATCACTTTGGTTGTTTGGGTTGCATTCTAAACTTAAAATTTAGTATAAGTTCACACATTCCCCCACCCCCTACTACCCCTATCCCCACTCCCAGGTGTCATGAGCTTGTAAGAGGTCAAAGATCCAGTTTCATCCTCTTCAGTAGAAGAGTTCTCCAAATTTAGTTTCAACATTGTTCATAAAATTATGTTTCTTATCATGCATGACTATCTTTTGTGGCTCAGTGACTGCTATAACTTTTGGTAAATTATACCGGCCTTTTTCACTCCTATGGGGTTTACAAAAAACCATCAGTAAAATTCGAATTTTTTTCTAATCTAATGTGGCTGTCTTTGTGGCCGCAACTTGCATGGTTGTATATTTACAAATTTGTAAGTTTTCACTTGGCATTTTTAATAGAACTGAACTTTATTATGGAGTGTAAACACATGTATACCACACTAGCCTGAATAATGTTCTCTCAGATCCAATATTTAATTCCCTTATTTGAATGAATATTATATTCTTTGGATACTTGCAAATTTTGCTGTAAATCTTGTTTAATCTTTAAATACTATAATTTCTCTTTAAATGTTTGGGCCTCGATAATTGTTTTGTTAATTAATATTGGCTCAAAATGATTATAATAATCTTTTTTGAAGAAGTAATGTAGTATTACCATGCCTATGCAATATTAGTTTCAACCATCAATAAGACTATATAGAAGATAATATTTGGTAATCACTTCGAGCAATGAATTTATCTCAAATAGGAAATATGTTACTTACAAAAACAGATGATGATTTTCTCTTAGAACAAAAAGTGTTGTGTTTTGGCTTAAAAATGTAAATGTTTAAAAAAGGTCATGTATCATGTGTTCCTGACGTATAAAATGTGGTATTAGTTGGGGTTTCATTTAATCCATTTCAAGTACCTAGACGGCAGCAATGTTATCGTCCATCACATCTTGGATTTATTCTGTCTCATTTGTCAATAATTTCACTTGGAATCTCAGCTCAGTAAATGGAGTCATAATGCACAAAAATGATAATATCTAATGTTTTGGTCAAAACTGTATTTTATAGTAATTGATAATTATTCAATGTGCTAAACTTTAATATTAAAACTAATTTAGAAAACTATGCAATCTGTGATAGTAAATTAGAAAAAATAATAAATTAAAAAGATTTCAAAATATGCAAATTGTCTAATTAGTATGCATGTATTGGTATCCATATCTAAATATCACACATGTTCAAATTGCTTCACTTTACTTTACAAATGTTTTCTCAGTTTTCTTAATTCGGTACAAAATGTGATTCCATTTAGGATATCAGTCTATAACAATGCAGGCAATTATGAGTCGCAATTTTGTAGCAAGATTAACCCTACAGCAGATGTTTGAGTCAGTCGTGTATCAAGTTTTTTCAAGTCTCTATGGATTTCAAATGAAGCTTATTATGAATTTTAATAATCAATTTGATCAATTTTGATTCTAAATCCAATTTTCTATAAATTGGTTACTGTTGTAAAACCCATCTCAAAACATGGTATTATGCTTGCGTCTTTTAGGAAAAAAATATGCACTTTTTGGAAACTGAGTTTTATTGTGAAATGAAACTGGTGAACTGTTTATTAAGATTACTTTGATAGCGTACAAGTATATGGCAATAAATAATTCCATGGTGGCCATAGCTACAGTGTTGTCAAGCAAAAAAGAACTTGTTCATATACATTTATCAGTACCATAAATTTAAGTTCTAACTCGTGAGCGTTTATTCTCGTATAAAGATAATTCTGCCCGCAGGATTTTGGCACTTATCTTTTGGGTTGGAGCCAATGAGAAAATCATAATAAATCAGTGAAATCGTAATGTAACACCTCACAATAAAGTACATGAAAGTCTTTCTGAATTAGTACCATCTAATGGTACCTCCCTTTCACTTCATTAAACCCACTAATATAATGTGTTTTAAGAGTTTTTAAGACTTTTACTTTGTCCCCAGATGGTAAAATGAGGTATTGGCCCTTAAATGACCTATCGCTTCAAACACCCCAGATGGTGATTAAAGTATCCCTTAACCCTCAAACACACGCAGATGTTAATTGAACTCTCCCTTAATCCTTAAACACCCCCCCCAATGTTAAATGACCTAGTCCTTAACCCCTTGTGCACTAAAGTCAACTTTCGTCCTATTCGCAAAATACCCCTGCATATTTTTTCAATATTTTTTCAAAACTTATTTATTTATTTATTTATTTATTTATTTATTTATTTATTTATTTATTTATTTATTTATTTATTTATTTATTTATTTATTTATTTATTTATTTATGTATGTATTTATTTATTTATTTATTTATTTATTTATTTATTATTATCAAAGACATTGTCACTCTAGAATGTGAGAAATTTGCTTCAAAATGTTTGCGAGACAAATTCTACACTTCAAACAGTTAACTGCTGTATCCACTTTGTCACAAAATAGCCATGTTTACCATGATTATTGTTTTCATAAATTTTTGTTGAAAGTTTATCTATTGGTAAATTCTGGTTTAGTTAGTAGAAGTGTAAAAACTCAAAAAATAACGTGATGTTAGTTCAAGAGCGCCTTTTAAAAAAAGAAGAGAATTTACTGATTAATAATCAATGACTCTCACTGGAGAGACTGATATGGAATAAATTTTGAAATGACGATAAAACGTGACAATGATAGCCTCATTGTGGATCTCTGAATCATCTCTCTTTTGATTCATTGCATTGCATACCTTGTGAATAGTGATAAGAAATCTAACACCCTCTTCCAATCCATGCAGGATTTAGAAAATCATATACCTTCCTCTAATCCATGCAGGATTACCCCCCTCCAAATCCATGCAGGATTACCCCCCCCCCCCCCCCCAATCCATGCAGGATTACCCCCTCCAATCCATGCAGGATTTAGGAAATCATAACCCCCCCTCAAACCCATGCATGATTTAGGTAATCTTACACCCCTCCAATCCATGCAGGATTTAGGTATCTTACACCCCCCTCCAATGCATGATTTAGGAAATCTTACACTCCCCAAATCCATGCACGGTTCAGGTAATCTTACACCCCCCTCCAATCAATGCAGGATTTAGGTAATCTTACATCCCTCCAATCCATGCAGGATTTAGGTAATCTTACACCCCCCTCCAATCCATGCAGGATTTAGGAAATCTTACACTCCCCCAAATCCATGCACGGTTCAGGTAATCTTACACCCTCCTCCAATCAATGCAGGATTTAGGTAATCTTACACCCCCCTCCAATCCATGCAGGATTTAGGTAATCTTACACCCCCCTCCAATCCATGCAGGATTTATCTGCATACTAATTTTATCTAATTCTCATCCCATAGCCACTCATGGGAATGCTGAAGAAGGTCTGCTTGGCACTGTCACATTAGTTTTTGGAAGAGAAAATTTCGTAAACAGTTTTTCTGTGATTTTCTACATTTTCATAAAGGCCAGAAAATGTAGATGAAGTGAATTGATGTTTTGTTTTCCGATATAAATGTATACAGAATGTTGGAAAGTGCAAATGAAGGTGGGACGATGACTGTCAGTCACAATCTCTCAATTTTTTATTTCATTTTTTTACCGACCTTTGATGTTTTTGATCTTTTCCATTAAGCTGTCAAATTACCCCCAAATTGTTGGCCCAAAAAATTGGATTACTGAAAAGATACCCTTGGATTTAATGTTAACTACCGTGAATCAACTGAAGCAGAAAACCGATGGTTTGTCATCTTCACCTTCTGAAAGCACCATTAGGCCACAATTTTCATATGAGAGTCGGTTGTAATATTACTTAGTACATTGTTGTGAGTGTAATATTGGGGTTGTTAGTGATTGTGGTTGCGTTGTAGAGGCCATATATCACAGCGTGACGCCAAGATTACCAACCGAGCCAGACAACACTAATACCATTCATGCTGACATCATCAGCAATTCACCATTGTACATATACATATTATATAATATACAAAACAATGGAAATCTACAGAATGAATGTGTGGGATGTGAAAAACATTTTTTTATTATATAATCCTAGATTTGTTATTGTTTCATAACAATACTTATTTTGTGCATTTGTAATTTTCCTATTTTTTGATGGATTTACGTATATTGGGTTGATTAGGTGATTACTGCCTGGGTGGTGACAAATTGGGATGGTCCCCCTCTGTGGGAATGATGATGCGAGAAGGGAATTTGACAGATTTCAAACTATTGCATATAAGTCTTAATATGTTCTTAAAATGTCAGTCTTTTTTGATGTCTAAATTGGTATTCTCTGAGGACACCGATGTGATATAACCCATGTTACATGTAGAGAGTGATTGCTACTTCCACTGTACTCAGCATTGAGACTGGTATGCGTTGATTGTTTGGCTTTGGGGACTGATATCTGAATACTGTTCTCAACATGCACACGAGGGTGATCTGTACAATGCATATCAAAGTGGACAGACCTTCTGATAAATTCCCATTGTTCACTTCAGATAAAACACATATTGAGTCCTGATGCAAAAGCACTGTTATATATTCTGATTTTGAAAAAAATCCTAAGGCTAGCTCGTATTCTATTGTTCTTTGAGCAGACAAACGTGAAATTCATGAAAGAGAACAATGAGATTTTTGAGTGTATTGTGTAATTATGACATATACTTATCTATTTTTCACACCTGCTATCTTATGATATTTCACGAATAATGCCTTATTTGGGAAGAAATGGATACTTTTACTGTCTCGCTTGGAGGTGGTATCTCCTCTGGCTGTTTTGCAACCTTTCAAGAGTTTTTAACACATTATTGGAGTAAAGAAATACCTATCAATCATACTACAATGAAATAGAAACGCAAGACAACTGTGAAATAGTTGAACAAAAATCAGATAAGTCATGTGAGTTGTAAAACAATGCCAGTGTTGGTGATCAGGTGTGCGTAATGCTGGGCAAATCATTTTCTCACAATGGAACTAAAAAGATGCATGTTTTTTTTTGCTAATTCTACATTAAAATACCATCATAAAGTTGACTTTCACTTAAATCTGTTTTGTTTAAATATTTTGATTCATCAAAGCAAACAGTACTTATGTAATTGTAATGGGAAACAAATATCACTGTGTGCATATTCATCAATAACCCTGTCTGCTTCGAATCTATACTCGTACATCAGTTTTATCTTTCAATATTTGATATCTAAAAGTAGAATGTCAATTTGCACAAATTCTGACCAGGTCTACGTGATGGAAGTCAACCAAAAACATCACATTTCCTGGCAATGATAAAATTGTTCATAGGAGCATAGGAGATTTTTTTTTACCATTTATGTTGCATCTAAAATGGTGTCAGATAATGATAGATAATAGGGGAAGGTTTCTATCGGCAGTGGGTAGACACAAAAGATCACCAATACGATCTGTCACTTAGAAGGCCCATCTTTTGTAATCATAGGTTTGAGAAGTAAATTCATTCAGGAAAGGTATAGTCAGTGGATATTATGCGACTCACACTTCTTGCAGTTTAAAGTGAAAGGATGATAATGCAGGAAATACAGCAGTGCAGTGAACGGCAATGAATAATGCAGTCCTAACTAGTCAAACAAAGGGAATTTGAAAGACAATAGCGAGAGGAATTGCTTCACTCTCCCTAAAGGACTATGAAGTGGCAGAGATAGTGGAGAAATAGAAAGGCTATGAGATGAAAATGGTAGATAATGAAAATGCATTGTCGGATGTATGAAAATTAATAGTAGTAAAGGGACTGACTGAATCGTATGCGTTAGAAGGAGGCACGTTATAGGATATAATAAACAATGTCTATTCTCGTTTGTAAGTGATATGATAGAACCGAATCAGTGCACAATACCCAAACTTAGCAGCGACCATAAAAATTATCAGATACAATACGTTGGGTAAAGTGATGTTAAGTGACATTTTGCCTCCTAGCAAGTTACATGCAAAGTGTTCCACGTAATCAATATATACAACACGATGGAAAAAAATTGTTACAGATTTCTTTATCTAACCACGATCGGACTTTAAAAAATATTATAGGATACTTTGGCATATCACGATTTGTTGAGTTATTTTGTCTTTCTATTAAAAATGAATGAGATTGTGCTGTACAAATAGTTTCCAACTCCTACATACCACCTCCACAAACATGGGAAAATAATACTGCTATGGAAAATAATACGATGTATTACTGCTACATATGCAATTGGGAGATCAGATTCTCTTTTGGTGGGATTGATTTTCTGTTTCAATTTTTTTTGGTGACATGTCAGTAATGAAAGAATAAAATATCATCTGAATATTTGGAACAAAAGGGATTATTTTTGAGACTTCTATTTGTTGAAATATTGTAAGTTTTTGCAATATGATATATATATGATAGTTTGATTGTGTATTAAGCTTTGTACAGTGAGAAGGAAATTAAACCAAGAAAAAAAAAAGAAGAGATAAAATCATTTTTATCAGAGAGACAAGGATAATTGGAAGTATTACTTTATGACTGGTAGCAACTGAGGCGGCTGGCTCAGCATCAACGATATCTTGCAAACTCATGAATTCAAGATTTTTTTTAATGATGACCAATTTGAATTAGAGTTATCGCATCGAAATGATGAGTCAAACTCTACCGGCTGGAAACGTTCCAACAATATTGTTTGCATATTTATGATTACGAAACCAATGGGGATGAAACCAGTCAGAAAAAATAAAACAAACATTTTTTGAATCACTCAAAGTGTATTGAGGTAGAAAGATTCTAAGCCCAACTGTGAGAACTGTGAGAAAATTGACTTCATTAACAATGATCCCCCGCTAACGTGTCTAAGTAAGCTACGTTGATAACTGAATAAATTTGGCTGCAAGGATTTGTCGTCTTTTGTGAAATGAAATTGTTTTTCAGAAAAAAAAATTGTGATTTGACAAGAGGATTTTTAATAAATCTTGTAAAAGATATTTCTTGTTTTGTTAAATGATAATAATTTTTTATTTTAGGATAGTCAGAACAAATCTCAGAAAGTTTGAAATTTATTGTTTGTTTGAGATACCTTATGTTGACTGACAACAAAAGTTTATGAGGAAATATTAATTTTATTGATTATTTTTTTTATTGTAATGACAAAATAGGTTAAATATTGTAATCTGAAATATGAGGTAAATCTTTATGTCTCCCATGGCAGCATGCATAAAATTGATAAATTCATGTGCAGATAGACAACAATTATTCTTTTTAACCCAAAATCCCAACTTTATTTGACTTCCATTTTATTTTGTGTCATAGAGCAATTGAATTTTAATGTACACTGAATATTGATAGGGATTAACAAAATGTGGAGAGAGCGTGAAAAAGAGTGATTTGGGGATTGGGTCAATAACCACTAACATAGGGGGTCTAATTTTCCACAAGACAAGCTCTTAATAAGCGATGCAAGGTGTCAACGAAGTGAATGTACAACATGAGCACTCAGTGCACCAAACTCAAAAGTGCTCCAAAAACCACTCCTAAAAAAAGAAAGTGTAGATATTTCATAAAATAAACCTGTTTTGAAAATTCTCTGTGCTATACTTGAATTATCCCATCAGATGTATGAGAATAATGGGTAATCTTATCGGCTTGTAAGCAGGGTTGTGCAAATGAGATCCTGTCGTTTATTGTTAGTTTCAGTAGATAATCTCTGAGGATTTCAGTTCCTCTGTGTACGTGTATCTAAAGCAAAACATCTCCATGAAAAAGTATAAAAAAAAAATGTAGGCGAAAATTGCTGTGGCTTTTTCTGCTATTGACCCCAAAATATATGTATATGTGAGAAATACGTTAATGTTTTTTACTTTTATTAGGTGTACATACATTTGCATTCTGTTTTTATGACTTTTTAATAGTTTGATGGAGGCTATTTTATTACGCTCAGAAATGATATTGCCCTCTTTCATTTAAAATCGTTGATTTTGTTTGTTTTTAACTCATTTTAGGGCACAAGAACAAAGCTGATGAAGTAGGAGTACACACTGTCAGCTCTGGGGAACATGTATTGCAGTTATCTGAGAGGCTGAGTGAGCTGGAACATCTAAGGTGTACAAGTCAGAGTTTGGAAAACACAAGTTGCGGTCGAGATGTCTCGCATAGTGGCTACTTGTCGCATCATGCTACCTATCTTACAGGTAACGTACATATTACAAGCTACCATTCATTCCCCATAACTAACACTGATCACAGACAAGAAAATATCAATTTGTTTTTAATTCAATCTGTTTATCTTAATAACTTCTTCATAAATGTTGTAAATGAAGAGCAGAATGTTTCCAGGAAAATGAAATATAGATTTTAATATCTAGTATTGGGAACTCTGAAAACTGAATCTATGTGTTCACAAACAGAATATCTTTGAATTCACTCAAACAAATGCAAAATGCACACTTAAAAGTAAAAAAAAGTGAGAAAAAACACTTGGGCAAACAGATGACGCAATAAGAGTACAGGAAAATTACTTGATGGGTTGCCATGGTGATTAGAAGGCACTGTGCATCTTATCAGAATTGTAGTCACATATAAAGAGGAATGAAAATAAAATATACAGATTTATAAAATATACAAATTATTAAATATGTAATAGGTCAGTCCATTGTTGTCTTGGTTACAGTGTAGCCTTTAGCTAATGGAAATCTGGAAAAAATTTAATAGTGGTAAATTAAATTTTGGATGTTGAAAAACTTGTAGTTGATGTCTATAGGTGAGCCATGAATACATGTAAAACACCGATTGGGACAAATCCCCGAAGACCCAGCGTCTGATGATTTGTAGTTTTTTATGAAGCGCCTGACTTAAGCATTAAAAAGGTGTTAACCATTTCACTCATGTCTGAAGTCAGTAATCCCTGTCAAAGATTTCACTAAATTTCACTGTGATCATGTTTCCAGTTTATTAGGATTTGGAGTGGCTTTAATGCTGGTATTAGTGAACAAAGTAGTCGGCATCTGTTATACTCATCACAACTACAAACAACGCGGAGACCGTCTATACACTTGTTTCCGATATATGACCCAATCAGATTTTCCCCTTTCACTTCCTTCCTGCTGGACGTTTATACGGCGAATAGTTGTATACATAATACTATTGGTGGCTTGGTGAAGTGTAAAGAATTAGCCTCCATCACCATGTAAATTTCAGATACTTCCAGGAGGGATCTTCAGTTGCTATGGTGATGAATTAAAAGTTCACTGGCTAATGCCAACAATTTGGGCAGTGCAACCACTTCTATTGTGACTGTCTTTTTATTGCATTTATATCTAACAATGAAAAACAGTATTGAATAAATATTTGAGTGATAAATTTTCTGAAATTAAAGATACAGAGAAAAAATTTCACAACATAGAATATGCAATCTATGATATATATATATGACGAATTCTAAAGTTTATGTAAAAGAATGAATTTGCATCCAAGAGATGAGGCTCCAAGAGATGAGGCTCCAAGAGATGAGGCATTGTTGTAAACACAATGCAGGTAAAAATACCATAACATTGATCAGACAATTTATTCCTTAATATAGAAGAAAAAATGAGAAAATGATTCAATGGCACAATCTCGCTATCATGATTTGACTGTGCAATTAATCACCATTCAACTGCAATCTATCACGTTTTGACCATCTTCTGAAGCAAACACAATTTTATTCTGATTTTTATAGTTATCTCACTTTTCCCAGCTATTTCCTAAAACACTAATAATTTTAACTAATTTAAAATATTTTAATTTCATTAGATTTTTTATTTCATTAATTTGTAGTGAAAATCATGTAGTTTTGCAGATATGAATTTTCACTGAGTTTTTCAAGACACAGTTAGTTTTGTCAGTTTTGAAATTATCTAATGACAACAAATACTGTAGAATACTTTATTTTCGCTTGGAATTTATTTTCGCTATTTTTGCTGAAGGGATGTTTCCGTGAAAATAAAATCCAGCGAATATACTTTTTTTCCTATATTTTACATTAAACTCATCAAAAATCAGTGAAAATAAATTCCACACAAAACACCCAAAAAGTCTTTTCAGCGAAAATTAATTCCAGCGAAAATAAAGTATTCCACAGTAAATTTGACCATAGCTATTACTTAGAACTTGCAGCTCATTTATGATTATTCATACAATACAAGAACTGCTTGGCATCAACAAAAGTACTTTACATAGAACGGTTTCAGTCCGCGTCCTTGTGCAGTTTCAATACACTTTATAAAGGTACTTAGAAGCCCACCAATTTGGTGGACAATCACCCAGTTATGATTTCCAAGGTCATGAAATGAGAAAGCGGGATAGCATTTAACAATGACTTTTTCTAAACTTTGAACTGCCCTTGTTTATGGAACTTGAATGAATTCCAGGGAAATCTGACACATTAGATCAAAAAGATGAATGTGGTTCTGTTTTTCAACAAATCTTCCTTCACTGATTTGGTTTCCATAGTATCTATGGTTCATCAAACAATCTGTACCAAATTGGCTCATTCTGCCCCCATTGCCACTGTCCTTCACGCTTGATTCAATGTGATACAAAGTCTTTGAAGTTAACTTTATTATTGCCCGCAAATTTTTACTTACTCTTGGCAACACCAGCGACACCTGCTGTGAACCTAAAACAACTTTCCCAAAATATCCTGGTTCTGTAGTATTGATCATGTGGGTGAGAAATGGCTTGACAGTCACAACATGTTGCCGACTTAACTGTTGTCAATTGTATTCCTACAAAAAAAGAATTGTGTCAAGGCTGCTTCGTTTGCTAATGTGTCTTACTACAAAGGCAATTCAACTGATGCAAAAGAAACAAATTATTCGTGATTATTACAACAGAATTATTTTTAACAAATTGTAAATTACTAAAGGCCCATAAAAATTTTCAGATATCTGAAATAACATATTTTGATTTAGTTAAAACAAACCCAAAAAATAAACTACTTGGAAATTTTTTGCAAAAAGCAGGAAGAAATAGACATGCAGCTGTACATATCATATCAGCATGTCACACTACTTCTTAGCTTGAAACTTTATCATGATTAAAAAAAAGATGTTTTTAAATAAAAATACCACTAAATATTTCTAATGAAATAATTCTTTCTAAAGAAGATAAAAGAAATTTCCATCCATCTGCTCATTTTGAACTTTCATTTCTGAAGAAAAACCTGGATACCATTTATGAATTGAATTAAAGAATACATATTTATGAATTTTACAATGAATAAAAGTAAATGAAGTCAAAGCATGAAATACTGATATTGATTTCATTGATGAGAAAAAACGAGCACAATTCAGTCAATAAAAATAGATTGTGTAACTGTTTTTGTTACAGATCTCTCCTCTTCTAAAAACAGGTGACTCTATTGCGATATTGTTTTGGTGGCGGAACTCAACAACTGCTGGCCATATTGTTTAGTTTGATTACAGAGAAATTGAAAAGTGCCTACATGAGGCACATTGTTCCCTTTGATTTAAGGCATGTATAACAAGATGAGATTCAGTATTTGGAGGTATGTGAGAAAATAATAGCCCTGACAGGTCACGTAATGATAAATCTCTTATGTCAGACTTTTTTTTTTATTATTATTATTATTATGATGATGTTACTATGGATGAGAGGGGTTTGATGGCTTTCTTGATTCATGATGACATTCCTCAGCTAATTGTAAACATATATATAATACAATAGATAAAAAACAAAGGATTACAATAGGACATAAGACAATGGAATCTTTGGCAGTGCTCATGCAGGATCAACTTCCTGTGCTCCTTGCAGCAATGAAAAAGATTAAATCTGTCAGCCAGACATATCATCTCATTTATCAATGATGAGGTTTCTATGGTAATCATTGTTACCATGGTGACTACATCCCATGTGCCAGGGATGTTTATTGTGACTGCCAAGTAAAACTCAAATTTGGGGTGATTTCCAGTGAAGGATGAGTTTTATCAACAAGGTCGCACATTAATATTCTCACTTGAAATGGGCACTGCTAAGTTACACATAAGGGAAGAGAAAATTATGGAAAAGCTGTGATTTAAGCGTAATATGACACAGTCTGTGTTTGACAAAGACTAATAAAAGCTGGTGTGAGGGTGCATACCAAATAGGCTAATAATAAATGCATATAAGTGGTTTTCAACCGACTAAGACTACAAACACATTAAACACCATCACTGATGAGACCTGTGTCTTTGTTAAAGCAGCACAATACATGCAGGGAACAGCCTTGTTTTGAGCATGCAATGCTTCACTATGTTTGTCATGACATCATTCATCAATCTCTCACTGAATAACAAAATATTTATAAATGAGAGAAACCAATATTAATCTATCCGTTATACAGCAGCAGCCTTTTTTAATTATCCTTCAATTTTTTTTCACTTTTTAAGAAGTGTAAGTTTCTCTACAAAAGATTTAGGTCAGTCTATTGTTGTATTGGGTAATTATTGTGAACTTGCATGTGTCTTGTATCGTTGGTGTTTTTTCGGGGATAAACACTGTAATATTTTGGTATGTGGTTGTGAACATCTGGCCCAGATGCACCCACACAGACACAATGCCTTTTGTTATGTAGATGAACAAGGCAGCCTGCATTGGGTTATGCCCGTAGGCCGCTATATATGTATTCTAATTAGTGTCTGTTTATTAATAACCACTCTCGCCACAGATTTCAGCCACAAGTTGACTTACAATCAAGGGTCGGTTAGACCTATAGTAAACAGGAATAATTTGAGTTCTTGTGTTTGAGAAGACAGCACTGGTCAGTGCACCGCTAGGAATGCATGTACTTTGGTTGGATTGTGTAAAAGATAGGGGTACCAATATGTCTGAAATAAAATGGTAGGGATATTTCTGGTGATTTTCACAACTGTACTAGCACCCAGTTCTTTGCATATCAGCATGTAATTAAATATGTTGCCATGGAATACAAATAAAAATATTGATGATTTTAATGAATAGAAGTTTTTAGAACTGCATTTTGTGAATAAAATTTTGTATTTATTACAACATTTTACAAAGAAAAACACACACATACACAAAAAAGATTAAGCCATTTAAAATAAGTTTGCAAATATTAGTTGAAAAAAAATTATAACATACAAAACTATTCAATAAAAATTAGAAAAAAATATCAAACTATTAACAACAAATATAAAGAAAACACTGTATTCTGTGAAAATGTTTAACTTTTGTAACAAAATCTTCACAAAAGAAATCACAAAAAAAATCAGCAAAGTAACAATAATCAATTATCACTAATAATAATCTTAATTTAAATTAATATAAAAGATAAAAATAATTATTCATAAGACATTTATTTTAGTGAAGAAAACTTTTATTATGAAAAAGAAGTACATGATTGAAAATAAGAATTTTGAAATGTGTGATAAAAAAATAACATATGACCTGACATATGACCCACATCTACAATGTACATGCTAGTAGTATCTTTAGTGACGACTTTAGCGATCTTGAAAAAGTTCTATAAAATCATTGTTATTCGGTTGATGCATTTTTATTAAGTGAACACATGGCCAGTCTCTTATATGTGCACATTAACATTTTTATGTTCATGTGCCTGAATGAGGAAACCTATATAAATTATTATGTGCTATCAATCATGGTCTCTAATTTCTATGTTTTTTTTCTCTTTTCTTCTCTTTTTGTATTTTCTGATAGAAGGACCCATGGCAAGTAGATCATTATCTGGATGGCCTTATGAATACCCAAGATACTTTGCACCAGCTATGCAGCATAGTGTTCCACAGCCGACAGCAGGACCCCCTCCACCACCACCACCGCCACCCCCACCACCTCCGCAGCCTACAGAAACAACTGTAACCATAGCAATGGAAAGACCAACTGTTAGTAGCAATGAAGTTTCCATGTTAACGCCGTTATATCCACGATCCAGTGATCCCAGATTCACCGATTCGGGAGCGACACACATCACTTTGGATGCACGAATAACAAGCCCAATGATGTCGACACCGAGAATTACAGATACTCGATTTGTTTATCCTTCAAGTCCACACACTTTTACTTTCCCCACATCGGCAACAATACCAATATTGTCACCTGGCATTGATACAAGTCGATATTTGCCACTGCCATCACCTCACGATGTCTATCCAACATCACCGTCTACGCCTGTAACATTACCTGCTTCCCCTTATATATCAGGATCCCCACCCTACCAACTATATGCCCATTTATACAGCACGCCCGCGCCGGCATCCCATCCGCCATATTATGAAGGTACTCCACATTTATCTATGTTGCCAACCACAACAGTATCATCACGTATATCTACAATGATTGGACGCTCATCGCAGGGTAGCAACAGTAGCCATAGTAATGGTAACCAATCAACACAGTCAAGTCGATCAAATGGACGCCATGTGGCTGCTCCTAGTGGAAACCCGCCTTTGTATCCTGGCGATGACGAGGACAGAAAAGATGTGTGGAGACCCTACTAAAGCATAAGAAATTGGACAATAGCTGGGGAACAGATGTGTTTTTCCCGCTGACTCCTATCCATGCACTTTAAGCGGAGACACATGTTTAACAAACCAGTCATTCAGACACAGGGTCTAATGAAACAGTGCCATTTTACATCATATCAAAAATTGAAAAACTTTCTGTGAAACATACTTTCTTCTCATACTGTATGACGTTGTTTTGAGACAAACACTAAGATAGGTAGTACTGCAGTAAATAATACCAACCTTGCTAGGTAGTCTTAGTAACCGCCCATGTACTTGACAAAGCTTGTCCAAGGGATTGTTAGTTATTAATTTATAATTTGTCAAGCATCGAATTCAGTTCTTTTAATCTAAAATGTGTGCTCAAATGGTGAAAAAAAGCTTTTAATGATGGCAAGACATTGCCAGAGCACTTCAGCAAAGACAGCACAATGAGTTAATGTAATGTGTATTTGTATTGGGATTTGTGCAAGTTAGGTAGATGTGAATAATTATTTGTTCATTCATACAGTGTGATGGACGTGTGACTTAATATTTATACACTTTTATTTTCACCTAGTGTAGTATAATTTTCTACATTCCACCATTCTAATTTCAGTTACAATTTATTTGTATTTCTGAAAGTCTGAGTACAGAAGATATTCATTCAACAAACATTGCTTGGTAAAGAATGATACATCAACAAATGGGTCTCTAATGTTAATTTGAGAGCAAATGGTGTTCACTTCTGAACACATCTCAGTAAATGGTGTTCACTTCTGAACACATCTCAATAAATGGTGTTCAATTCTGAACACATCTCAGTAAATGGTGTTCAATTCTGAACACATTTCAGTAAATGGTGTTTAATTCTGAACACATCTCAGTAAATAATGTTCAATTCTGAACACATCTCAGTAAATGGTGTTCACTTCTGAACACATCTCAGTAAATGGTGTTCTATTTCAAACCATGTGACCATAATAATGTTCAATTCTTAATACGTCTCAGCAAATGTCAATGATGTTCTAAACACCTGTACCAATCTTTTGTTTTTATCTGATAATAATCTATTCAACTTAATGTTGTCCATATTTGATTTTCTAATATTTTTTCTGTAAAATGTGTAATTTTGTTATTCACTTTCATGACAGATTAGGTTGTTACCGTATTCCTTTTGTACATTTCAATCATAGTCACATAGTATAGAAAAGTGATATTTTTAATCAAATTTTGAAATGTGTTAATATTGTTTTTTTTTTTGAAATTCCACCTTAATCTATTTGTGACATTGGCAAAGAATACAACATTGTTCTATGTTTAATTTATTTTTGAAGTGCAAAATGAACCAAAAGTTCCTCAAGTTGCCAAATGAATCTCCCCTCTTGAGTAATAAACAATAACGAAAATAAAAAAAAAAAACATTTAAAAAACTATTTTCTGTAATTATTTTTATAACTTTCTTACTTCAAAAACTGATCTTCATTTTTGTATGCAGATGTCTTTTTGGTGATAAAAACACCATTTTCAATATTAATCTAAGAGTGTTTTTGACAGAAAAGAATTATTTTTGAACATGTTGTTACCATGGTTATTAAAAGCTCAAAGCTTAGTAGGATTTATAATATATGGATATGCTGAAAGCATAGGTTGTATCATGTGTGTACAAGATAAGTGAATAACTTAATGTTAGGTATACTGAATGTTATCTTTGTTCAAGCAAGTTGTTTATTAATGTAATTTATGCGGCAATATTTTTTTGGCACAGACCAATGCAAGTACAGTATTTTGTCTTTCCAGTGTAGCAATTTTGTTTATCGTGTTATATATTTATATTTCAAACCTACCAGACCTGACCTACCCTCTTTGTTAATAGGACAATCCATTGTTGTAATTTTCATGAACACTTGATGGTAGGCCTTACCTACCCCCTCTGTTAGGAATGGAATGAACCATCACATGTAGAGGTGGTTTTGTTTTGTTTTTTATCTTTTGCAAAAAATATTGTTGCTCTGTATTATGCAATAAAAATTTTGTAAGCTTATCTTGTTTTGTTGACTGAATGAATTAAGACATGTATTATGAGTTTTGATATCAGAAAAATACACAATTATCTAGTTTTAAGATTCAACTTCCATTCTTGCTTTCATTGCATTGTCTACTGATACTAATGCACATTTTTTCGGAACATTTATGGCAACCATTTCAAGTTGATTTGATACTGTAGGCTCAGAAAAAACTTTTTTTCGGTAAATGATCATGAATTTGAAACTGCCGTTCTATATGATGAAGGTTTAATTTTTGGTTGCTTGACAAAGAACTTTAAATGTATGTCATGATAGTACAGGGCAAACTACGGACAATATTTTCTGGTTCAGCTGACCCACTAAAAAAGTATACCAGACGCATTCTGCAGTACTGCTCATTGTTTTGAATTACTTTCCTGCTTAACAATATATACAATAGATATGTGCAGCTTGCGTGGGACCATGTAGGTTGGGACAATAAAGACTAGAAATGAGTTAACGGAGAGTAACAAGTGACAGATGTCTTCTGTCCTCAAAGTGGTAATGAACTTAAATTTTATGCTACAAGGCACACTTGCACTAGTTGGCTATTTCCCGGTTTTATAACGTTTCTGTAATTTGGGTTTTATTTAAAAAGTAAATGGAATGTTGAAATATAAACTTGGCAGCCACAAAGTTGCTCTGTAAAAACCATTAGTCTTAGGATCATTTCTTGCCAATATATTGTCCCTGTACAATTTACCTCAGGAAGTAGAAGGGGAGGGAAAACTTAGGAGGGGTAGAATTGGAAAAATATTTGCACTTAGTGTAAACAAAAAAAAAATTTACATGAATTTCATCACAGAAACAGTATTAGCACAAAGGAAAAAATATTTGGTAGTTTTTTTGCCATGGTACCTCTTAATGGGAATATAACCAACATACTATCACAAAGTATGTTTATATGAGGACACTCATACAGAAACATTGGGGGGGTGGGTGGAACAATGACTAGTACAATTTTCGTCTCTGTAACACCTTGCATTCATTTCTTCTACCTCTTGGTGTCAATATGTCTGATGTGAATCTATAATTTGGGGTGGGGGGGGGGGTGGGGGTGTCAGGGTTCTATCAATTCCATGATCAACTAAAGAGAGCAGTAGACAACTTTTTGACAACTTGAAGTTGGGTTTTCAGAAAAGTTTTCATGCTGGCATTATATACAGTCAAGGTCAAATTCAAAATTTATGCAAGGGTGTATAGTTACAATGTCATAGATATCAGTAACTATAGCTTAAGGAAGTTTTACTCCTCTGCACACAATAGTTTGAATTTGTCACTCAAGGTTATACTACAACAAATAATTGCCCCCCCCCCCTCAATATATTTCCTTAATTAATCATTTATTCAACCAATGACAATTTAAAAAAAAAGTTTTTAAATCTTGACTATAGAGGGCGATATGTAGCATAATCATCTCTCATATTCTTGTAAGCCAAGCTGATTGGAAGAGTCAGTAATGTGGAATGGAATAAATTACAATATACCTCTCAGTTTATGCAAATCACACGGACAGTCAAATGACAACATGATTTTGACAAGAAACTCAGGAATTGAAGGTGATAAAACAATTAACTGTATGTTAGGCTGGATCTGCAAATAATTGTTACATCATATACCCCAAAACATACAGTTAGTAATTGTTTAAGATTATTTTATTTTCATCAGTAGTTAATATAACAGCAGCACAATAGAAAATATTTTTTTTTTGTTCATAGAGAAGGGAACAGGAAAAGATGTTTCCAGTCTACACAGGGTTCACAATATGTGTATGTAATGATTTAGTGGAAGCATATATTGTGAATACCGGTACCACCAATAAGCAAATTATTATGGAGGAATTTCTTAAAAAAAAAAATAATGACTTTAGAATTTCTGAAAGTCCTTGAGACAAGTTACAAATACCGGTATATATATTAATTAGGTGATATTCAACTGAAAAAGTTGCATTTACCACATAACTTATGTCATAAAATTACTTCTTGAGTTGCACACATTGTAAATTACAGTGATGGAAAGTCATTAAATACATACCTTCACTTTCACACAAATTTGATACACAGTTTAGAATAGAAACATCCAGAATATATTGCCGTCCAGTGTAGCATGTATTGATCACCGCCACTTCCATGGATCATTACTTATACGGTGAAGGTTTGTTCAAAATGGCAATGCTCACAAGTTTTCATGGATTTTGATAACCAATGATTGATGTGATTGTTTTGGAGAGTAGAATTCCTGTTTTCATGTCCACTTTCAAATGGAAACTGGATTTGAAGGAAATCTCTGGTCAACCAAGGGTCCTTGGATACACTAGTCTTATACTATTAATCCTTTACTTCAGGCAAAAAGTGCCACAAAAAACACAATACAAAGTGACTTTAACTCAATCCTTAACATACAGCTGAACAGTTTATAAGGCAGAGTCCTTGACTTACCTGAAGTACTTTGTTGCTTACTTGCTTGACAGTCATGTGATCAGATGGGTCATTCCAACTAAGGGTCCCTGGGATACACCAGCCTGACACAAAGTGACATTCTGTCTACTCACATTTTAGGTTGAATATAGTAAAGCTACATTGTACCTTAAAAATATGCCCTGAAATATCAAGCATTTGTGACCAAACTCCCAACTTATGTTGAAAACTGCTAATTTTCTTACTGAAAATACTCTTTCTGATCCATCACAAGCAAAATATACAACAATTTAGTCCGATTAAAGCATTTATTAAAATACATTACTGCATACAAGGTTTGAGCCACACTAAATATCTCAGCAAAACTAAAAACTATTAGTAGTCCAGAATAAACGTAAATTAAATTAACAATTTATATATTGGAGTAATTTTAAAATTATAATAGACCCGAGGAGAAAATGGCTGTCCAAATATTGTTGAAAGTGAGAGAGCTTTTTTCCCCCTTTCTTTCAACTAGTGTTTTATTCTGTCCCATCATTGCATCTACTGTTCCCACGATCTATGTACCGGTAACCATGGTAACAGAAACAGTGGATGTGAACACTATTTAAGAGGTGAATTCAAATGTCAATTAGATTTCATCGATTTCAGTGAAAACATGGTGGCCATGTGTGTGATATCTATTTAGAGAGAATATCAGAATGTGATGTAAAAATTAGATTCAATAGTTCATTTGTCAATCATACCACAACAAGCTTCTATTCAGGACACATCTTGTCCTGCAAAAATATGACACTGAGTAGTAATTATCATATTCAAAACATGTAATATTTAATAAATGTTTCACACCAAAACTTTCTTTGTGAAAGGTGATACAAGTCCTTGGTACTCAAAGATTTGATGAAGTATTTCTGTATTAACACACTGCCTGCTAAATGTCTCCTTGAATATCAAAATGAATGGAAAATAACAACATCAGTCAGTGATGTGTTTAGCAAATAGGCTTCTAATAGAAAAGAATAGAGTATACAGTATAAAACTTCTGATAATATTCATACTATGCAGTTTTGTTGTGGAGAAATTTGTATTTATGGTAATCTGAGAAAGTGTACACAATAAATATTAGTATAAGCACATTATCTTTATAAAAATCAATTTGACATAAAATTTTTAATATAAAATAATTTATTAGTACATGTACCACAGCCCTGCCCTGAACATCAGTAATAGAGCTTGCACAAACACTGCATGTAGAGAGAAATACAAGTGTATTTCAAGCAGGACCATATTAACAAATTTGTAACACTTATTGTTAAAATAATTCTGTTGATTTGTTTACAATTTCATTCATGGCATAAATCGTGTACAGTATTTTTTTGATCATTATGATGCACCTCATTTCTTGCTCCTTTTCAGTGTTAGATTCCTCCCTCCTGAATCCTTGACTTATTTCTATTTCTTATTTTCTACTGTGTCTGAGTGACTTTCGAATATTAAACTGGAACTGCTGAGTGACCATGTGATCTAGAATTTTAAACACTGATACATGACAGAATTCTAAGCTAATCAGAAAATAATTACTTAGTTACTGAAAGACAATATCCACTCACTCACGCTGTAAATCCCATAACATAAGTAGAGGTCAGGCCAAAATGTGGTTTGAGGAACGAGCCATTACGCTCTGTAAAGTAACACATTATTAGCAAATTTGTTACCGACAATCTTTGCATACTGCTCAACTGTCTGGTGATCATCTGTATTACGTTTGATAGCACGGTAAATCATATAAGGCATGGCTTGGCGTTGATGTAGTACCATAACTTGACTCGTATCCACTGGTTCATCAACTTGTAATTAAAAATAAAGACAAATAAAATTACATCTCATTTCACACATGGGGAAGCAGTTTACTTTGACACCAAGCTTTACAAATATATTTTAAACAAATAATTTTAAACCTAATGCTAATGCTATTTAATGACATGTACCAGTATATATATTACATTCCATTTTTTCGATGTACAGGATTTGAACAGAATCAGTACAAGGGCATCTGAGAAACTGGTGTGGAAAAGTGACAAAGAGATGGTTATTTAGAATCAAAATGCAAAACAAAATGATATGCATCAGAAATGCACATTATGTGATATCCATACCAAGTTTGAATGAAATTAAGCAATGAATGCTAGAGGAATAGCAGGGGGGAAAGGGTAAAATTAGATAAATTTGACTAACCTGCGTGACTATCATCGAGCTTCGCATATGGAGTAACATCTAACTTTGGTGTACATTTCTCCAAAGTTACCCAGGTATAGGCTTCCGGACACAGTAAAAATGATGGGTAGTATTGTCCCTATCAAGAGAAATATAACATATCAATTACCATATTTACTCTATTAGAAGCGCATCTTCAATAGAAGCACATATAAACCCGAAATAACATTTGTTGTATACTGTGTCATTAAAATATTATCGGTACTTATTTTGACCATAGACATACCTCCATAATTTACGTCAATGGATGTGCTACTAATAGAGCAAATACGGTATGTAAATTCAAAGAACAAGTAGAAATATGTAGCAATATATTAACGGAGTGAGTCTTACCTTGTACCTCATCTTAGGACAAGTATGGATATAATAACCCATATAATAGTATTTTAGCGATGGGGCTTTCTTTTGTAAACTCCTTGTAAATGCAATCTCTCTGAAATGAAACAGAATCATATCACTGACTGACAGCAAACATTCACACAGTGCAAAGTGATCTTCCTTGCCATTTTGGACTGTTATCTTTTATTAAATTGTTACTGCTAGCAGGGAAAAGAGGTATAATAATACCATACTCGACCGCGTAAGCGCCCAGGGGCCTCAATTCTTCGAAAATTCCCGAAGACTTTCCGGTAACGCAATGTGGAAGTGAATTATCGATGTCAAAGTACGATCTGTTGGAATTGATTTCAGCGAATAAACGACATGGTTTTTCCAAAAAACTAGTAACTAGCCATTTTTGAGAGATAAACTGAATATGGCATGAAATATTTACCGCATTTATTAACAGGTCATTGTCGAAGCGTAGTTTACGCACGATTACCACGTTCTACGCATTCACAACATGTTCACAGCGGTCAATATCCACGATTAACAAGATTCGTTACGCAAGACCAAGTTTTAAATTAGTTGCATTTTGAAGGGGTGGGCGCTTTGCCGAATGTGACCCCAAATATAAAAATTGCGCAAAAGTGGGGGGTGGGTGCTTGCCTGGGCATGGGCGCTAACGCGGTCGAGTACGGTAAGTTAATCACAAGAATATCGCAAAGTACGTACTCAGGCAGTAAAGGGTCGTATACTTATAACCTCATAATACTGTCACTTAAATGAAACTGGACCAGTTCAAACTAGAGAACAGTTGCACATGCAGTTCATTCAAATATTAGAAGAGAAACATATATGAAAAAAATAAAAACACATAATGGTCACCAGTCACCAATTTTTAATCTGTTCATAAAACCATACATACTGTTATCAAAACAGTTTGATTAAGATTGGTTGTCACTTGATAAACGGTTGTCAAAAAGCTGACAAACAACATAAATTGGTAAGAGACAAAGACTAGCAATAGATTGGCTTACTGTAATCCAGAGTAGGTACCAAGTGACATGAATGAATAATCAGGATCATAATATAAGTACACAGATGACACACAATGCGGTAGTATATCAATGACACCCACTGCAATTAACACACCATCTAACCAGTACTGCTGGTGAAAGGAACCGTATCCGTGCTCTAGACTATCATCTTCATCACCGGGCTCCAAAGGAGAATCAACCAGGAATCGGGTGAACTAAGATTAGAACAAAATAAATTATGAACATAACACAATGGTGATTTTCAAAAAGTACATTACATGGATGCAGCAAAAAAACAAATGGCTAAAAGTTAGAAATAACTTGCAATAAGTTATTGTATGTTTGGTTGAAATCATTGATGTGGATCAACACATTCAAATATTAAAATTTTATGATGGCCACCAGTCAGCCGCATTTAGGTGAGGGTTCTCCGAACCCGCCTATTCACATAGTTCATACCCACCATAGACTCTGGTCAGTCAAAATGACTGTTTTGAACTGTAGGCATTAATCAGCGATTCTGCTGGTGATGGAGAGATAGAATCCAGGTCAGGGGAAGCCCCATGACCTCAAGATTCTTTTACCCCTTACGTCACGAACCCACGTGGCCGAGGCCACCTGGCAGCGCCACAGGTCCGAAGTAAGAATCCAATAATGCTGTGGTGACAGGGTTCGATGTGCCCGAGAAAGCTAGACCCAAGCCGAATTCGTGGGGTGATAAGCTTGAAGTAGGACCGAAACAGTTCGCATGAGGGCGTAGGTCGACAGAAGCAAAACCTGGGAGCTTCCAGGAAATGCTAGTGGAACAGACAATCTGCCCGCAAAAATGCAGAGACTGACTTATCGCCTATGCGCAGAGGTCCCTGCCGTCATTCGAGCTGGGTCAGCAAACAAGGCCTGACCCGCTACGACGGGGCCTAACCTGAAGAGACCCTGCTCAATAGATTGGGTGTCTCTTAGGTCGTAGTTGATGAAGACGTTCCGCGTTCTCCAGAAGCCTGCCCTCAGAATGTGTTTGAGGGGGGCGCCTGACGCTAGCGCTAGTGAGTTAGCAATTGCACAGATTTCATGTTCTCGTACTTGGTGTCTCTGCAAGGTCTGTGTTGAGGAGGATAGTGCATTATAGACCTCCAGTACAGTCGCAGCTGGAGATGGAAGTCAGGGAAGCCGGCTTATCTTGTTTGCCAGGGCCGTAACACAAAAACATGTGTTTGATTCCCCATCTAGAAAACCTGGTACGGTTTTCGTAGCAACTCAGCGCTCGGACCGGGCAGAGAAGCAATTCCTCCTGATCCTCCAGACTGACAATATTTGCCAGCCGGGGGATGACGATCGGTTGAGGATCGTGTCCTGGGATTTGTTTCTTGGCGAGAAACCCGATTCATGTCTTTAGTACAACTTGATCGTCCATAAAAGTGGCACAACCGTCCGCGAAGGACATTGCGTGCCTAGCTCTGACCGGCGCCTACCTGAGGCGAGGGCCAGTAGGAAGACTATTTTCCACATCAAAAATTTGAGTGGTGCTGATTGGAGAGGCTCAAAGGGCAGTCTGCTCAGAGCAAACAACACAGCTGACGAGTCCCAGTTGGGCGGCTCCCCTGTATGGGATCTTGGCGTCTGGAAAGCAGTAAATAGTCTCCTAATAATAGGACAATCGGCTAGTCTTGTTCCCGTACGTTCTGAGTGGTGGGGGACAAGACCGACCTGTAGCCAACGCTCGCTGCGTAGGACAAACCCACTTCGTCAAACAGGTGGACGAAGGAGCCTGCTACCTGGCCAATAGAGGGATGGTATGGATCAATCTCCCTTCCGCTACACCAATCAGTGTATGCTTGCAGCCTAGAAATGTAGGTCGCGTAGGTGGAATCCCTGTTGCCCTGACCAGGACGTTGGCAGCCCGCTCAGATAAGGCTTTCGTATGTGCGGGTCTACTGAGAGCCTCTATGCGTGTAAGTGATACCTGCTGGGCTCGTTGGTAGTGCGCCGTCTGGTTGGAATGGCAGGTCCGGTAAGTCCGGAAGCACTGCTGGCGCTTCAACTAGCATTTCCAACAGAAGTGGAAACTAGGCCTTGCTTGGCTAATTGGGTGCAACCCATGATAATATGCAGGTGTGCACCTGTCGAAGTTTTCTCTGGTGCCTGGTGAACTAGCGGAAGGGGAGGAAAGGTGTACACAACTAAGTGGGTCCACGGGGCTAGCAAAGCGACCCTGGCCCAGGAGTCAGCAGGAGTGTTACGTACGTGGTGAGGTTGGCGTTCCGGGGTGCAGCAAAACTGTCCAACCTTGGACCGTCCCACGACCGAAACAGCCTAGAGGCTACCAACTGGGGTATCAGCTACTCCGTGTTCTGATGGAGTCGCTCTGAAAGAGCGTTGCCAGACTGTTCCTCACCCCTGGAAGGTGGTGTGCGGTTAGCTCCACATTGTATTCCAGGCACCAAAGGGGGATTTTGCTTCGCTAGGACTGACAACGATGGAGAATGCGTCCTCCCTCCTTCCTGAAGGAGACCACCGCTGCGTTGCCTGTGCGGAGCAGGACTCTGTGGTCACAAACTACGAGGAAAGCGTGGTAGTGCTAAGTACACTGCTCTCAGTTCGAGCCGGTTGATATGGTAGTCCCGAAACTAATGCGGGGGCCATATCCTTGAACTTGTTGGCCCAATAGATGCGCTCCCCAACCCTAGGGGGAGGTATCTGTTACCAGAGTCATACCTGCGGCGAGCGGGCCCAAGGGGCTCCCCTGTCCGAGGTTGGCCAGTGACGACCACCAGGGCAGGGCTTCCTTCACTTGGTCGAAGATCGAAACCCGTCTATCTAGTTCCCATAAGAGAGCTCGACGTTATAACAAGTGTTATACCGGGCGGCTGCGTAGTGCGGCCTGGGGAACGACCCTTCGAACAGAGGTCATCACTTCGATGGTCCGTATTAGTTCACGGAATGACATCGAGGGAACGCTGACTAGGCATTCGGCTAGGCTGCTTAGCGCTAAGCAATACGCTTGAAATAGCTAAGCCAAGCTTACCTCTGTGTCAAAACTCCATGCCCAGGGACACCAACTGCACGTTGAGTTGAGGTGGGACTTGTCGATTTACTAATGAGCCCAACTGGTGAAGTAAATCCCGTGTTAGCCTGGCTATTACCCCTTGCCCGGGTTGTTGGTAACCGGAAGTCTGGTGAAGCAGCAGCACTACCTGTTTCATCACTCTGGTGAACACGTAGGGCGCTGTGCCTAACCCAAACGGGGGGCACCCAAAATCGCTCGCTGGGTGCATCGGTACGTGCAGGTAAGCCCCACTTAAGTCTAGCGGGGCTCCCTTCCCCCATGAGGTGAGTTCCCAAAGGCCTGAAGTAGTCACTAAGTTGTGACCTGGTCATTCACCGAACACCTACCCCCCCACCCTTTGCAGAGGTGAGCGTCAAACATGCCTCCCCTGCTGCCGGGTAGACGTACGCCCAGGGAGGGTGAGGAGTCACCACCCGACTCTTACCTCCCTGGGGGCGCGCCACTACCCTCCCCTCCCCTCCCATGGAAGGGTATAAGCTCTTGCCTCCTGGCTGACTCTGGCTAGTGGACGATGCCCTAGGGCGTTGTGTTTTCTATGCTTGGGGTGCCCTCCGTTTGCCCATGGAAGGACCAACTGGCTAGCGGATTCGATCTGATCCCTCTGGTTCATTGCACTCTGAAGCACCGAGACTGTACCCACCATTCCTTGAACAAAGATGGTGGAGGATGTCCAGTCTGCGTCACTGAGGTGGGGACGTACCCCGGCTCAGCTTGTCGCCAAAAACAAGTGTGTCTAAGGCCGCGTCTCGTAACACGGTAGTGGCCCTGGCCAAGAGAGCTAGGCACTAGGGCACTAGGGGGTGTCGCATGTAGATGTGCGGTGGCCCACCAGTAAAAATGTTGCCTGGTCTAGGAGGCTGGTGCGTTCTGCTTCCAAGGTCTCCAGAGTGCTGGTCACGCATAATAATGTGCTCAAGCAACTCTGCCCTCAGAGCTGGATGGGTCGTCTTCAATTGGCAAAGACACCCATGGAATGCGGCTATCCCCCCTATGCCCGGTTTGCCAAATTCGTGGTACCGGGGTCTGGGGGGAAGGAGCCTTGGAATCCGATCCCGAAACCACACCGACCAGGTAGCGTTTGGTCCAGTGGGAAGTGTTGCCTAATGTTATCCCCACCCGGGGGCCTTAAGCATTACATCCTCCGCGGCTGACCAACGCCGCCCATCAACACCGTTTGCGTGCTCTGCGCCCCACTCCGCACTCAGACGGACATGGAGAGACTTGCCGACGGGGTTGCTTTGGATCCCGACGCCTGTGATCCCATAAGCGTTGAAGCAACATTAGGTGGTCGCTTTAAGATCAAGGGTGGGGGTATATACATCGTATCACTGGGATCGATGATACTCCGCCTCACCCCAAAAGCGTGTCTCACCGAGTCATACAGATGGAAGACTCTGAGGGACCGCCCGGAGTACCGGCTGTATCCGACGCGAGCGAACTGCATCTCCTTTCACTTTAAATATGTGAGAGGGAGCGTGTTCGACTGTGCATTTCATGACAGGGTCTGTTCCCTCTGGGGACGTCCGTGGGTTGGTAAGGAAAGAGTCAAAACCCACAGCGGGAACCGGATACAAGGAAAAATTCGTTACCGTTGTACCGTTACCGTGTGACGAACCCTAGCTGGCTAAAAGTATGGGGGGGGGTCAACGTGTGCCTGCCCTGAAAGCCCTGCCCCGAGATCAGAGACTAGGCTGCCAGCACCCCGTTGGCATTCAGTGCCCAAGGATCCAGAGAAGGACCAGTGCAATTAGCCTGAGCCCCAGCAACCCCCCAAAATAGTGGTAGAGCCGTGCCTGGGAACGGGGGTTCCCCGGAAGAGACGTGTTTGAATGCAAACATGCTTTCGTGTCTCTTCCTGCTTGCCCACCGAGGGGACACAGTGGAGACAGCTCGCTCCGACTGCGTCTGATCTACCCGGCCTGCCAGGGACGCAATTCCCCCGACAGTCCTTCGACCAAAGCCCTCAACTCGGAGGCAAACCCGGTGCTGTGCGAGGAAGGGTCCACAAAGAGACTCGCAACGGGCCCCATAGGAGGAAAGCCTCCAGGGGCACAGCCTCGCTGCAGCCGGTAAAATTGGGTAAAACACTGCCTGAAAAAACAGACTGTGAGTATGCCCTCCAACCAGCGGGGGAGACCGAGAAAATATCGGTACCTCCACCGTCGGGCCTCTTACTCGATGCCCCGGTCCATGAGAACTTTCCACTCATGCAAAACACGCAACTCACTTTAACCGATAGCAAGGAAATATAAAATTGCTACTAGTCATATTGAATCACACCACACACTGAAATTGGCCCAGGTTTGTTCTGTTATGTTTGAGTATTTGAATATCTGCAAACTGAATAAAATTTAATATTGGCAGAAACTCTGGTTGCTTTTAATATGCGGTTCAAGACCACTAAGATACATGCAATACATTTGATGAATCTATGCAAATCATGGTGATTTGTCAACCAATCACAGCACACCTTACAAAACATACATACATGTATGTCATTCCTGAACATGCAATTAATTTCTGATTGGTTGCTGATCCTCCAAGACTTGGATCCTCCAAGACACTAATTTCATAGTAGGTTTAGGTAGTTGGTCACATATAGTTAGAGGTATGTACACTGGCAGTCACAAACTGACAACCATAGATAAAAAGTGACCAATACCTAAACCTACATGTACATCAAATTGTGATCCGGTTAGATTTATTTCATGACAAAAATGACAGCCAGTTGCCCAGATTAATTAAAATTCCCCCATTTTCAGACATCTGAACAGGAACTAAAACACCCTTTTTCAAGAACTGAAGAGGTAAACTTTACCTCTATTGGGGTACACTCCTCTGGGAGGTCTTTATGAATGGCCATCTGATATCTGGAAAACAGTTTACTAGTTTCTTCAAAAGTTTCATCAAATTCCTTACTTCTTGGGCTTGATCGGACTAGTTTGATCTGAACCATCAAGGACAAGAAACATAGATCATATCATTTTTAGATCATTGCACTGACTTTGTCAATACACAAGGATCCCTCATCAAGCCAAATGCTAAAGTGTATGCAAACTTTTTGCACAAAATTACCAAAAAGAAAGTTATGAATTTATAATTCAGGTTTAATAATATGATCCAATTTTGTGTCTGGGTGTTTTTCCAGTCTCAGTTGTACGATTTGCTATCATACTTCAAAACTAAAATTGTGAGACTTTTAAATATTTATTTTAATTAACTGAGTTGATTTGACACCTAAGACATTTTAAAATGAAAAATCAGGATTTAAAGAATATAGGAGGGTACTATTTATATGGTTTTAATATCTTTTATTAGTAACTGGATCAGTGATATTTGAGAGTTTGTGATATTTCAGTGCAAATAATATATTTGATATGATCTATGTTTTCCATCCAAGCATTGTGCATGGTATCTACCTGTTTTTTATTGCATTTGGATTGGGAATCCTTGTGTATTGCCATTTGATATTTAGCATATACTTGATGTGATTGTTGGAATGTCGCTTCGAACTCGGCGCTTCTTGGTGATGATCTGACTAACTTTATCTAACAATGAATTACAAAACAATGAATAATAGGTGATGAATAAAGGAGAGTACATCAATATTGGGGTGAGACCAGTTGGTCATCTTGGCATAATATTTGAAAAAAATATATGTTCTGTCATTGCACAAATTTGAAAGATATACATATTTATATTTATAATATAACTAAAAGATATTTAAGACAAAAATCGTTTGGATTGTAAAATGAACTTTATGTTTCTTTTTGAACAAATGCATTTCCAAGTTCTACACTGTTGAGAAAATGTTTTGAATTGTGCGAGTCTGCAATATCTATGTCGGCAAAATATTAAAGAAAATGGCTGCAAGGTCGATCATCTTAAAATAGGTCAAGACAAAAATCTTTTTTTATAATGTGATGTGTAAATATGAGTATTTTTGGCAAACAAAATCAATTTTAAACAAATCCTAAAAATAAAAGTACCTTAGTAAGCCAACAAATGCTACCAATAATTCAGTTTTAGCATAATTGGTCAGTACAACTCACAGATAAAGCTCTATAAACGTAAAATGTAGGTTACTATGCAATTTTTGGATCACCAGTTAATCATTTTGAATTTTATCAAAACTATGAATTATGCATCACCTGTGTTCCAAATTTGAAAAAAAAAATGGTCATGAACCTCAGGGAAAATGTGATGTACAAAGGACTTATGAAACCAGCTAAAATTTTAGGTGTACACACATAACTTAGACAGCTTCAACAAAAATTTATTTAAACTATGTGCGTGCTATTATCATAAATGTATGCTATGTGACATGACATTTTGTACAACATAGATCAATTTGGTTCAGTATCACAAAACAGATGGAAAACTGCACAAAAGCATGCAAGATGCTCATTAATAATGTATTGCTTTAAGGTAGAGATGCAGGTTCGTGGGCACTTGGGAGTGACATTTTTTTTTTTTGGCTATTTATTATCCAAACAGTCTTGGCTATAGACTGTTACAATTTTGTACAATTGTGAATAGTGGAACATACTCAAAAAACGATTTTAAAATATAGATAACAGGTGCAAACATTCTTTCTTTTGAATAGTTAGCAAGATTTAGCAAGGCTGTACATAAATAATAAAAAAGAAACATGGTGAAAAAAAGAAATGATGGGATCTCCATATTATGCACTATATTTAACTTTTAACAAAACGATAATACATTTAAATTTGGAACTGCTACAGCCATTTTAATTATGAGCATTAGCAAACTTCTTACTGAGTGAATTGTTATGCAAATTAGCAATTATCTCAGCTTCTTTTTAGTGCACATCCCAGAACTTTAATAAACAAGCAGCCTCTCGGCTGAGATAGCTCCGCTGTTAGCAATGCACATTTCAATTAAAGAACAGAAGATATCATTAGAAAATGAACAATATGCATAGTATCAATGCAATGGGACTTGCTGTTTTCAACAAGAAGTCGAAAATATCACTTTTTACCAAAAATGACAAAAATATTCACCAAAATTAGAGAATTGAAGAAATCATTACAAAATGAACAAATCTGAGAGAGGTCCACATGTAGTACCTATTTATGTAATATCAAAGCAATTGGACTTGCGTTTTTTAACAAGAAGTCGAAAATATCACTTTTTACCAAAAACAACAAAAATATTCACCAAAATCAGAGAATTGAAGATATCATTACAAAATCAACAAATCTAAGAGAGGTCCACATGTAGTACCTATATATGTAATATCAAAGCAATTGGATTTGCGGTTTTTAACAAGAAGTCGAAAATATTACTTTTTACCAAAAATTACAAAAATATTCACCAAAATTAGAGAATTGAAATGAACAAATCTGAGAGAGGTCTACCCAAGGTATATATACACCAAGTATCAAAGAATTAAGGCTTGTAGTTTTCAAGAAGAAGTCGAAAAAGTAAAACATTGACATGGACGACGACGGACAATCACTCATATGATAAGCTCCGCTCGACAAAGTCGACAGCGGAGCTAAAAATAGCTCCTAGACGCTTTGACCTTTTGTTTTGAAATTTTCACAAATGATTGACAATGTGTTTATCTTTAAAACGCCGTCGGGGCATTGTTTTTAGTTGAACAGTGTTACAACAATCGTACAGACAACTAGCCTGGGTGTTAATTTATGCATAACTTGAAGTAGTGAAATTTGAGCTGCTGCCCTGCAAAATTGAGAACTGGTAGACAATTTTCAAGACGACACTTTCTTCATAGTAAATAGATGTACCCATAAACCAATTTTGACAGGAAACAGAAGCATGGTTTAGAAGCTAATTTTTTTTAAATCACTTTTGACCAAAAAAGCATATTTTTGTGCATATTTCAAACTACAGTGTCCATAGAAAAAAAATACTAACAAATTTTAAAATTCATACAATAAGCTTTCCGAAAATATATAGTTTTGTGGACAAGGGAGGTCATCTTGGTTCCCTAATTAACTAATTAAAATACCTGTCAGGTAAACTGCATCTCTATCTTAACCCTTTTCCGGTCAGGGGAGTTTCACGCTATCAGGTTAAGTCGTTGAAAAACGGTCATGATTCAATGCACTCCAGTAGCCAGCATCTGTGCATGCTATCCTGCCAGACATTTTTGCAAAAATAGGCCATAGTTAACAGACTGTATCGACCACAGATTTCACATTTTTTGCAATCTGTTTGCATACACACTTCATTACCACCATGGACAACAATTTCTCGTATAAAAAAAATCACCGTTTTATTTCAATACACATTTTTTACTGTCGTTAAGTAACAATGTTTTGCCCTTTGTACAGTCTCAATAAACACGTGTTAAACATTGAAATAAATATTGCTTAATTGAAAACACATTACAAGCAAGTACAAGGTCACTACATGAATGCAAGTTCAAAGTAAGAAGAAAAAAAACGCGTGAGTATGGGGATATTTGGGACATGTACGGGGGAAAACGTGTTTGACGTACTCGACCCGTTAGCGTACATTTCAAATTGCAACGTATATTCAACGACTTGAACTACATGTGTAACATATTACAACGTACTTTCCGTGACTTAACTGATGTTATATTCAAGCTCTAACGTATATTAACCGACTTGACCGTATGAGTAAGTCCACACTTACAACGTATATTTAACGACTCAAACTGAGACTGAAACGAACGAGAACGTAACTGCAACGACTTGATCGGGGTTACCTTCACACGGCAACGTATATTCACCGACATGACCACATTAACCAACTAAATATTTCAACGTATATTTAACGACTTGAAATAAAACGAACTAGCGAGAACGTAACTGCAGGGACTTGGCGTGTATATATACTCACGCAGAAACGTATTTCCACCGACTAGACCCGATGAACTATCCTGACATTAAAACGTATAAATACCGACTGAGCATGAAACTAAATTAACGATAACGTATTTTCACCAACTCAAACTATTGTACAGTTCGTGACGCTGTAATAAGTCCCAAATTTATTTGTTGTACGCCTTTCTTAGTCGTCCACCCCGGCGGGCTGCTCCCATGCGTCTGCCTGATGTGGAGGGCTGCTCTTCCGTACTTCGTGTTTGTGTTCCCACGGTGCGTTTTCCCCTCAGTGCCATGTTGTGATGAAAAGCAGCGAAACATTCGCCCGCGTGAAGGTGAACTTTACAAATTGGGCATCCTTTTGATGTTTCTGATAATCGGCCACTCACAGTTTTTCTCCCGTCCTTGCTGCACTGCTTACACGATTTTTGACGCCCGGATAGTCTGCATATTTCGTGCGAATCCATGTTTTCGGCAAAGTTAATTGTTAACTGGTTTTAAATCAGGGGGGAAGCTTGAGGGTGACTCCTCAACCCAAAGGTCTCATTTGCATATTTATATTTACCTGTTTCTTACTTAGGTCTCATTTGCCTTTTTTTTATAAACTACCATGTATAGGGCTAGTTAACTTAAAGGTCACTTTTGCATATTTGAGGGGGGTGACCAATCATTCGGCGACTGCCTATGGATTAACGGAGGTGGCGCTTCGCGCCATTATTTAAGCATGGGTTTTAACACTCTTAATTCAGTGTTCCTGCATTGCCTGCCTTTGCTGCCAATTTACCTCACCTGCTGCTGCTGCCGGTTTTTTTTGCTACAATTTGCTGCCAGGAACACCATATCTTTGTCATCCTGATGTCCTTATCATCCGATCCTGTTGAACAACCGTATGTTTTGTTTTTGGTATACCTACCACTTACATTCTATAGTGCACAGCTACGTCCGTACGCTCGATTTTGACTGAAACACATCCACGCCTGGCTAGGCTGTTGGATTTTTCTGCAAGCTGCGACAACTGAAAGTGTTCTTCGCCTGTTACACCAAGATCCTGATAGATCGGCCAAACAAGATACTGAGAAAAGGACACACTAAAGTATACCAATTTACAGGTAACAATCTTTATTGCACCGAGACAATGAACTCTGATCCAAGCACGTTTCCAGGTGCCTTTTCAAGCAAACTAGCTTTCACACCTACAGCCCAGAGAACAATGGCTACCGATGACCCAACAATTGACATTCAACAATGGGCGATTGACAACGAAATAAGCTCACATACGCTAGCTAAGTTAGCCGAATCGGGGTTCAACTCAATGTCATCCATTCGACTGATTGAAAAAGAAGATATTATCAAAATGCAGATTGAGCCATTGGCACAATTCCGTCAACTAATTGTCGCGATCGACGCAATCAGAACAAAACGAAACAGCAGTCAAGTTAATCCGGAAAACCAACACGTTATCGGAACACGGATGCAAGACCTGAGCGCCACCAACGGTGACCCACAGCTGCTAATACAACAACAACACACCAACATGGCGGCCCCCATGCAGAATATACAGCAACAACTCGCCGATCCTGCCATCCCGAACCAACCGATCACACCACTGCAACAGTTACTACAGTCTGCGTTGCTGTATGACAACAAGAACACTTTAGAAGCGAACACTTTGAACAATTCTCAATGTGGTATTAATTTACGGGCAGATTTAGACCCTTTGGTTTATTATTCAGACCCGGAAAGGTGAGAAGTGCCTTGATATCGTAGATTTTTTATCCATTACTGATAGTGTAAAAGAACAGCAAGTTCTTCGTACAGAGGACAATGGCGTTAATTTAATTCTGGAAGCCGAAATTAAGAAACCCCGCCTTGAATCAGTCACTCCTACTCAGTGGTTTGGTGGCAACGCACGCATTATGTACAAACTGATTCAAGGGGGGTCTCTGCAGGGCAATGCCGTGTTAAATTATTTGTCATACACGGATAAAATTTCACAGTTGGCAAATCGTTACAGTTGGGGATCCATTCTTCTTTATGATCGGCAATATCGCCAACTGCAAGCAGTTCATAAATTTGCATGGGGTAGTGACATCCCACACCTGACAACTGTCATTTTAAAAGATAAGCCATTATCCTCTACCCCATATACGAATAGACATGCTGGCTCTTACAGCACAAGGGCGGTTAATAGTACCAACCGCTCCCCTGCCCCAGTGGATAGCAAATCTGGTAGACCAATTTGCTTAGGTTTCAATAGGGGTAATTGTAAGTTTGGAACTGAATGTACTTATGCACATGTGTGCCTCGAACCATCATGTCGCAGAGCCCACCCAAAATCAGCTCATGTCTCATCTCAGTCTTCAAAAAACTAACTCCGGAATCGCAGCCCATTGCCAAACCCTCTTTAGCAGCAGCCACTTATTCCCTCAATTATCCGGTTTGGAAAAATGAGCTGAAGAATGACCCTGATGCTGAATTTTTAATGACAGGGATTAGAGAGGGCTTTAACATTACCAATGCAAGCATTAATTATAAGCCAGCTTATACCAAGAATTACAATTCAGCCACTGGGTCAGCAAAAAACCAGGTTGAAAAGCAGCTTTTAGCGGAAATTAGTGAGGGTCATTATGTCATTACTCCACAGCAACCCACCATTGTCAGCGCCCTGGGTGCCATCCCCAAACCAAATTCTACAGACATTCGTCTGATTCACGATTGTAACCAACCAAGTGGGAGTGCTGTCAATGATTATGCCTCACATGAGACCTTCCAATACCAAACGATTGATGATGCTACTAACCTTATTACTAAGGGGGATTACCTTGCGAAAGTCGATCTCAAATCTGCATACCGCTCAGTGAAAATTCATCCATCAAACTATCAGGCAACAGGACTTGAGTGGACTTTTACTGGAGAGGATCACCCCACCTATCTCTATGATACTCGCCTCCCGTTCGGTGCCAAGCTGGCACCGAGTATTTTTCACCGCCTGACCCAAAGTGTCCGCCGGATGATGTCCCGCCGCGGTTACGATGCAATGGTGGTGTATTTAGATGACTTCCTCATCATTGCACCAGACTATAAAACCTGCATGGAAGGCCTCAATTCCCTTATTAGATTGCTTAGGCAACTTGGTTTTTGCATTGCTTTGAGCAAAGTCGAAGGCCCATCTCAACGCATGACTTTTCTCGGGATTGAAATTGATACAAATATGCTCACTGTGCGCCTGCCCCCGAAAAAGCTTAATGAACTGCAAGATCTCGTCAGATCTTATTCTGCAAAGAAACGCGCAAGCCGCCGCCAGCTGGAGACCCTCGCAGGTAAACTTGCCTGGGCATGCAGAGTGATAAAAGGAGGTAGAACTTACCTCCGACGCATCCTCGACCAGCTTCACAAATTACGCTGCCCGTCCCACTAGCTGCTTTTGTCTTCGGACTTCCATCGCGACATCCAATGGTGGTTAGAATGCCTTCCCCTGTTCAATGGTGCTACTAAGTTCATCGACCCCCGCCCCATTACTGATGTCCATATGGATGCCTCTAATCAAGCTTCAGGCATTTTTCACAGGGGGGATTGGCAGTTTACTATCTGGCACCATGATTGGTCAACAGCTACCCCACTCCATATTAATCATAAGGAGGTTCTCTCAGTGATTCTTGCGGCTAGAAGGTGGGGCCCATACTGGAGAGATTCTACTGTACATGTGCACACGGATAGCATGGTCGCCATGGCCAACATTAACCATGGTACGTCCCGTAATAAACTGGTCATGGAGGCCCTGCGTGAACTGTTCTGGTACTCAGTGTACTATAACTTTCATATCAAGGCATTCCATGTCCCAGGCATCCATAACGACATCCCTGATGCAATTTCAAGACTTCACCAGCCAGGCCAGGTCCACCGCCTTCATTCCCTTATCGCCCCCTACTGCCTAGCTTGGGATTTCATAAACTCGTTCCCCAGGCACATGTCTCACACAGCTGTCTCTGTGCTCTCTCCCCAGATCAAGAATTATGTAAACTGGAGGAACAGTTAGACCTTGAGACAGCGTTCTATAGGGGTCATACCTTCGCGTCAACCACTAAAAGCACTTATGCCGTCCATCGTAAGGCCTTTCTGGAATTCTGTTTGAAATTCAACTACAACCCAGTACCAGTTGATCCTGTGGTGCTTTGTCGGTATGTTTCCCATTTGGCGCGCCGTCTCAAGGTGAATTCTATTCGCCAATATTTGAACATCATTCGCATCCTGCACTCTGAGTGCGGATTTCCTAACCCACTTTCTGATAACTTCACCCTTTCAACACTGCTCAAAGGTGTGGCAAGGGTAAAAGGCACTAAAATCCAACGTAAATTGCCAATTACCCCAGCCCTGCTCTTGGGCATTCGCTCCCAGCTTGATCTCTCAAACAAGCAGGACAAGGTTTTTTGGGCAGTTTGTCTAGTTATGTTTTTCGGGCTGCTGCGGAAGTCCAATGTCCTACCACCATTGTTGCAGGGTTTTTCTTCTGACAAGCACCTGTCCCGTGGGGATTTTCTTGCATTCCCATGGGGGCTAGGCATTGTGGTTAGGTGGTCAAAGACTATCCAGACCAGACAACGAGAGTTGCTCTTGCCACTCCCCATCCTGCATGATCACCCACTATGTCCAGTGTCTGCTGTTATTTCTGCATTCCTGGGTACCCCCTCCCCACAGGAGGGCCCTGCCTTTGTCATCTCACCCTCCCGCCCACTTCTTTACCCAGCATTTTCTAAGCGCCTTGTGTCACTTTTACAACCGTTGGTTTGTAATGCAGCTGATTATTCATCTCATAGCTTTCGTAGAGGAGGGGCATCTTGGGCACTGCATTGTGGCATCCCTACGGAAATGATTAAGCTTTTAGGAGATTGGCAGAGTGACTCATTTTTCTATTCATTTGAATTTAGCTTGCTTTGAATCTTGTTTTTCCAGGGGGATATAGTCTTTAGTTCTGGTTTGACTTATCATTTACCTGCTTTTAGATTTAGGATGAACACTTAGTTTGTAGAAATAAACTACCCCCTACTGGACCCAAGACACCGTTGTGTACGAGTATTTTGTTTTGTTTGTGAGGGTGTTTTGCTCTGCTCTGGCGTTGCGCCCTCTGGCGGTGAACCATGATTTAAACTACGAATAAATGACGTGTTACTTGGAAGAGAGCCAACTTCTCTTATGGATTTTTGAATTCTACTCGAGTGTCCACCAATCAGTTGTTTACCTGTGCGGATATTGAAGAATTTGTGCGTTACTTTAGTCGTGCGATTCAATGCCTTGAAACATTCATAAGCATTGACCAATGCAACATCTATGAGGTAACAGGCCATGTAGATCCACCAACGATTGTTTTTTCTGCCCGTGTGATAGTATTTTCGCCTTTGGTTAGAACGATCCACGCCACCCATGTGATGTCTGTAACATTGTAACGATACAGGCATGTGTCTCTCGTCATCTACTGCTTCTGGATAGACTGTATTTAAAATCAATATTTGCGCGCTGTCATCCTGGTATGCAGTAATATTGATAATGTCGTCCGGTCTAGTTGCTGCTTTCATTTCACCAATTTTCAATTTCAGCTTCTTGCTTTTCCCTTCAGGAATTAATTGCGGCGGCATGGTTTTCCGATTTCGTCTGCTAAAACTACCGACCATGTACACTTCCTTGTCTTGTAATTCAAGGGCTGTGTTAACCGACGTAAAAAGCGAATCACAGAAAAGAATATGGTTTTTTTCTGTGAAGGGCTGTAGCAACCGGTGTGTTGTCTTCTTGATTGTCCCAGTTTCTTTCTTTCTCCCCTCAATTGTAGTTTTATATTTCACCCCCAAATATGGTTCAAAGTTTGCAATGTAAGACGTTGTCGAGTCGCACACCTGCCATATTTTGAAGCCATAACGGTCGGGTTTGTGGGGCAATCTCTGCTTAAACTTGGACCGTCCCTTGAATCTAATCATACCCTCATCAATCGAAATTTCCTGTCCCATCTGGTAGTATCGCCGACAATTTTCGAGTACGGGTTTCAGCCACGGGTTGATTTTATACAACGGGTCGGCCTCTGATCGTTGACGGCGACGTTCAATGTCAGGATCCCGCCGTGGGTCATTTACTGGATCAGCTAAATGGAAATAACGCATTAGCATTTGAAATCTGGCCCGAGTCATTACTGATGCAATTCCCATGTTCTGCAGAAAGGGGTCACTCGACCAATAATCGTCGATTGCTGATTTGTGATCAACACCCATACATATCATCACACCAAAAAATGCTTGCATTTCACTGAAATTTGTATTACGCCAGCGGGCATTTAATTTTTTTGCAATGCATTTTTGATGATATTTGGCGTATTTATTAGTCTCGGTAGAAGCCAGTTCTATCAGTTCTGGTGGGATAAATTTGTAGAAATATTCCACCTCACGAGCATATGAAGGCAGTTCGAAAGTTGGTCCAGGTTCGGGTTCAAAAACTGGAATAGTAAATATATCGCCGTCTTCCTCCGTGGCCATTCTCCATTCACCAGTGCCGGAGGCAACATAATCGAATGTAGCACCAATTTCTGTGTCGGATTCAATTTCAATGTCGCTATCGAATACAGGTGGGTAACGTTGCTCTAAAAAATCGTCATTCTCAGCACGATCTTCATCGATTTCTGAATCTGTATCGTCGTCAGTTGCAACTATGAAGTCATCTGGTATTTTGTGTCGTAGCTCACCCGTTTTTTCGTCCTATACAAGTTCATCATCACGCGTGTCCATTGGCGATGCGTGTGCATACACAACACGTTTTTTAATAGTTTGTTTTTCGGGGAAACTCGCAAGTGTTGATTGTTCTGTATCGCACACATTTTCTTGTACCATTTCTTTGGTGACATCGACGTTTTGTTGCGTACTCGCTGGGTCGATATGTTCAGGCCCCTGCTTTTCTGCGTTGGCAGTTGTGGCGGATGTCGACGGTTCCGAATCGCAAACATTGTCTTGCAAAAATTGTATCACATCTTCGACGGCACGTTGTATTTCAGCGTGACCAACTTCCGTTTCTTCGGCATCTGCTTTGTCGGCAGCTGGCGATTCAACCACTTTACGGTTCGTCTTCGATTTACGTTTGCCTCCTGGTTTGCCCCTGCAGTCCTTCAAACGGTTTTCTTCTGTAATCGCATGTTCATTGACAGAGGAGACAGTCTCCGACTTGCGTTTGTTCTTATTCTTTTTACGCCTTTTCTTGAGTGGACTATTATCACTGGTGTCCGTGGTACGCTCGGCTGGTAACTCACCGACGTCAAATGTTTCCTTTGCTTTTGATTTCTTTCTTTTTCCACGCTTTGCTGGTGAAAAATCTGTTGTTTCAATGTCAAACTTATCACTCCCCGTGCCACTGCACGATTGACGCGTTTTCTTCAGTTTCCTTCTTGCCTTCATAAAACACTTTCTATCTGTATAGGACGGCATATTAACGTATGTGTCGGAAAGGAGGCACACAGCGAGTCTGGGCTTTATCTCACTTTCTTCGGCCATATTTATAGACCAGATGTCCACAAGACTGCATCTCCCCACAATTTGAATATTTATTGTTATGTAAATAAATATGTTATTTTTTCGAACACGGATTGGTTACAATTTGCATACACATAAAATTGCATATGCTAGCTCAGACGGTGAAATCACGTGGACTTTAATATTTCCCACCAGCTGTCTCGGTCATTTTACGTTGGTGATTGCCGACATTCCAAGCTCAGCCGTTGGAATCCGTTATGCTATTCATTCTAAGTGCCGGGACTATTTGCCAAGCTGGTCAAAATACGTTACTACCGTTATAACCGTGAATCGTGTCGTTCAAATACGGTTGTAATGCTGCAGTTTGCAATGTGGTCAAGGCGGTTTTTTTACGTCGTCGCAAACGTCGCGTTGTGACGGTAAAATAGTGAAATGAGCAGACAAGAGTATAGAATTACATTCTTTATTACTTGGTTAATTTATTTGACTTGGCGTAATCGAAAACAAATTCTCTCCCTCCATAATTTCGCAAGTGTAAAATATCAGGTTCCGTACAACGTATTATAAACGCTTGACCGTCTGAGCAATCTAAATAACAGGCCGTTTTTCAACGACTTAACCAGTTAGCTAGCTGGAGTGGGAAATTCTAGCATACCCATATTGACGGCGGTTTTTCACCGACTTGACCGGAAAAGGGTTAAGGCATTCATAAGTGAAGCAATCAAATGAAATATTTTATTACTACAATGGTTATACATGTAGCTGGAACCATTAAAAGTTACCATATACAGGGGGATATATAGTACTTTACCTCCAGATTATGTACAGCTTTTTGTCCAGGGCTAACATGTTGTAAATATTCCTCTAATGACTTCCCATGATCCTTTGTGTTATCTTTAATACAGTCTTGCGACAAGTGTTGTTTAGCAGCTTTCTTCTCCATTCGTATCAACTTAGCTTTCTTACACTGTGGTTTACTGGGGTCTGCTCCCATTCCTAAAATACATCACAGTTAAATCTGTGTTAGTGACCACCAGTCTATACATGTGTAGGCTATCACACTGAGGTAATTTCTATACATTTTAGCAAACTAGCATGGAATGTCTGATAACTAAATACAACTCATTAACACTAGCTTGCAATCTGCTGTGACGATGTTGCCCATAAGTTGTTTTACCGGTATATAACATGGACATACAAATGTACTAGTATACATGTATATTTAATAACAGCAGCAAAAAACATTCATTCATCTTTGGTGTGAATGACTGTTTTTTGCCAACCAGTCACTGCAAAAAGTAAACAAGTGCAATGACCTATACAAGGGGCAGTGCCAGGCATAACATATGAGCAACCTGTGAGAAGAGACCACCTGTCTTATGTAACCACTCTTTCAGCAATATCTTTGTTTTGCCTTTTTTTTAGAAACAAAAATAATAAATTTGAATACTGTTTATCAAAAAATTCCTCACGTGAAACTCGCTTGATTTAGATTTTTATGAATTTGATGATTTTGTTAAAAAGCTGCAAGTGATGAATTCACCATTTTTATTCAACCAGCTAAATCAAAAGTCAATACCTGAGATAATACTAAGACAGTATCTCAGTAGGTGTAAGTGGAGATGCTGATATATTTTTAGGCTATGCACATCACTGTCAGAAAATAACTATCAATGACTCGGCAATTAATAAATCATCGATTTCATTCTTACTGCTTTAGGTGACGGTTTAACATTTACTGAAGGAGGTGATGTCTTAAAGTGCCTGTGAAATGGCTGCTATTTTCACGCCTAAAATTATCCATTGATACATAAATATTATTAATTTTTATGTTTCTAAGCATAAATAATTTTTGTAAGTGAAAAAATGTGTTTTTAACTCAGTCTACGGAAACTTTATTTTTGTGTATTTTAAAACGAGGCTCCTCATTAGCTTCTCATTTGCATACAGAAATTCCCCTTGTGACGTCAGAAGGGGAAGTCGCTGGGCAGCTTGCATTGCCGATACGTGTAAATAAGGCAAATTTCTTGTGCTGTTTTCTCGTCTTTGACTAAATTGCCACTTATGTACTTGTTCGTCGAGGAAGAATGGATCATAATGAACACATAGTATCAAGTTTGTTGCATGGGGTTGAGTCAGATGCGAAATATGTCCGGTCTGGTGTTGCTAGTCACCGTGGTCGTCACCGGAGCACGTTTGTACACTGTCACTAGACTCCGGCATTAGACAAAATCGAATTTGACGGCTGAATCGTCTTGTTATTTAGCAGGTTACTAGACACTATTGATTTATAAAATAGAGAAATAATTTAAAACAAGCAGCCTATCGGCTGAGATAGCTCCGCTGTTAGCAAGGCACATTTCAATTAAAGAACTGAAGACATCATTAGAAAATGAACAATATGAATAGTATCAAAGCAATCAGACTGACAGTTTTTAACAAGTCGAAAATATCACTTTTTACCAAAAATTACAAAAATATTCACCAAAATAAATTAATTAGAGAATTGAAGATATCATCACAAAACAAACAAATCTGAGAGAGGTCCACATGTAGTACCTATATATGTAATATCAAAGCAATCGGACTTACAGTTTTCAACAAGAAGTCGAAAATATCACTTTTACCAAAAATGACAAAAATATTCACCAAAATTAGAGAATTGAAGATATCATCACAAAATGAACAAATCTGAGAGAGGTCCACATGTAGTACCTATATATGTAATATCAAAGCAATCGGACTTGCGGTTTTTAACAAGAAGTCGAAAATATCAGTTTTTACCAAAAATGACAAAAATATTCACCAAAATTAGAGAATTGAAGATATCATCACGAAATAAACAAATCTGAGAGAGGTCCACATGTAGTACCTATATATGTAGTATCAAAGCAATTGGACTTGCGGTTTTTAACAAGAAGTCGAAAATATCACTTTTCACCAAAAAATGACAAAAATATTCACCAAAATTAGAGAATTAAAGATATCATTACAAAATGAACAAATCTGAGAGAGGTCCACATGTAGTACCTATATATGTAATATCAAAGCATTTGCACTTGCGGTTTTTAACAAGAAGTCGAAAATATCAGTTTTTACCGAAAATGACAAAAATATTCACCAAAATTAGAGAATTAAAGATATCATTACAAAATGAACAAATCTGAGAGAGGTCCACATGTAGTACATAGATATGTAATATCAAAGCATTTGCACTTGCGTTTTTTTAACAAGAAGTCGAAAATATCAGTTTTTACCAAAAATGACAAAAATATTCACCAAAATTAAAGAATTGAAGATATCATCACGAAATAAACAAATCTGAGAGAGGTCCACATGTAGTACCTATATATGTCGTATCAAAGCAATTGGACTTGCGGTTTTTAACAAGAAGTCGAAAATATCAGTTTTTACCAAAAATGACAAAAATATTCACCAAAATTAAAGAATTGAAGATATCATCACGAAATAAACAAATCTGAGAGAGGTCCACATGTAGTACCTATATATGTCGTATCAAAGCAATTGGACTTGCGGTTTTTAACAAGAAGTCGAAAATATCAGTTTTTACCAAAAATGACAAAAATATTCACCAAAATTAGAGAATTAAAGATATCATTACAAAATGAACAAATCTGAGAGAGGTCCACATGTAGTACCTATATATGTAATATCAAAGCATTTGCACTTGCGGTTTTTAACAAGAAGTCGAAAATATCAGTTTTTACCAAAAATGACAAAAATATTCACCAAAATTAGAGAATTAAAGATATCATTACAAAATGAACAAATCTGAGAGAGGTCCACATGTAGTACCTATATATGTAATATCAAAGCATTTGCACTTGCGGTTTTTAACAAGAAGTCGAAAATATCAGTTTTTACCAAAAATGACAAAAATATTCACCAAAATTAGAGAATTGAAGATATCATCACGAAATGAACAAATCTGAGAGAGGTCCACATGTAGTACCTATATATGTAGTATCAAAGCAATTGGACTTGCGGTTTTTAACAGGAAGTCGAAAATATCAGTTTTTACCAAAAATGACAAAAATATTCACCAAAATTAAAGAATTAAAGATATCATTACAAAATTAACAAATCTGAGAGAGATCCACATGTAGTACCTATAGATGTAATATCAAAGCAATTGCACTTGCGGTTTTTAACAAGAAGTCGAAAATATCAGTTTTTACCAAAAATGACAAAAATATTCACCAAAATTAGAGAATTAAAGATATCAACATGAAATGAACAAACCTAAGAGAGGTCTACCCAAGGTACATATACACCAAGTATCAAAGCATTTAGGCTTGTAGTTTTCAAGAAGAAGTCGAAAAAGTAAAACATTGACACGGACGACGACGGAGGACAATCACTCATATGATAAGCTCCGCTCGACAAAGTCGACAGCGGAGCTAAAAAACGACAAAACACAGTTACTGAATAAATGACTGCCGCGTTGTAATGGGTGAATGCGTCTGGTCATGAGGGGGACAAGTGCGTGAATGGCGGCGTTTAATTGGATAACAACAATTATTGAGAGCGACTCACATACAGACAAATTCAGAGTGGATTTAGCGTGATTTTCATGATTATGACTTCATATTAAAAAAATACATTGACAGCTCAAGCCCGGATTCTTATTCCGTAAATTATTACGCCGATCAAGCTGCAAGTAAAGGCAACAAAGGTGTGAATTCGACATTCAACACCAATAACCGAACAATTCAGACACTTTTAGCCTGCGAAAATGAAAACAGCCTGAGGGCTGCGTAATTTCCTGTTTGTCCGACGCTTCGTTTTCGTGTCATTATCAAAATTACTGCTACCTTTTTACATAACACGGGTGGTCTCTATAAAGCGATAATCAGGATCGCAAAAAAATCAAATCATTTGAAACACATACTCGACGTCTCTCTTCCTTCTGAAATCAGTCTCGGTGATCATGGGCTGGTCCGGAATCTATTTTTTCGAAAACGTTTTGTATTGTCAGCGTTTCTCATTAAAACCTAGTTGTTTTGTCATGGACAAGGACAGTTTTTCAAAAAAAAAAAAAGAATCTGAGGTGAAGTGGACACTGCATATGACGCTGTTACGAGGAAGTCCACCCCAACCTTTTCTCATTATTTTCACGGCTTTCGTCCACCGATTTCGCACCTTCGGATCGATTGGAAACGTGGAAATACTTACACTATGACTATACGCATTACTGCAACCGCCCACAACACAATGTTTAACCATCATAAAAGTTTGTTGTGAAAACAACTTCAAAAAATTTGCTCTCTCAAAAATTAAATGAAATAGACAAAAGAAACGCCGATTACAAAATGTATATCGTTTAAAAGTACAGTTGTACGTTGAATGACACAGTGATATAAAAGTACGGCCCAGGGGTATGTCTTCCTCTCATATTTTTGCATTTGGTGGCGCACTTTCGGCGAGAGTCGGAAATCTGGAAACAGTCGACCGTTTCAGGATAAGTGGGCGTGGCTACAGCACGGGAAATATCTCAAATTTACTTGGATACGAGTAATCATTTTCAGCAAAAAAATCAATAATTGCCCACTTCAGTGGGGCACAGATCTAAAATGGGAAGCGTGTGGGTGGGCATTGCACAGGCACTTTAATCTCATCTCTTACTTGTTGCTTCAACTTACCTGCTTTAGGTTGTGGTTTAACATTTACTGAAGGAGGTGATGTCTTAATTTGTTCTCTTGAGACGCATGCTCCATCCATATTATCTTCACTTGTTTTATTACAATTCCTTCTTTCTGTTTCTAATTTTGTTCTGTCATCTCCAGGAGTTTTTTCTTTACTAACTACTTCAGCAGCAGATGAATCGTCTTTTTGTTTCTTGTCAATGCCTGAATTCTCAACTGTCAAGTACTTGGTAACTTTCTTCAAGACTTTCTTCTGAGACTTTGATATTTTAAACTCCAAAGCCTTGTGACGTATGGTATATGATGGACAGCACATTGTATCCATTGTTGGTTTATATACATACTTTCCACTTCTGTTAAATAATATACAATTTAATTTTTATATTACAACAAAATTTGGTCATTTGCAGTTCATACAAAAAGACTTTAAATGTAAAAAAAATGCAATTATTATAAGTATAGCACAGTGCAACAGAGCTATAGCCATGCAGTCACCTATCTGTCATTCTCGGTATGCACTTTACATTTCATTTGACATGTCAAATTTTTACAAACCGGTTAACTTGTAATTGAAAATTTCCAGTTTTTACAAAATAGCAATAAATATAAAAAATAGACTACAAGTCTGTGGCTACAGACCAGCAATTATTATCTACCATTTTTATATACTTTTGTTCTGGTTATAACTCTTGAGTACAAACATTTGAAAAAAATACTTCAGAAAGCAAAGTTATGAGCACCGAGTACAGCTATACATGTAATAATAATTAATAATGATAATAACTTTAGAACATTTGATCATGCCAGTTAGTGTAACATTATTTAAGCCAACTTTATAGTGACACTATATTCTGCTGAATCACTTTGAGGTGAGGCATAACTCTTTATTGTACGACTATTATAAAAAGCTCAACTTTTGCGTTAATTAACTTTCTCTTTTCAATATAAAAGTAGTTGCATTATCATACGCCAAATGATTTTAAGAGCAGCTGAGAGCACTCAATATGACCACTCAATTTGCTCTCTGGCTCCCTCTAGTGGTGAAAATATTCAATACCTTCTACATCCTCTATCTATAAGATCTTCATAGTCTTCACATGTTAAACTATGTGCCCACATACCTATAACAAAGACATAATTAGGTGTTTAATTCAATTCCATTACGACTTAGATGTTATTGATTGTTATTTTCTGTATATGAATACTGTTAAGGCATTAATTATTCGCTGGTTTTAAATTTCACGATTTTCGCTGATAAGTAAAATCCGCGAAATTAAATCAATGTCAACATGTAAAATAACAACAGAAGTCATTGCTTTTCTGCCAAGTCCATGAACGTAGGGCCCAGTTAAATTGCTCAAAGCATCAAAATAGTGAAATTAAACACCCATGAGATTAAATGGTTTCACAGTAGTATCTTTAGCAGATTTGAAGAAATGTTCACTTGCTTTTAATTAGCACATATAGCTATAGCGAAATAAGCGAAGAATTAAGCTTTATACATTGTACATTACCTAGAAGCACAAATACAATACAATACGTTAATTGGTATCACAAACAAAACCTTACATTTAGTTTGAACAGTGGTGCCACATTTTTTTGGAGGGTTATTATACATAAACCCAAACCCGGTATGGGAAAGGGTATTTGAAGTATGTGATACTTTTTCCAACATCCATTTGCAGTAAAGTCTCAAAAGCATTGGGGCAGCAATTTAGCTGGCAAACCACTTCATAAATTGGCACAACTCATGTTTTCAAACTTATTGGCAGCACCGAGTGGTCTCGCCCACTCTAGATAGAAATGCTTATGCATGAATAAGTCAACTATACAATCAAATCCAAAGTTAACAGCCAATTCATGAGTAAGTTTGCCAACTTGCTGCCCCAATATTATTGATTCTAATAACATTACATGACACCCATGGATAGTGGCACAATTTGTAGTTTGATACTGCAGGTGAACAGAGCTTGGTGAATAAAAATGAACTGAAAATGATGCAACAATGATAGCTGTATGAAGAATGTACATAAATGGCTTTACAAATGTACCTATCAGTCTATCGGTAATACTACAATTTTTTTTGTCAGTAACATTTAAATAAAATAATTATTAAATTATTAGTGTATGGTTGTTAGAAAGTACAGTGAATAACAAATAAATAAATAGGAATGCAGCAAGTATGTACTGTGGAATACTTTATTTTTACTGGCTTTTTGGGCGTTTTGTATGGAATTTATTTTCACTATTTTTTGATGAGTTTAATGTGAAATATAGGAAAAAAAGTATATTCGCTGGATTTTATTTTCACGGAATCATCCCTTCAGCGAAAATAAAGTATTCTACAGTATTTCATTCATTTCAAAAGCCTGTTGTACACTGCACTGAAAAACATACTAGTATTACAGAGTTAATTCTCTAGGCCAATATTTGAAGAAAAAAACTGTTTTGAATCTGAATATTTGTTTCTGTTTTTGCAACGTCCTGTTGTTGGATAAATGGTAATAAAGGTTACGTCTTAGCCAAGATCTGATTGCAGATTTTATATTTTTATTTCCTTGTTTTGTTTCAACCACAGGGACTGTGTTTTTTGTTTGTTTACGTCTTTGAGTACAATGTATCCATTATCATTCATTCCAACTGAAAAATAAACAATAAATATTTCCCCCGGCCACTATAGACTCAGACTGTCTATTTATAGTTCATTAGTTGTCAAAAAAGAGAAGTGTCACATGAAGATTCAGCCACAGTCCGACTGTGAACGGCCTTTCGGGCGATTCCACTCGGTTTTAAAGTTAATTTTTGTGAGATTTATAAGCAGACATAAAATGCAAACTACAACAGATTATTGTGCGAAAAATTACGTTTCTGTTATCTTACCACGTGAATAATTAGAATCTTTCGATCCACAGTAACCACACCGATGTCCATCATGTTCAGTAAAATATTCAACAACACTTGTCGCCATGTTAAATTTTACCCACAATTCCTTAGTCCCGGCTTTCCCCAAGATCGTAGATTGTTCAATGGTTTTTGACGAAGGAAGCACAAGCCTCAAAGGACAAGGTACGAATCTAATATTTACTTTCCGATTGATTCGTACCTTGCCCCGCACAGTACTCGTCGAAAAAGGAATAAAATTCGAATAAATTGTTGTTCTCGTATTCTTTTTTTAGCCATGTTATGCAAACTACCAACGGTCGATACAAATATATCCGCCGAATTCATATCAGTACAAATATTTCGCACACTGCTTCACTTCGTTGTGTCGTCACCGGAAGCGCTGTCCCAGCACAAACCTGTGTCATATGACGCCTTACGGTGTAGAAGACGCCGAACTGCAGCGTCAATGGCTTCACTTCGGATGTTGCGGGGAAAGTTAATGCATTTACCAAGTCGCGAGCCAGGGCGATAGATCTCGCGTGATTTGCTTCAGCTGCTCTAATATTGACCTGAGGGATGATATGTCGATAACGCTTGGTTATTTTGGGCAGCATATTTATCTCTCTCTTGTTTTGGTATGGTTAAATAATAGCGTATAATTTAATTCTTAATCTTCGTGTTGAAGTACACAGCTCGATATTTATAGGTTTTTGTTTATTTCAGATGTTTTGGGTATTGCGAGCATCTTCCGGTTTATTCGCTGTCGGTACTCTCGCTTTCTCTCGACGTCAATTTCTCATTTTGTGAATGGATGTCGGGATTTAAATCTCACTGTGACATCAATCAACATGGCTAACGACCAGTACACGTAGGCACCAGTATATATGCTATTAAAAATGTTTCAATCGCGGGTAGCTGAATAAAAGTACGTCTGTTATAATGGAGGATATTTTCACCCAGCTGGCGAAAGATGCCACGGGAAGCAAGCACAGACTCCTGAGGGAGGCGTGTACCATAGCCTGTGGTAAGTTGGACCTAAACGTAGTTTTCATTTTTCTCACGCTTAGGCAAATATAACATTTAATTTTATTGTATTAACACGTAATTAACAATTTGGAATATTTTGTTTTGACTTTTTAAATCTATTTTCACAATTTTATTTATTTTCTTTAAAAAAATTGTGTGTCGTATATTATTTTCTATGAATAGATCTTACATGTCAACTCTACGTGGTTATTTAAAGCTATGAATGTTTATCACAATGGCTTCATCTAGTTTGAATTTTAAATTCATGATTTTAATAGATAATCTGTCATAATTAATGAGTTTGCTTCTTTATTCTAAACAAAAACTCTTTCTTTACTTAATTAAAATGCTTTAATCGCTTTTTAATATCACTCTGTTGTTTTGATAGTTTCCAAAAATTGGCTTTAGACTGTTGACTTCTACTGAAACAATTAATGATGGACATTATTCAACACCACTGCTATCATATATGATAAAATATATGCACAAGTAAAAATTACATGATTCGTGTGAACTTTTTTGAATGTTAGTAAATGTGTTAATTGCGAACACAAAAAGATAGCAAACATTTCTTATATACATTTGTACATCATAATGTGATTTATGTCATTTTTAGTCCCCGTTCGGATGCAGTCCGAAAACGGGGACTTATGTTTTGACCTCCGTGTGTGTGTGCGTGTGTGCGTGCGTCTGTGCGTGCGTGCGTCCGGACCTGTATCTTAGAAATGCCTGGACCAATCACAATCAAGCTTCACACATACATCATACATGATATTATACATATGCACGTCAATTTGTTTCACAATCTGATTCAAGATGGCCGAATGGCGGCCATTTTTGTGCTAATAATCATCAAAATCAAGTATGTCTCGGCTGTTTACAGATGAAGTTTGTTCAAACTTGGTATATACATTAGACATTATAGGACCTTGTTGCACATCATTTTGTTTTACGATCTGATTAAAGATGGCCAAATGGCGGCCATTTTTGTGTTAAAAAATCCTAAAAATCAACCATTTCTCAGCTGTTTACAGATGGATTTTGTTCAAACTTGGTATATACATTAGACATTATGGGACCTTGATGCAAATAATTTTGTTTTTCAGATAAGATTCAAAATGGCCGACTGGTGGCCATTTTGTATTAATGAATGGTTCTCGTGCCATATCTCTGACTTGCTTTCACTGATTATGTTCAAATTTTAAATATTCATTATACATCATGTCATAGATAGACAGATATATTGGTTTGACAATCCTATTCAAAATGGCCAAATGGTGGCCTTTTTTGTGCTAAACAATCATCAAATATCAAGCATTTCTGGCATTTATGGATGGATTTCGTTCAAACTTGGTACATATATTAGACATTACATATATTAGACATGTCTGGCTGCCATTTTGTTTTAATGAATGGGCTTCTAGACCCATATCTCCGACTTGTTTTGACTGATAATATTTTCAAATTATAAATATTCATTATAAATCATGTCTTAGATAAACAGATATATTGGTTTGACTATTCTATTCAAAATGGCCGAATGGTGGTCATTTTTGTGCTAAAAAATCATCAAATATCAAGCATTTATGGGTGGATTTCATTCAAACTTTTTATTTTTCAGATTGGATTCAAAATGGCTGACTGGCGGCCATTTTGTTTTAATGATTGGGCTTCTAGAGCCATATCTCTTAAATGCTTTGACTTATTATATTTAAATTTTATATATTCGTTATACATCAGGTTATATATATACATGTATTCAAAATGGCTGATTTTGAATGCTGTTCCAGAGCAATATCTCTCAATATGGACAAGTACTTGTTTGACGATCAGATACAAATGTCAATCATTTTAATGTTAAAAAATCATATTCCTGACATGGTTATTGCTATAAACAAAACTATATATCTTAAATTTGATAACTAACTGGGACTGTGCCATGCATGGCTTGTAATATTTATTATTATTTAGTAAATTTTGAACAAAATATTAATTTACAACATTTACAAATGACAGAATAGATGAGCAGCATTCAAGAACATAAATCATAACACAAATAGTAATCGTATAATTTAGGCTTCCGGTCGCCAATAATGAATTACCCGATATTTTTAGATTTTCTCCTATAAATGATGTTACTTTCACCATGTTAGCTAATATAAATAATTTCAAACTAAAAACAGTAAACTACTTTTATTTTGCGAGACACGAATTTTCATAAATTTTTCAAGTCAGAGAAAATCATAAAATTTTGTTGTAATGAAAATTTTTTTGGGATTCAGTGACTCTAGAAAAATTTTGCTTTCATGAATGCCATAAGATCCTTGATTTGTGAACATTTCTAGCAATAAAAATTAAACTGTTTAGAGTAAATTAATGTCAGAAATACATGTTCTATGAAATAAATCTGCTACAGTAGCATATTTCAATAAGTCTAAGACATTGTGATTTTTCATATTAATGTTATCTTCTTCCTGTCTGCATTAACGGCCTAAACAGAGTTGGAGGTAGAAATGGCCACTGTGGCTATACTGTAAACATTGGTTTTAAATTTTTGCTAATCAGTGAAATTCACTATTAACTAAATTAAATCCACATAAACCAAGTTTAGAACTCATTTATTTCCCTGCCAAGTTTGTGAACCTAAGACCCAGTGAAATTGTTCAAAACATCAAAATAGTGAAATTGAATGCCAGAGAAAATAAATGCTTTTACAGTAGCTATTTTACCCTAATTGAAAGCCCAGGCACCGGTAATACACTGCATTAGCTAAATATAATACTGAACACATCTAGACACACATGTGTAACAAATAGCATTTGTATCTCACCGATAGTCTGTTTTCCCTATTTTATTTAACCTTCCCTGTTACTACTGTTTCTGGGACAGTATAAGAATGAACTCTTTGAATGCCTTTCACAAAACATGCCCACATTAATTAACAAAGATTAACATCAGATTTATCGCCTCATGGATATTCATGAGGTTGTTTGTTTCAAACGAATCAGTAATCAAAAACTAGAATAGCAATAGGCATATTCATAACTGTTTTGGTGTATTATTTCGCAGTGTCTTTGTGTACATACATGTATAAGTAATAAACTTACCTCAAGGGATTCATAACAAATATGTGGTTGAAAAAACCTTTATCATCTGCAAAAGTTGTACATTTGATCAATTTCATGTTGTGAACAGCATACTACCATTATGTAATTTCCTTTTTTATTAAAATTTTACAATCATGACAAATGCTATACAGGTGAATTGTAATTTTTGATAGAACATTACAATACTGCTTTTTCTGTCTTCCTTCATTTCCCGTAATTGTGGCCATACCACATTTGCTCTATTGCAGTACTGTTAGTAGCCCATTATTACCAGGCCCCATATGTCTATATGGTTAAAACACCCAACATAAAATAATTTTGCAATTTTTAGTTTAGCACTTTTAATGGAGTTAATGGAGTAAAAACAGTGAAATGAATGTTTACCAACTTGATACTGTAGAATACTTTATTTTCGCTTTGAATTTATTTTCGCTATTTTCGCTGAAAGGATGATTCCGTGAAAATAAAATCCAGCGAATATACATTTTTTCCTATATTTCTATATAAACTCATCAAAAATCAGTGAAAATATATTCCACAGAAAATGTCCAAAAAGCTTTTTCATTCAGCGAAAATTAATTCCAGCGAAAATAAAGTATTCCACAGTATATAAACACAGAATTATTCAAAAACAAGAAAAGTTCTAAATCAGATAATATTTTTATCTAAAAAGTTATGAAAAATGCAAGGCATTCAAGCTGGAGCATACTGCTGCTACAGTGTTGGGTATAGCTTCAAAATTACCGGAATATTTGACTCTAGGAATTATTACTGGGGGACTATTCCAATATTATAGACATATGTATAATTACAAGATAAGATCTTTATTTGAATATCTAAAACATTTTTTTATGTGTGGGAAAGCTTTCACGTTAGAGATCTCGGCGCGTGCAGAGACTCGGGACCGAGTGGGCACGTGCCAAAAAGAACTCTACCTCGGTCCTGATAGATGCTTGGGACCAAAACATAAGCTGATTCATACTAGTATGAAATGACGATGACAGGAAAAACAGATATACTAGTATATAGTCGGATGCTGTAGTAATGAATGAAATGAATGCAAACCGTCGTCAGCGAGTGACGCATATTTATGTGCTGCTGCAACCGCTATTTTCTTGCAACTACATTGACGTGAAAAAAATAATTGTTTCGAATCTTCTTTGCCGTTCATGTGCACGATGGCTCGTAATAAACACCATAGTAACAAATGGATATAATTTCACTATAGCAATTATTATTATCATCATATGCGTATTGTTTCCCATGTTTGGGCCAAATAACAGATGGGTTCCGAATAACGTGAACGCAACTGCTGTAATCCTTCTGCAAACACAAAAAATTACAAATTTTGGCACGTGCCAAGATCCCGTCGCGTGAACGTAGTAATTCACTAATGCAAACTTGGCTAGATATTATTGAGTGACATACATGCAGGATAAAATCATCATCAATAATAAACGCCAACACAAAGTATCATATCTGTATTCTTAGGTTGTTTTGTGTGGAAAAGTATAAATTGAGAATTTTATAATGGCATATTCAAACACCACTTCAAGTATACTGTTTCTCAATTTGTATTGAGACTTCCTTTGTACATGACAAAGACATATGACAATTATAAACATAATGACATTTGATTTACAATAACAGTTATATCCAATATATTGTTTGATGGACATATAAATGTTATATTACATTGAAACATTAAAGATATTTTCATCAAGTTTGTCTATATATTTGCATTTTAATAATTTAGAAAAGTGGCATTATTCAAAGTTAATAAATATTCATGATATATTGATGTCAGTAACGCCAGTCTATGTTGCATGTAGATTATTCAAAGATCAACAAAATTTGGGGGCTGTATTATTAGCAAGAAATTAATAATTTTATTAAAACTTTTATTATATTATGAGGTTATTACGAGGATATTGCAAAGTATGCACGAAGAAAGTAAGGTATATCGACCGACACGCAGCGGAGGTCGATGCTACTGCATAGTGTCTGAATGCATACTTTGAGGTTTCCTCGTAATAACCTTATTATTATACATCTTTTCCTTCCAAGGATACATCATGGGAATGCTGAAATCAAAAAAGTTTAGAAAAGATGTAGCAAACTTCTTTGTGTTGAGTCCGGTCAAAACCTCTGTGTAGCCATGTTTGTTTTTATTATTAGAGGACACTTACGCGCATAATCATTCCATATTTGGAATTTGCATTTCATAAAATGGTAGAATGAAATTACGGCACACAGTAACTTATGACATTACGATGACAGATGTATTATTAAATTTGATAATATTATATATTTGATATATCGGGTAACTTAAAAAAATGATCCATTGGATTTTCATCAACATATGAGGATGATATTTTTGTCAACATTAGATGATATATTCAATATATAACTTGAATTATGATGATGTATTATGTTTTTGGCAATATTTGAAAAAGATATTTGCATCAAAATTTGATGATATATTTGATATATCAGTATAGTAATTAGTATATAGTGTACCTTAATCAGGGATTGCGTTAAGCCCATATTTTGCTTCCCGGACTCCAATTATTGAAAAGAGACCTAGTCTTGCCGAGACACTAGCGCAAACCCTGCCTTAATGTTCTTTTTTGGGGTTCCAAATTTGTTTCATTATTAGGCAAGGCTTAAACACTTTGGCTAATAAGGTTATTACTGGAGTAATGATTTTATTAATTGTACATTATTTATCTATGTCATTATTGTACCTGCTTATTTAGATGAACATCTGTTGTAACTAGAAGTCTATTTTAATCAAGAAACTACACATAGAGAAACATTTGTCCTTAAACTGATAGTTGCTATGTGACTGGGAAAACTAAATTTTTAGTATATTTTGATACTGGGAATGATTATAGTTGAGGGATAAATATTTGTATTTATTTATTTTAGTGACTACAATCTTTGCAATCATTTGTTTAAAGTTGTAGTATGAAATGAACAATTATTAATTTTGTTGTTTGGCACTGTATGTCCATGAATTGTCATGAAATGAGAAAACACTGTTTTTGTAATGTGTAACTTTGTATTTGTGTGAGGAAACAGTGAAAGCTCTAATACATAGTTGCACTGATTGTGACAATTCGTAACAGTGTATCAACATTTTAACTTTCCACCAAATGAATACAATTGTGTTCTGCTTATGATAAAATAAAATCATATTCCAAATTGTGTTATGCTGTATCAAAGAACAAAAATAAAAATGCGTTTTCTCATCCATATTGCATCTAATTTGTTGGTATATCTTAATTTCACACTATAGTCGTTACACTTAACAATTACACATCTTACCGGTATGTTGTACTACACAAATTACAAAATGACCTGTAAAACTCAAATACACTATTTACAAAATTCAGTGTCTCTTGAACTGCCATGGGTTGATCAGGCCATATTGCTTCTTGGGATAGGAGTCATAATTGATGATTGAGTATCGGTTTTACAATGCATCTTCTGTCTTCCAAATGCCGAAATATAAAATCGACCCTTGTGTTACACCTGCAATGCAGGATTTGCATATTCTAATGGCGACCAGCTCTGTGAAGGTTCTGTACCTTCCTGCTTAACACTTTTCTTTTTACCAGATAATTCCACATAATTTCTTCCATTTTTTTCAAAAATGTTGATCTGAAAACCTGTTACATTATGTCAATTAGCAAATAAATTTGGAACATTACATACAAATTTGAACAACATTGCACTATAACATCTGTGGAAAAATGAATGCTTTTAAGGGGTTAAGTTAAGGTCAAGTAGAAATTTGGAGCAATCTTCATAAGGCCAGGAAACAAAAATTCTCTGTTTCTCGTTTCATGTAAATTTTAAAATGAGGCGATTTTGAATACTGAACTAAAATGGGGGAAAATTTGAGACAAGTGCAAGTACAAGCACATTTTGGAATGCTTTGAAAGGAAAAAAATGATGAAAATGATGCGTGCGGAAGCGAGAAACAGAGATATTTTTTTTTTCAGCCTAAACTACCTACCATAGACCAGACTAGCTTACAGAACATTATAAATTCACAAGCGTATCAAGCAAGATATAATCTGCATCACCACACTATTTGTTCAAATTTACTTATTACAAGAACCAGATTTGTATATTTGTCTAATGTTCTTAGTAATTTACTCTTCGCAGTGTGTACAGGTGGTGTTCTTTCTTATTTTATATTAATTTGAAAATCAATATGTGTGTGAGCAAACCCAGATGTTCTTTGTATGAAAATAGAACTCAGCATATGGGGGTATATTCATACCAACTATAAAGACATGTTTTGTTGACTTGTCCATGTGGCAGTTCATTAGTGGTTTAAATTTGTGTTTAGCTTACATGCCTGTATACTTCCCAGTATTGGAAATTTATTAAAATTGTGTACCGGGTACCAGACAAGGCTCACCAGACACCAGAGCAGATGTCTTTCAAATGTCACCACCCCAGCCAGAAAGGTACTAGGTCTGCATTAAAAATTAGTGTGTTCCAATTTCAAGTAATGACACCAGGTCACTTTGTTTAGCAACAGTCCTCACTTTCATCTTGATTTTCAGATTGCTATGGCATACACCTTATTTTCTTCTAGTGTGTGCTCCCATATTTGACATTCACCTAAAGGACTGCAAAATTGGTAGCTGAATTGAAGTACTAGAAATTCACATAAAATTAAAAATATCTCTATTCAATAGATTATGGTTTGTTCTTCTCAAAAGTGAGTTGGTTATTTCTATGTTTTCACAATTGACCAAAACATTAATGGCTCCATTGAAAAAAAAAAATTACTTTTGAGCCCTCTGTATTGAAAAGACATTGGATGAGAATTTCGTTTTCACAATTTAAATTGTGGCATTCGAGACTCATCCAATCGAGTACAAGTAGTTGTAAGGGTGAATTTTTTGAATAAAGTGTTAAAGTTCCAGTTTATTCCCAGTTGTTCTTTGATTTTGATAACCATACCATAGCCAAGATATAATCATGATGATATTGACAGCCCTATTTACAATTCCATGATTATATATAAGATAAGATAAGATAAGATAAGATAATTCTTTATTACAACCTTATAGAATGAATTACATATCTATTTTGGTTTATGAAATGCAATAAAGGTGTTAAAATAAACATAACAAGTTAGATATCTAAAATCTACTACTATATATATAAATCCAATGAATGAATGAATTAATAGTTTTTAGCTGACATACAAAGTACATGTACTAGTATTTGCAAATATCATAAATCTACATGAGGTAAAAGCACAGCAGGTACAAGTAAAAATTGGTTTTACAATGAATTGTGAAATACTAGTTCAATCAGAAACATGGAGGGGAGTCTAATGATACTTCAGCATATGCAGCCTTTTTTTTTTTTTTAACCAGACACCGCTTGTTTTAACGTGAGTCAAATGCTGCATTAGTGCTTTGGTATCAGATATTCAGTGAAATCCACTACCTGTATAACACTGATGATGTTGATTCCACTGTATTCACGTAGGCAGACTAGAGATACAGCATGTACTATTAATGGTTACATGCATTCTATAATGAAAATTACTGACACATGAATGTGTAGACTGGAATTTGTCTGCTTGCTGAAGTCTCCTACAGTCATGCATAGCATTGATGCACAGTGAAGCAGAGGTTAAAAAATAGTTATCCTACTACTAATTCCATAACCAAACTACTCATTTTAAAATGACGCAACTCAGTTAACCAATGAAAATAGTCATTTGATCGTCTGATTTTTACATTAATTGAACTACTAAAGCTTTTGCTGCTGAAAACGAGCAAATACTTGATCAAAATATCTTTTCCTAGCCTACATGTACATGTCAGTAAATATTCAGCACCGGTGTTAACCTTGTATTTGATTCATTAGTGAAAGTGTTGTCATTGTACATGTATGTTGTCGGTCATCTAGGAGGGAGGGCCATCATTAATTCCCAGTGTGTTGCATTTAAACCGACCAATGAGTGTGTTTTATTTTATTTTTTAACATTTATATGGCCATGCAATAAAACAAACTGACCATCCATGCCGTGTATTTATTTCAGAGTGCCCAAATGACCACAGAAACTACACAGATTCTATTTTAATGACAAATTTCATCACACAGACAAATATTTCACAAGTTATTTTTGTGAAACCATCGTACTATGATATATGTTAAAATTAATTTAAAATTTTCCATCACCATGGCAGAGATCTTACAACACTGGTCAGTAACCAATAAAATGTACATGTAATGTTAGTATAAAAGAATAAACATGAATTTATTGAGTATAATCATATTTAGGCATATTTCATGTTTATTTTAACGCAGTATTTAAATAACGTAATATACATTTTGAATTAAACATATTAATACTTGTTGATGGGGGTGCGGGGCATGAATGAACATGATTTAATATGGAAAATAAGTTAGCTCTGGTATTAAGTACTTCTAACACATTTCATCAATTCATGTAGCTAATAATCTATACGTGTCATTTTAAAATGATTATATTTGTATCAAATTGAATGTAATTATTATATTTCATTTAATTCAGACTTATATTGACAGAGTTGGCAACAGATGTAGTTTCATGATCAATAACAAATTTCAAATCAAAAAGTTTGAAATGTTTTAATGGTATTTGATGGACATGCTGGTTGACACATGACTAATAGTCATAGTAACCTCTCATCCCCAAACTTTGTCTTTAAAAAATGTACTGTGTGTAGTGTATAACTGATGTAGATAGTCAGCTCTGTCAATCCCCATCTGTCTCCATAATTAATAAAACACTGGATACAAATTACATGTGTGCATATACCAAGTATTGTAAGATTAATATTTTCAGACTTAATGAGACATGTATGTTGTACATGTAATAGGTGATTTTCTCTTCATTGTGAGATCTTTTGTATTTACTGAAAGACACGGACCTAACATTTGCCACAATGAACAAATGATTTGATGTAGAACTTCAATTTAATATTTCATAGCTCAATGTCAAAATGCCGATATTTCAGAGGGGAATATTGCATTGATATATCTTTACATCATCAAAATTGACCATCATTAAATGTTTATAACCTATTATTAATCATGGGAATACCCCTAAAATACTTTTGGCTATGTTTGTTTTTTGCAGAGTGCAGAGTATTATAATTATTGCCATTTATTGCGCGATTAACGTTATCGCGAACATCCCCGTCTTTGCCCTGTTGTCCTGCAATAATAGACAATACATCATCCTTTATTTCCATAAATATATCTCACATCAATATGTCTGTTATTGTTTTCTAGATACACTTGATGCTCAGAATATTGCAAAGACAGTGCCAACATTTCAACTTCGAGAGATTTGTCTAGAACCAATAAAGTTGGCTTTTGAATCCAAAAATAATAAAATAGCCAGCTTTGCTTTAGGAGGGTTACAGGTGAGTTGTTTTACATTTAATAACTGATAGTTATCTTTTTTTTGTTGACCAGATGCAATATGGTTGACTGGCAGCCATTTTGGTCATTAAAAGAAAAAGTATTTGGTCCACAATATAGCAGAGAGTATTTTGTATTGTTTGGTACATGTAATTGTAATTTTATCCACTGGTGGTAATTTGTGTCCTCATACACATGTAACTATTATGGCTATTTTGCTCAATTCAAAAACAGTGTGGGGTTATGATTCGTGACTTTGTTATATCCAAGTAAGAAATGCCAGGCTATGCAAACAAATCAATCACAAGAAACGTATATGTGAGTAATAAACAAGTAGAGTAGTTTATTACGTCAATAAAGTACACCCACTGATATACCGGAGAATTTACCATAAAGTAATATGTAAGCAAACGTTAAACACAACAACGCAGTAAAGACTGGCGCTAAAATACTTGCATGTCCTATTTATGGGCTCGGTAGGATACTGAACACTAGGCGGGAATGTCCCTAATTGGTCGAAAGTTAAAATTATAGAAATAAGTAACAAAGGGATGTTTTCTATCACGTTCGCATTTGTTTGAACAACATGTCTATTTATAGACATGGTTTAAAGCAAAAAATTGTACATGTATCAAATATATAAAGTACTCAAAACAATATTTAAAAAAACTTTGATAATACAATAAGTGTTTTCAAATGATAACGATCAAAATGCTTAACAGGTTCTAATATTATCCTACTGTTTGGGGTTAAGGGTCTGCACAAAGAAAAATTAGAAGAAGAAAAAGTACTTTATCAACCTTGGAAAAAATCACTAAACAGTTTCATATTTAAAAAATAATGAAATTAACAGTTCTACCATTTCCTTCCTCAAAATACACATATATTGTTACACTTAAAGACAGAAGTTTTCATCAGAGCATACATGTATTTGTAATTAGTTTGAAATTTGAATATTATGTTACTTTTCAGAAATTAACTACAGATGAAAGATTCAAGTCAAACCTAAGTGAAGAAAATGAAGAAAATCAGATGACATCACAAATATTGAACACCATTTCCATGATGCCTAGTTTACATGATGACTTGCAATTAGATATTTTAAAGGTAATTTTATAATTGTAATATTTCGATATTTGAAAAAGAACATTTTTCCTTCCAAGATTTGGTGACTTGATTTTCAAATTTTTAGATATTTTTCTATGATTTTGGGGGAGATATTTGATAAAAAGGACATGATTTCTTCATTGGCAACAGATCTTGATCAAAATAAGTCTGAAAAAACATTGTATTGTAGCTGCATGGAATAATATCAGTTTTAAAGGATGTTACCAAGCATTAAGTCTACCAGTAGTAATTATTTACAGTAAGCTGCTTTCATTTTATGTTTTGTGAGTCACTGAAAATCATGAAATTTTGTAGTTGTGAAAATATCTGTGGGGTCCTATGACAAAGAGTGGCAGTGACTTTCGCAAAATTTTGTTTTCATGAATCACATAAATCATCAAATCCTCTAAAAATTTATCAGGGATTTTGATCCAAACTACTGAAATTGCCTTACAGCATACTAAAATGCTGATGTTGTCAATTCTACACAATAGTATATAGTATAAATTGAATTGATTGTATAAATGCTTGCTGTCTGTCGCAATAGTAGAACTTCTGCTAACATGTGTAATATAATTTGCTAGAAAAAATATAATGTTGTTAATATTGTTATAAAAATATAACCTGTTTTATTTACCACTAGTTAAGTTTTAGCATTATACAATAAAATTAGTAATATTGACATTTCAGTTTATGCCCAGAGATTCTTTTCATATGTATATAGTATAACTACAGACCGTAGTTATTTACAGATTGTCTGAATTGGGCAAAGGCAACAGATGTTTGGTCTTGTCTACATGTGTCAGATGTTGTGTGTGTATGTACATACATGTATATTCTATGGATTAAAATAGTTAAGTGGTACTAAAAAGCAGGATGGGAATTTTTAATGTTTGTTAATAATAACATTTTCCCCCACAATGCTTTAAGTAAACCCAATATTGTCAGGTCCCATCACTTTTTACCAGTGACTGGTCATGTTTTCAGTTTTGTGAAAATGTGTAATACTTTTCTGTTTGGTGTTCGAAAACCTGTTGTTTGTTATGCTAGTGTGTATGTGTCAAATATTTACAATAGCTATTGAAAAAAATGAAACAAAAATGACATATTTCTGAACATCAACAGATTTTCTAAAACAAAAGCAGAATGTGTTATAGATGTACATTAATATCCCAGCCATATGCATTTAACATGGCAATGCATTGTTGAGTTGTTATTTCTGAACATCAACAGATTTTCTAAAACAAAAGCAGAATGTGTTATAGATGTATATTAATATCCTAGCCATATGCATTTAACATGGCAATGCATTGTTGAGTTGTTATTTCTGAACATCAACAGATTTTCTAAAACAAAAGCAGAATGTGTTATAGATGTATATTAATATCCCAGCCATATGCATTTAACATGGCAATGCATTGTTGAGTTGTTATTTCTGAACATCAACAGATTTTCTAAAACAAAAGCAGAATGTGTTATAGATGTACATTAATATCCCAGCCATATGCATTTAACATGGCAATGCATTGTTGAGTTTAGACTACACCTGGTATGTGACAGACATCAAGATAGATGCAATTCTTAAAAACCTAAAAATACAAATCTGTGTTCAACATAGACCCAGCTAAAAATACTATTCAATGTACCGGTATTTGCATACAACTTTAATGTGAGGTTCAGGAAAGGAAACACAATTTATTTTCTATCAAAAACAACCTGTATATAAATCTTGTTGTGACTTCTGTTTATTTACAGTTTCTTCTAATGATTACCTGTTCTGAAGTATGTGTGATAAATGCGAAAACAGTTATTAAAATAGCAGAGGTAAGAATTACCAGGGGTAAAACCAATCAAATATATGTTGAATAAACTCTGATCTATTCTTGTCTTGAAACAAGTATTACAGCCGTTCTGGAAATTATTCAGACAGTCAGTTCGCAAAATGGTCTTTGCCCTATCTAGACTTGTCGGCGCCACTTGATTGATGGGCATGTGGTATAAAATCTGAATTTGATACATAACGCACCAGTAATGTAAAAACAGCTTTTAGTTTAGCTCAAAACTGTCGCGAAACTGCAGCGCGTCCAATGCCAAGAAACTTTACTTTGAGCCTTCCCGCCAACGACGAGTTCATTAATACCTGGGATTACTCAACACTCGGGAGTTGTTTTGTAAATTGCGCTATGTCAGGTGGACTCAGATGGTTATAACAATTAAAAATAACACTTTAAATGCATATACAACATATAACCTGTTAATGTATGGTAACCAACGTGTGTCGTTTTGAAAACAGCGTTTTACCCGCATCTAGCAAGATAATGAAATGACCCTCAACTGTAGGCGTGCCAATGGCGCCATCAAGTCTAGATTGGAAAAGATATATTGCTAACTGACTGTCCGAATAATTCTCGGCTGTAAAATTGCTAATATTATGCATCAGTCTTTGCATGCAGTGAAAACTGCTTCATTTTTTTGGGAAGAATAAAACTGAAACTGAATTTGTGCCCTCAGAAAGTACTAGATGTGTAAACTTTTGGTTAAGCAATGAGTTAGCTGATAAGAGCATGTCACATGAATTGCTGATGATGAAACAATTGCCAGGCAAATATTTATTTCTAGAAATACCAATGTGAATGAGTGATTCTGTGAAAAAAAATGCTTAATGTTTGTCTTGTTTTTTGGCCACAGAAAACCATTATGGTATCACCATACTTAAACAGTAATGACTTTCTGGTTTACTTATATTACAATTGTATGGATGCAGAAATTGATTGTTTTAAGTCGATCACACATGAACATTCATCGTAAAATGAAAGATATGGCTTCACTGAATCAAACTATCAGTATCGTCGAGAACCAGAGGTCTGCAACGCGCATAGTAGTCTATGGTGACATCATGCCAAGATCCCATTCAAGTCTCATCATGCCAAGAATCCCATTCAAGTCTCATCTCGAGACTGATGCTACGACCTTCTGACATGACATAGGCGGTTTATAATACAATAAAACATGTATTACCACATTCATAGTGAAAAAATGTAATACATCGAAAATGTACAGAAAATATAGTTATCGTAATCCATCATATCGTGAGCAGCTATTTTGATCCACCTGGACATCCCAGTATCCTAGTTACCTTGGGCTTGCGCGTTCGCATTTTTCTGAGCTGGAACGCTTATGTGATGGGATCTTGGTATCATGTCACCGTAGTTGCAAACCCCCAGTAATGTACCTGTGCGAGAACTTAATGAAACAACTGATGGCTCAACAAAATTACTTGACATAGACACCAATTACCGAGATAACAGAATCAATGCAATAAATGAAAAAGATGAAAACATTAACATTAATTATGGATACTTTAATGAAATTAATGTTATGCAGTGAAATTCTCAAAATTATGTACCAGATACCAGGGTATGTAACTTTAAAATTTTACCAGTCTTGCCAGAAAGTAACCAGCCATGCATTAACAATTATTTTAAAATACCGGTACTACTATTTCATGTAAGTACCACAAAACATGTAATTTGAACTTGTTATTCTAAATCTTTTCTTATCAGCCAGGGCCTTGGCATGAAATGTCATCCAATAATATTATTTAGTAAAATTGCATTTTCAAAATTATCATTGAAGCAGACCATTTTTGTAATTTTTAATATTTACCATCCAAACTGAAAAGTCTCAAGCACATAGAAGGCAGTAATTTCAAACAGTAATTTTTGTGATTCCGAGTAAATACAAAGAAATACCCAAATTACTTGATACATGTTGGATATTTCGAATATTTGAGTTATCGGTACATTATGTAACTAAATTCTCAAGAAGTCATATTGTTTCAACTTTCATGCCGTGTTTTGCTCACTCACTTATTTTCAGCTTTGCACTGACGTGTATGAAATCAGTAAAGTTCATGTCAAGAATAAAGTCAAGGCAACACTGACTGGAACACTCAGAAACTTTGCCAAGTTTTATACCTCAGACCTACATGTAAATGAGCCCACTATTTCCCATCATGCCTCAATTGAGCCCCCTTGTTCCCAAGATGGCATGAACAAGGTAATGTCAACCATCAGAGTTACATCACCAATCTAATTCTTTATCCAGTTATGGCATTTCTGCTTGTATAACATGACCTTTGACCCTTATCTTGCATGTGCATTATTGTCATATATTGAGTACGATATTGCTGGATAAAGAAATAGATGGCTGACTTCATTGCTTTGCTGTTAAAATCAGATGCTAAATATTACCATGTACATCACAGTAGTTTGCCCAAATAGACTGAGCTAAAGTTAATAAGAAAAATTATTACATTTGTGTTTCATTCGTTCAGTATGATTCTAAAATCTTGATTCTCTGATGTATTTTGTCATGTTTTCTGCTGTCACATGACATGGTGATGTCATCATGTTTTTAATAGTGAAGTTTGCAGTACTTTACATGTACACTTCCTCCATTTTGATTGTGAGCTTGCTGACTTACTCCCACAGATCTGTACATCTACATTTAAAGCAAGTCACCAAGCTAGCACACATACTGCTGTTAAAGCAACATTAACTCAAATGCTGAGCTCTATCAGTCTTCATCTTAAAGACAGACAAAATCACAGGGTAAGGTATCATGGTGTAACAGTAATTATGTTAAAATGTTGGCATGTAAAGGTCATAATGTTGTCATAAGATTCTCATATTGTAGTCATGTGATTCTTATAAATTTAATTGTATGGTGTCATGTGATAGTCTTGTTTTAATCATATAGGTAGCATGGTATGATCATGTGATAGTCATGTGGTTATGGCATAACCATGTGATAGTCATTTGGTTATCATGGCGTAACCATGTGATAGTCATGTGGTTATCATGGTGTAATCATGTGATAGCCATGCGGTTATCATGGTGTAATCATGTGATCCTCATGTATCTAGCATGGTGTAGATAAATATCACTTTGTCATTGTATACCTTTAGTATTCTTTATATATACTGTTTTACACGAGTTTTTATGAAAAATCTTATTGTGAATGTTGTGAATGATTTCTTTTCTTAGCATGGTGCTTGTCTTTGTGAGAATCATATACTAAATATATTGCATGATTTTAAATGAATCTGAGACATCATTCATTTCATACACATTACATTCAATTCACACATCTTTCCATGTACATCTGTTGCAATATTACAATTTATTCTCTTTCCTACACGTACATTATAATGTTATTTTATGCACCACCTGGATACCTACAATATGTTGAAATCTTGATACTTCTGTCTGTGGTGATTAAGTACATGTACCTTAGTGGTATATAGAATATTAGACTATGGAGCAATAACCTTAGATGGCCACAGAGATTTGTTGAGAATGAGAGCGCCGTGAAACATGTCTTTCTTCTAGTGTTCCATTCTCACTCTACATCACATTGACATTCTAATTACCATGGTTACGTAGATCACAGGGACAGTAGATTACTAGACTACAGACCAATAACCTTAGATGGCCACAGAGATCTTGTTCAGTATGAGAGCGCCATGAAACTCATCTCTCTACTAGTGTTCCATTCTCACTCTACATCACAATGACATTCTAATTACCATGGTTACATAGATCACAGGGACAGTAGATGCAACGACAAAACAAACACAATTATTGTGGCTCTCTTCCTCTGAACTAAATCATGGTGGCCATTTTAATCTAAGATCTATTGCTGAGTGAATGAGAGTGGTATATTTCCTACATGCTACTATTGTCTACCACTGTGAAATGTACTGGTCAGACTGTTACATTGGAAAAGTAAGACCAAATTAACAATATTTGAAACTCTGAAATACTGGAAATCTTGTGCATGACATTTAACAGTGTTTTAAAGTAGTTTGGACTAAACTTATTAATTTGATTACCGTAATTGATTTGATTAAGAATTATATTTTGACGCTATCAATGTAATGTCTAAGAAACATACTAACAGCATTTGACAGCTATACAATATGATATTTTCAAATTTATTGGTGTTTTGGAACAATTATGTGACATATTTCATATCATAATGGTACGTAAATTTTCAGATATAGATAATCTTCTAGATTTTCCAATTTCCATGATTTTCGGAGTATCTCAATCTTGGTGATTATTTTGGCTTCCAAGAACAATAACAGCATCATATTGCAGTTAAACTGTGTTAGTGTGTTCAGAATGCGAAATATAGTTTGATGACCATACATTATTTGTCTGCATTTTGTGAGCAATAGAATGAAATAAAACTGTGGTAAAAGTCAAGGAAATCCACCGATAAATTTTAATGGCAGCCAACAAATTTTAAATTGGATCTTTGTTGAATACTGAAATATTTTTTATACAATTTGTGTTCAAATTCAGTGTTCTCTTCAGGCAAAGTCAAAATAAATATTAATTTTTTTGATGTCAATGTATGACATGCTGCGCAAATGATGACATTTGACTGCATAATTTTGTTAAAAGTCATTGAGTAAGTTGTGTACAACTTAAAGGGAACACTGTTTATACCATCAAATACGTCATACAATTATACCAAAACACCTATAAATCCCAGAATGTGACTTTAAATTTGCTGTAATAGTTAGTGTCTGCATTGTAGTATAACTGTAGAATTATTATTACCCATATTTACAGAATGATGATGCTGATGATATCGTAGCTGAATTCCATACTAATGGTAAGAACAAGAATATTCTATAGCATCTCAACATGGCTTAGTAATTTTCTCAAATTTCAAATACTATATTCTGAATGAAGGTTTTCATTTTATACTTGTTTGATTATTTCATGCTAGGTGCAAGCAGTGGTCCAACTCAGGCACTATGTGAAGATGTTGTAAATCTCTTAGAATATTTTTGCAAGAAATTAGAAAATGCACACAAGTAAGTCAATAATAATATTCTACTTGCCGAGGGGTCTCATGAAAGGGCAGTTTATGTATTGAGCTTGATTAAAAAGTGCATATATACATGGGTTTATTTATAGTATGTTTTCTTTATTCAAACACATCACAGCATTCATGTCCGCATGAATTTTACTCGTTGAAGCAAGTTTTATAGACCTTTAAAGAGGATTGGCAGAGAAATACTTAAAGTCGCAACTTCATACCCCGTCAACATCACCAGTCAGGCTGCCGTCACCCTTTGTATCTCAGTAATTGACGGCCAGTGGGTGTTAAATTGTCTCCTTCAGTCCTTTAACGGCCAATTTTACTTCAAAACTTCCGGCAAAACACATTAGAATTTTTGGGAGCTATCCAACCCCAATTTACTAAGACGAGAGGACACTATAGTTCCCAACTAAATCTAAATTATTAAAAATATTTAAAAAAAAAATTATAGGTTTATTTTGCCAAATGTGATAAAAGGTGATTTCGGCATTGAATAATTTGAATGAAGTAAATTACATCATTGCTCTCATCGCATTTTACAAACTGAAAACAAATCATGCAGCAGATGCCCGATTACATGAATGACTCACAATCAACAATAAATTTCAATGTGTGTGTTTTAATGAAGCTTGTTCATGCCTACCAAGTATAACAATATTTGTATATTACACAATGTTGGGTCTGATTAAAAGTTTATTTTAAAAAATGAAGTTCTAATGTACTGTACATTTATAAGACTTCATGTCTCATGTACATGTACAAGAATTTGTTTCATATTCTGATTCAAGATGGCTGACTGATGGCCATATTTGTTGTAAAAAATGGGTCTCATGCTTGAATTTGTTTTTAACTGGAAATACATGTATAAATACAACACCAGGGTACTGATGCATATCATGCCATTTTATGGTTTGATTCTAAAAGTGCACAAAAATCATGCATTTTCACCAATCCAAAACTGGGACTCAGGTATGACATTCACCTAATACAAATATATTTCTTGCTACACAAGTGCACATACATTTCTCTGTAATCTTACAATGAAAGAGTCATGTCAAGTTGTACATTTTGTATTTTTATATCTACTGTGTTAACCACGGAGGCTCTGTGGTGATTGATGGTTGCGACATGTATTATGTAATTTATGTTTATTAGTTGTACTGTATTAATCCACCATGTACTATGATGATTTATTGTTTGTTGTATGTTTGTTTGTTATAATCATATGATTTCTGTCCTCTAGAAAAAGTGACAAGTTTGAAGATTTGTTATGTTTGTTGCCGTCCGATTTTTTTCTAAAAGGTGTATCAGAAAGGTACAGCCTTGGGTCAATTCATGCACCATTCAGGTGATGGTCTAGCAATATCAGATTCTACGCCTCTCGTCAGATATTTCACTTTTACTTGGAATCTATTTTTGTTTTTCCAGAATGGCAAAATTAGTGAAAATAAATTCCAGCTAAATTAAAACCTTTGGACGCCATAATTTTTCCCGCCAAAAAAATCAGTACAACATTTTGCATATTTTTTAGCGTTCTTAATTTTTTGTTAATTTTGGACCAAATACACATTTTCCATAGACTACATGTCTGGATTAAAGTTTTTGTAAAATCTGAAATATTCCAGCAGATTTATTTTAGCGACTAAAGTTGACTTGGCGTTCAAAGAGTTGAGGTAATTCTTTGTGGATGGTGAATTGAATGAATTGTCTTTTTCTGTGCTCTGTGGGAATAACTACATACTGTGTTTGTGTGGTGCTTTTTAATTTTTTGTATTATATAAACGAATTACTGAAATTGTTTTGATTGCAAGAGAGAGAAATTTTCTTGAATTTTGCAAGTCTTGAATTGAAGTAACTCTTGAATGCAATCAAATCATGAATATTTCTGAAAGGAACATAACGGTTTAATGTATATCTTACTTGATGATAACAACACTCTCATAACTAATGTATCCCAGCATGCATCATACCATATGGTTCTTCACTCATCTATGATCTATCATATTTGATTTGCATACAATTTGGTTATTTTATTTACCATGTTACTGACTCTGACATGCCACGTGTATTAACCCATTCTGTCTCTAAATGTAATACTGTAAAATACTTTATTTTTACTTGAAATTTAATTTCACTGAAGGAATTATTCAGTATAAGCAAAATACAATGACATTACTTTTTTTTCTATATATTACATTCAACTCATCAAAAATCAGTAAAAAAGGATACAAAGCTGCAGCCAAAAAGTCTTGACGAAAATTAATTCAAGCTGAAATAAAGTATTTTACAGTGAACTATTTCACCATGGATACAATGCGAATTCCCAATAATGTTAATTAAATGTCGGGCTATAAAAATGACAATATCCATGTCAATTCTGAGTTTGATTATGATCAGTATTGAATGATTGATATACAACATTGAACAGTGATCGTTACCATGGTAATATGAAGTCTTCAGTGTCAGTACCCAAATCGCTACCTTTAATTATCAATGTGTTAAAACATCAATAGCAATTCAAAACTTATTCCTTTGTTAATAAATGATTTTAATAAATATACTACATGTACATGTAGTAGCAAATCTGGTTACAGTCCAAAGCAGCCTTCACTGTTGCCCATGTATGTGTTGTGCAGATCTACATATAATATTTTACTGGTACAGACTAGACTCTATCATATAGCTTTCTACACAGTATTCCTGTTAGAATCAGTAACATTTTCAGCATAAATAAATGAGTTTAATTATTTTACCAATAGGTTGACTGGGCCACAGAGTCAGCAACTTGTTGTGTTGTATTTGGAGTCTATATTAGCCATCCTGAGCAGTTCATCAGCAGACCTTAAACTTAATGATAAATTCCTGAATCTAGTCTGGTGAGTGTACTTTATAGTGGTAGTTTGAGTAATTTATTATCATGTCAAAAAACATCGAGGTTCAGTGATGAGTGTTCGTGTTTCATATCTCATTTTTTGACTTACTTTTGAACACATATAATACATGTATTTTAATCTTATTTCAATCATAGCGACACCTCATGTTCGAAATAAGTTTTTTGTGCCAATGTATTGAATGTTTGTATGTAGCGCTTTAAAAACTATTTTAATTATCATTAGGCCAGACTTTTTTTATTCCTTAGTTCTCCAGTTTTTATAAGGAAATTTTTTTGAAGAGGGCGAAAAAAAAAAATTAATTTTTTTTTTCCCATTAGATATGTTTGATTTGTGAGTGAGATCATTGATCGGAGAGAAGAAATGAAATAAAATTTTATTCCATGTATAACCTTGTTTTTCATCTGCGCAAGACTTCGGTACTTTGATCATGATACTCCCACGAAAATGCAACTTGGATTTGTTATTCAGTGGGCAGTAAAAAAATGAAGATAAAAATAATATTTCTTAAGCATTTTTTTGCGCTTACAAGTCGGCGTGCGCGAGAAATTATGCTGAAATAAAATTATATTTTTATTTCATTTTCGGCTCTTGTTCATTCGGCAGGTTCGCGAAACAAGGGATAATAAAAGTCTGGCCTTAAAAAAATATTCTGGTATAGTGTACATGTATGAAGGTCTCAAACTAATAATTTTGTTTTTTCACAGGCAAAATCTTTGCCCATGTCTAATCTCTATTCTTGGAAACCCAAAGAATTTAAAGAATATTGTGTCATCACATAGCTTTGACAGCGACTCATCTCGGGGTAAGGCAGACCATGGACGAGGATCTGGTTGCTCGGCAACTGCACCAGCTGTAATGAGTACCGCAGCGAAGAGTATCTATGCTATTGGGGTTGAGTTATTACGGATTGTTGGGAATGTTGGATCTTTACGACCGGTGTTAGCATCTTTATTTCATAGATTTCTACTGTACCCTCCACCACAACATCGACATGAAGCACTCAAAGCAGTGAAAGATGTATGTATTCTAATCATTATAAACTCAATCCTGTAAAATAAAAATTGCTCTGAAAAAAAAGCTTAGAAGAAATTTATATCATCATCATCATCATCATCATCAAAGATATAGTGAAGGAAGAAATAGTGAAAAATGTTCAAATGTTGAGGAGTAAACCTTTACAGATATAATAATTTAAAGTGTTCTCTCACCACACTATATGTAAGTTATATAAAAATCTGAGAAATCCAGACATAAGTATTGTTTTCTCTACAAAAAATTCAAATCTGTTATTGTTACATTTGCATTTGACACATAAACCTAATGTAATTATGTTCCAAGAGATTTTGTTTGATCATTGTTCTGATATTGCCTAGAAACTGTGTATAGTGGGTCTCAAACATCGGGACTAATTTATAGTTTCAAGCACCTTGCAGAGATGCTGCGTAACACAAGTTTTGATTGGCTGCAGGGACTCCTTGAATAGAACTTGGGTAACACAAGTTTTGATTGGCTGCAGAAAGCACCTTGAATAGAACTTGGGTAACACAAGTTTTAATTGGCTGCAAATGAAATTTGAATACAACTTACTTGCATACATTTGTTTGATGTGGTTGAAAAATACTCAACATGATTGATTGTTTGCAGGTCTTATGTAATCCACAGCATGTATTAGACATGGCAGGACCACCATTGTATGATGTACAAAGTATGAAATGCAGCAAGTCATCAAGGAATTCAGATTTGGATTTACTAAAACTGTAAGTAACACGCACCTTGCAATGACGTATATTACACACATACGTTTAGGAGATCCATATATCAAAGATGAAGTAGTATGACTGGGACATGTTAACTGATATTAGACAAAACAGATTTTATATATTTACATGTATGTGCCAAATGAGTACCCACTGATTACTTGATTTCCTCTACGTCTGTGTCTGTGTCTGTGCGTGTGTGCATCCAAACCTGTATTTTAGAAATGCCTGGACCAATCACAATCAAACTTCACACATACATCATACATGATATTATACATATGCACGTCAATTTGTTTCGTGATCTGATTCAAGAGGCCATTTTTGTGCTAAAAATCATCAAAATCAAACATTTTTCAGCTGTTTACAGATGGATTATGTTCAAAATTGGTATATACATCAGACATTACAGGTTCCTGATGCACATCATTTTGTTTTTCAGATAAGATTCAAAATGGCTGACTGGCGACTATTTTGTTTTAATGATTGGGCTTCTAGAGCCATATCTCTTAAATGCTTTGACTGATTACATTCAAATTTTATATATTCGGTATACATCATGTTATATATATATACATGTATTCAAAAAGGACTGATTTTGAATGCTGTTCCAGAGTAATATCTCTCAATACAGACAAGTACTTGTTTGACGATCAGATACAAATGTCAATCATTTTAACGTTAAAAAAAATCATATTCCTGACATGGTTATATTCCAGCTATATTACTATAAACAAAACTATATCTTAAATTTGATAACTAATGGGGACTGTGCCATGCATGGTTTGTATACCAGTGACACTATCAGGGATGTAAGTGAATGTAAGGAGAATTATTGACTTTTCTGTATTGTCATTTCAGTTTTTGTGTCTTGACCACCAATTCATGCTAACTTGTGTACATCTTTTGTATCAGCTTTTCTGTCTGTTTGAACATGACTATTTCATGTATATGTAAACATGACCCTTTTATGTCATGTGATAATGTCTCAGTTTCTGAGTTTTATTATTTCGCATAGAACAGTAGTTTTTTGGACTGTAATGCCACATTTGATATGTAAATTTATGCAGCTATCAGTGAGCACCTAATTCACCAGTGCTGGAAATGTAAATCAATAAACCAATAAATCTATAAATAAATCAATAAATCAATAAATAAATATGTCAGTACATATTTCTCCGACAACTAAATACCTACAACTGTTAAATAATAGACAAGATATTAAATTATTGTCTTAATTGAGACTTAGTTGTCACAAACTCAAAATAGAAGTAGGTACACATAAGAGACCTAAAATCCCATTAGAGAACAGGATTTGTGATAAGTGTAGAACAGTATTTCACATAGAACAGTATTTTTTTGGACTGTAATGCCACATTTGATATGTAAATTTATGCAGCTATCAGTGAGCACCTAATTCACCAGTGCTGGAATATGTAAATCAATAAACCAATAAATCTATAAATAAATCAATAAATCAATCAATAAATAAATATGTCATTACATATTTCTCCGACAACTAAATACCTATAACTGTTAAATAATAGACAAGATATTAAATTATTGTCTTAATTGAGACTTAGTTGTCACAAACACAAAATAGAAGTAGGTACACATAAGAGACCTAAAATCCCATTAGAGAACAGGATTTGTGATAAGTGTAGAACAGTATTTCACATAGAACAGTATTTTTTTGGACTGTAATGCCACATTTGATATGTAAATTTATGCAGCTATCAGTGAGCACCTAATTCACCAGTGCTGGAATATGTAAATCAATAAACCAATAAATCTATAAATAAATCAATAAATCAATCAATAAATAAATATGTCATTACATATTTCTCCGACAACTAAATACCTACAACTGTTAAATAATAGACAAGATATTAAATTATTGTCTTAATTGAGACTTAGTTGTCACAAACACAAAATAGAAGTAGGTACACATAAGAGACCTAAAATCCCATTAGAGAACAGGATTTGTGATAAGTGTAGAACAGTATTTCACATAGAACAGTATTTTTTTGGACTGTAATGCCACATTTGATATGTAAATTTATGCAGCTATCAGTGAGCACCTAATTCACCAGTGCTGGAATATGTAAATCAATAAACCAATAAATCTATAAATAAATCAATAAATCAATCAATAAATAAATATGTCATTACATATTTCTCCGACAACTAAATACCTACAACTGTTAAATAATAGACAAGATATTAAATTATTGTCTTAATTGAGACTTAGTTGTCACAAACTCAAAATAGAAGTAGGTACACATAAGAGACCTAAAATCCCATAAGAGAACAGGATTTGTGATAAGTGTAGGAGTGACAGTATTGAAGACAAAGTTCAATTTATTACAGACTGTAGCTACTACACTGATGAAGAGGATATTATGTACACTGAATTTACCAAGGAAATCCCCACTTTCCAGTCTGAAAACAATATCAACAAGTTTATTATCATTATTAATACTAACCGTCCTAAACTAATTAGACATGTGACACGGTATCTGAAAGTGTGTTTTGAAAAACACAAACTGCATTAATTTTTTACTACCTAATCTTATGTTATTTTAACGTTGTATTTTTTACTTACCTTTTTACCTTACCTTTTATTACTTTCAGCCAAAAATGAATTTGTAATAAAACTGTATTATTATTTCTTAGACATTACTTACAACAATGATTTGTTTTTTTCAGTTTAATGGATGGTATTGTAGAGTCTTCCCATAGCAATGAGAGTACAGTTTGTCATACCAGTGTGTCATGTATTGTGGCATTACTGACATCACTAGAGGGTATCAGTCAGGGAAAGGCACTCCGTCAACAACATATCATTGAAATCAATAAACAATTTGAGTTATTGGATATGGAAGATAAAAAAATAAACGAAGAACAAACAGGTAAACTATCTGTCTGCTTCCCATGTACTTCTGGTTTTGTTCAAGCATGTGGTTGTCTTCTATTACATTTCATCATCCAGAATAACTTTTTCTTAAGAAATCGGTATTATTTCATCATATGTCAACAAATTAGTGAGCAAGTTTGCTAACTTACTGTCTCAATATATTTGAGACTTTTGTTTTGTTCAAGCATGTGGTTGTCTCCTATTACATTTCATCATCCAGAATAACTTTTCTTAAGGAATCTGTATTATTTCGTCATATGTCAACAAATTAGTGAGCAAGTTTGCTAACTTACTGCCTCAATATATTTGAGACTTGCTGTAACACTAGTGTCATTTTATTTGTCATATGTATATCACTGGTACAAATTTTGTTTTTCTCCTCTGTTGACAATCTTTTGTTTGAATGATTATAGAGAGAACACCGACTTCAGTTTTTTATTGTTTGAGGAAATATGACAACTATATCTTTCTTTTTTTTAGAAATATCCACATTAGACAAGGTAGCTGATGGAGATGACACTGTCAATGGTGAGCTAGACACTAAGCTGAAGGAAATTTACGAAGAAGAAGAAGACACGACAATAGAGGTTGTTGTTGCCGATGTAAAGCATGGAGAGAACAGTCTTGAAGAATCAGAAGATGTCAAAGATAGAATATCATTGCCAAAAGATGACATGGCAGCTGACATCACAAAAATACTTCAAAATAACACCCCGCATGAAACTTATATTACTGATGTAACTGGCAAAGAGCTTTGTGATATAAAACCAATTGAAGAAGAGGTTATACATAATTTTGAAGAACATCAAATTCTAGGTCATGTAGAAATTCTTGAAAAATCTTCAGAAGATGAAACTGGTAGTTATGATACACCAGTTTCAAGGCGACAGAGTGAAGAGGTTTCAACACCAAAAAAACAAATTTCAGCTGAAGTTGAGATGGAGAAACAGAGAAGTGAGCGACGAGAGGAGCTAGAGAGGATTGCTACATTGAATGCTGAAGCTGAGAAGGCAGGTGCCAGGGAATATGTAAATGAGCTAGTCTGTATGTTACCATCGTTGATTCAACTCACTGATACAAGTGAAGTTGATGAGACCTTATTGAGGTTTTCATCCAGATTCTGTGCAGGTATGTAATACTTCTCTTTTGATGAGTCACCACTGGGTGGCTCTCTACTATTGTATAATAACTATCCTCGGGGGCGGACATCCGGGCATTTTCTACCGCCTGGCAACCCTCGCGGTGAAAACAAAGACCAAAAACTCGCAGAAAACGGTACTTTGCGATGGTTGTTGAGAGTCCTCTGAACAGTGTAACAAGATTAGCCCTACGTGTGTAACATATATGAATTTGGTTGTTCAGGATTACTTTTAAGTTGAGTTTGTGTTGTTTTCTCGAGTTTTCACCAGCTCCACAGTCGTTCCACAGCAGCGTGCACAAAGCCCATAGAAATACGTGGTACAGTGGTGCGCGTCTTGGCAACGTAGAACGTCCGTGACGTAGCTCCGCCCCCGAGGATATAATGTAATAACTATTCACCACTAGATTGTGCACTAATATTATAAGGAGCCACCACTAGATGGCGCACTAATATTATAAGGAGCCACCACTAGATGGCGCACTAATATTATAAGGAGTCACCACTAGATGGCGCACTAATATTGTGAAAAGTGAAAACTTGGAACATTGCAACATTATTTAGAAGGTTCCTAACTTTGGCACTTTCAATTCTAAACAGCCAGTGCCCTTGGACTCAGTATATAACCTTTAGTTTTTCAACGTAACCCAGGTGTTGAGAATGAAAATTCAATTATGGCTATAAATGTGACTAGTAATCTTCATCGATATTTCTGAATCATGTTGCACATAGTGAAGTGTGTCTCTGTTTAAACAATTTTTATTTAGATTTCAAACAAAGGAATTATCCCAAATATTAAAACAGTGTAAATATGATTTGATTCTACACTGAGCTCATGCAGGAGTACTAACTCTGTGATTATGATATACCAAGTATGCCAACTAGCTGAAATCAATGTTATATGCTTATTAAGTGTAACCTCATGTTTTTTTTTATTGTTTTTTTTAATTTTGTTATTGCTATCACATGTAAGTAATTTAGTTTATCTTGTCAATAGATAATGATGTGAAGGTTTTCGGCATGTCATAATATCTCATTTTTCATTGGTGTATGTCAAAGCATTGGTGGTACAAATTGAAACCATGTCAAGAGAATCATTTACTTGCCATGGCTGGTCAACTAGAAACTGTTGTGAGTGAAGTAAAATGATGGGTGTCATATCTCATAACTGTCTGCTTTCTATACCATCCATACACCTGTCTTCCATGCCTCCATCTTCCATGCCTCTATCAGCGATAGCACCTGAATTAATATAATATGTATCAATATTAGAATACTAGTAATAAATGACGACTCATGACATTTAAGAAAATATTAAATGTCTCTTAAGATATTAATGTAGCTCACATTGTGTAATTTTTGAGGGTGGGATTTATTTGTAACTGCCAGTCAGATTACTGTAAAATACTTCATTTTTTTCTTGGAATTTATTTTCGCTATTTTCGCAGAAGGGATAACTCGGTGAAAATCAAATCAAGCGAATATACATTTCTTCCTATATTTTACATTTAAATCATTGAGATTCAGTGAAAATAAATTCCATGCAGAACACCCAAAAAATCTTTTCATCGAAAATAAAGTATTTGACAGTACTATGTAGTAGATAATAAGCTTCTTTGTAACAGTCTGCAGATTCTATAAGGTAATTTGAAATGGCCATCAGATGCACTATGATTGTTGATTAGTGAGGTTAATGTAAGATGAAGAGTTTTAGTCAGTAAACTAAATAGCGTGTGGTGATTATATAATCTTATACACATATACATGGTGCATGCTACTGCTACTGTATTAAATAAGAAATATGGATATAGTAAACAGTAACATTTTTAGGAATACTATAATTTGAAGGCATTCCTTTATGAGAACCCCACTTTATTCATTGCTACCAAATAAATCTTTCACAAAACTACCGGTAGTTATGGTATGGCCTATTGAATGAAAGCTTTGTTTTATAGTCCACATAAGAAATTATTCATTCGATGAAAAACATTTACCATTAATTTGAAGGAGGTATTCATTGTCATCAAATGATTGCTTGTTGTATGCATCAAAACCAATGTTTGTAGTAAATAGAATGAAACAATGTTTGTAGTAAATAGAATGAAACAATGTTTGTAGTAAATGTGTAGAACACTTGGTTATGCATTTCAAATCTTGGTACAACAATTTTTATGTATTTTTCAATAAATTCTTTGGGAATTGTGGACCAGATGGACATGATATTTCATTGCATGCAGGTCTTGATCATGGGAAACATTGCATTGTTTTGTTTTTTTTTTGGTGGGGGGGGGGGGGTCTGGAAAAGTCTACAAACGTTGATTAAGTAAATGTAGTGATGTTAATATTGTGCATCTGTATTTAGTTATAGAAGCCAAAAGAAGAAGGAATGCTTTAGATAAAGAAGATTCTTCTAAGTCACCAACAAAACATTCTACGATGCCAATATTGAACGCTGATGGTGTTTATGTTGCTACATATTCTGCATTATTACTCAATTTAAAACTTGTGAAGAGGAGGCATTATGATCAGCCAAGTACTATTCCCCTTAGTGAGGTATGTGGGCACAACAATCTGAAGAGTTGTATTCTTTTAGTAATTTTAGATGACGCTCGAGGGTCCATGAACTGCGTCTATTTTTGTCAATTTGTTTGTATTTTTCAGTCAGTGTATATACTGAGCCTAAGTGAGTTTTGCTATACCAATTAAATGCACATTTGTTAAATATCCTAGATGTGCAGGTTATTGACATGTGATGACTAAATTTATTATTAGCTTTTCTCTATGTTATTAGAAATACCACATTGAGAACCATAGTGCTGTATTCTGTCAATGACGTATGGAATAACAGAAATTGAACTTTCAAGAAAGTAATCTATTTCAAAGACATTTTTGATAAAATTATTATATGAATAATATAGGCAAACTATTTTGGCGTTAATTGCTACTTGTCGGGACTAAGGCATTTGGGGGAATTGTCTTTAGTGCCTCTGTGAATTTCATGATTTGGAGTGAAATTCTTTCTTGCTTCTAATGTGTATTAACAATATTTCCTATTTTGTTTTCTTTTACAGAGTGAATTTATAAACCGGATTCATGACAGTGTTTTCTTAGTATATTTGTCATCAACATGGTTAACAGAGCTGTACAATCTGGTTATAAAGAGAAACTTTCTTGGAGAAGCTGGATATACCCCTCAGTCTGCACAGTATAATAAAGCTTTGATTACGTTGCTCTCTGGTAAGTACTTTCATCAATTTTTCAATCTACCTTTCTAATCAAATGAGATAAAACAAGAGTCTAGCAAACACATCAGCTGATGAAGCTGGTACAATAAAGAGGCATATGTCACATTGTAGTCTAGTGTCATTGTTACTGGTAAGTGATCAATATTAGGCATAACAGATTGGAGATGCCACTTTTGTGCCTCTTACATACTTTTGTATCTCATTATTATCTAATTGTGTTCTGTAGATATTGATGGTTTAGGAAACCGAGATATTGGAGGTCAGATGTTACAAGATGCAATGTTATCCAATCAACTTGCATTGATTAAAAAAACAGAAGGCCATGAACAAGTGGTTGAAGCTGGTGAGTTCTGATTGGTTTATATAGGTCATGTGATGTTGCAAACGTTAGGTTATGCATATTATATTCATCTTTGCATTAATGCTGATGGTTGTTTTTCTATTTTTAAAATGTGTATAATAACATTTTGAATAATATTTCTTTTCATCAATTAGGAATCAGATTTGCTAAGAGAACATTGATAACTATTTGGGATCAGGTACTCGATGTATTATCTGTTCCCTTGGCAACCAAAAATATCACAGGAGTTGGTAGTATAGCATTTCTTCTTGGAACTGAGGGTGCCAAGGAACAAAACAGCCGAGATAGGGAGGCTATTATGATGAGCTTAGATGGACTGAGAAAAGCAGCAAGGTTAAGTTGTACACTTGGTAAGATTACTTATATTATGTTGTGCAATGATGTACTCTAAACCACTTAATTTTTGTCAGAGATAGATTTTCCCTGAGTCAAATAAAATGGTGAAATTTTATAGCAATGAAAAATTCATTGGGGTTCTAAAAGCACAGTCACAGCACATTTTGTGAAATTTTGTCTTCATAAATGTGATTTAATCATCAAATTACCAAAATTTCTGGCAGCAAAAATGAAATGGTTTATAATAGTTTATGACCTGTGTATAGTTTAAATACGTATATTTTTGTCTACTTTTGTAGATGGATTAGACCTGCAGACTTTTTTGAGTCATAGTGATTTAGTTCATTTTTGTAGGTTCTGGTAATCCATTTATTCTTTTGAGGTCAATTTCAATTTAGTGTTTTGTTGTGTACCCAGTACAATATTAGTTTAAACCATGGAACATTTGGTGCTCTGCACAGCAACGTTATCTGCTAATTTGATTGGATTAATATAGTACCTGACATTGCAAACTTGTCAGTCAAAAATTTGTGTGTGTTCTTTATAATGTCATGTATGTGAGTGTTTCATTTTATGTTCCAAACATCTAACAATCCATATCATCTGTCAGGGGGTTATTTTGTTCAGTTTATTGTAATATCTGTTCCTATTCTTGATTTGTACAAAAATTATACTCATTTTCACCAACATTTAGATTATCATGCAGTAACATGCATGGTTTTAAAACTAATAATGTTGTCATCTTAACAGGTGTACAGGATTGTTGTGCTGTTGTATTAACTCAGTTAGCCAATGCTTCATGTGTGTATGCAGATCCTACAACATTTAGATTATCAGTAACATGCATGGTTTTAAAACTAACAATGTTGTCATCTTAACAGGTGTACAGGATCGTTGTGCTGTCGTATTAACTCAGTTAGCCAATGCTTCATGTGTGTATGCAGATCCTACAATTACACAAACTACAGATCCAAAGAAGCAATCGTTACGTAGCCGTATTGCCCAAACAACTGGTAAATCTGGTGTCAGGTTACATACCTCCCATGTACTGAGTATGGATGCATTATTAAATATGGGTCTAGAGATTGGTAGTCACTCTCCTGAGAGTTGGAAACATGTATTTCGGTGAGCAGGCTTAAGCATACATAACCTTATCTTGACTTATAAACAAGTATGAGTACAATTAAATAAAAACCATGTACCATACTTGCATATGCACTTTGTCAAGTTACAGAGGTGTTTCTATGGTAAAAAAAAAATCATATAATTACAGCCAATAAGAGATGTGCTTCTAATAGAGCAAATATGATATGTAAAATTTAAAGGACATATTGTGCACTCATTGGACAGAATTTATATCAGTTCATCACATGAAACAGGATAAGAAATCGGTGTACACTGAAGGATTTTCTTTTGTCAATGAAGTTCATATATAGTGATATGAGGAAACTGTTTAATTTAAAATTCAGAAAAAAGTTTGGCTGTTTGGACATATAAAGAAAAGGGTTTCGCTTTATCCTAATTTATGAGTTCCAAGTAAAATTTGAATAATGTACCTGGAGCAGCTGTTATTATTTTTTAATTTTCTGATTTAATTATTTGATCATTTCAGATGCTGTGCATATGTGTCTCAACTTGAACATAGTCATTTTAGTAGTGGTAATACCCAGCCTGGATTGAGTATTACTAAAGTTCAGGAACAGCAGTCAGACAGCCACTCTGCATATGATGATGATGATCTAAGTATGATTAGTACATACACACAACCAGTACCGATACAACAAACTGTTAATATACATGAGATTATAGAGCAGAATAATGAAGAGATGGGATTTGATATGACTGTAACAAGAGGTGGTGTACTCAGTGTTAGTAATGCTGCTAAAGCTGTCTATGGATTGTCTTCTGATGTGGATAGGTAAGTAAAGTATATAGCGATATCTGTCTAAACTGAAATGTTCTGTTTATACAGATTTTGTACATAAACAGACGTATGGAGGAGAGGGGTGCTACAGATAGTGTTCCTGGTTTACACAAAATTAAGTTTAGACTACCGTTTACACATGGTTTGGTTAGGTATGTTTCCGGATGTAATATATGATATTCAGTTTAGACAGGGTTTTGGTGCACATCATTTTAATGATTTCCGGACCAGCTGCAAGGGGTAATTTGTCATGTTGGCTGAAATGGATGAAATTAGTTGTTACACTATTTTCAAGCTCATTTTAAATATATTTTCTATTTAAATTTATCTAATATTGTTGTAATATTGGAAAAGAAGAACTGAAATGCAAGTCAACTGCTCTTTTGATCTACTGGTAATAAATTTTTGCTTTTGTTTTCATTATAGATTATATGAAGAATCTTCGTCCAATCTTAATCTCAATGCTTTAGTTAGCTTCCTACGTGAACTCTGCAAAGCTTCACAGTCACAGCTATTTGAGGGTGATAGATTCAATCAAAATATGACTTTAAGTAATCCCACTTTGCCCAGTAAATCTACGTCAACATCTGGCAAATTAAGCAATGTTACATCATTGCATTTATTTCGATTGGCTGATGTGATGTTAAAATGTGTGCGTGACGGAGACAGACCTTTGCTACATATAATGCAGGCATGGAGTGTCGTAGCACCACATTTTGTTGAGGTGAGTTGTATTCTTGTTTTTTTTTTTCGTTTTACTATATTTATGTAACTCATAAACATGCAGTTAAGATGTGAATACTTATCTATTATAATCACATGCAGTTAAGATGTGAATACTTATCGATTATAATCACATGAAGTTAACATGTGAATACTTATCGATTATAATCACATGCAGTTAACATGTGAATACTTATCTATTATAATCACATGCAGTTAACATGTGAATACTTATCTATTATAATCACATGCAGTTAACATGTGAATACTTATCTATTATAATCACATGCAGTTAACATGTGAATACTTATCTATTATAATCACATGCAGTTAACATGTGAATACTTATCTATTGTAATCACATGCAGTTAACATGTGAATACTTATCGATTATAATCACATGCAGTTAACATGTGAATACTTATATATTATAATCACATGCAGTTAACATATGAATACTTATCTATTATAATCACATGCAGTTAACATGTGAATACTTATCGATTATAATCACATGAAGTTAAGATGTGAATACTTATCGATTACAATCACATGCAGTTAACATGTGAATACTTATCGATTACAATCACATGCAGTTAACATGTGAATACTTATCTATTATAATCACATGCAGTTAACATGTGAATACTTATCTATTATAATCACATGCAGTTAACATATGAATACTTATCTATTATAATCACATGCAGTTAACATGTGAATACTTATCTATTACAATCACATGCAGTTAACATGTGAATACTTATCGATTACAATCACATGCAGTTAACATGTGAATACTTATCTATTATAATCACATGCAGTTAACATGTGAATACTTATCGATTACATTCTATGCAGTTAAGATGTGAATACTTATCCATTATAATCACATGCAGTTAACATGTGAATACTTATCGATTATAATCACATGCAGTTAACATGTGAATACTATCGATTATAATCACATGCAGTTAACATGTGAATACTTATCTATTATAATCACATGCACTTAACATGTGAATACTTATTCATTATAATCACATGCACTTAACATGTGAATACTTATCTATTATAATCACATGCAGTTAACATGTGAATACTTATCTATTAGAATCACATGCAGTTAACATGTGAATACTTATCTATTAGAATCACATGCACTTAACGTGTGAATACTTATCTATTATAATCACATGCACTTAACATGTGAATACTTATCTATTATAATCACATGCACTTAACATGTGAATATTTATCGATTATAATCACATGCAGTTAACATGTGAATACTTATCTATTAGAATCACATGCACTTAACGTGTGAATACTTATCTATTATAATCACATGCACTTAACATGTGAATACTTATCTATTATAATCACATGCACTTAACATGTGAATATTTATCTATTATAATCACATGCAGTCAACATGAAAATATTTCTTCCAACATTAAATTTTTGACAGAAATTAAACTAAATTTTAATTTGCCAAAGACATAGTCCAGATACAACCCAGGACAAAATAACCTGGCTATTGCTTATGTATGCTGATGGTACTTACCATGAATGTACAGCAAAGTTGCATAGTATGTTGTCTGGGTCAACTATGGTTGACACCTAGAATATTAATTCATATAAAGCACATGAAGTTTGTGTATAATGTGCATCTTCAAACTTGAGGCATACATTTAATTGACATGCTGTTATGACCATGCTTTTACTGTTACAACAAATGACAGTACAGTATGTATGCCTTCTATTTATGTATGGTTTAACTAGCATTTACAATTGCTTAATTTCATTCTTACAGGCTGCTTGTCACAAGGAAAGACAGGTTTCCAAGAAAGCTGTGGCTGCAATTCATGATATTTTGACCGAGTTGTTATCAGCCAAGAATGAACAAGCACATTTCAATTTTCATGAATCATTGTTTAAACCGCTGGAAAGCATGTTGTGTTTGGAATTATGTGATGAAGATGTCCAGGATCAGGTAAGAAATTGTCAGATTGGGTCTTTGGTCTATTCATTACTCATTAAAACGTCTATTCATGTTTATAGAAGCTAGGAAAATTATTTATGTTTTTGGATGGCACCTTTTATTTTAATATTTCTTTTGTTTTCATTGAATGATTCTTATGTTTTTATGGAATGGATCTATTGTTTTTATGGAATGACTTTTGTTTTCATGGAATGAATCTTTTGTTTTTATGGAATGATTCTTTTGTTTTTATGGAATGATTCTTTTGTTTTTATGGAATGGTTTAGTAGATTACAAACTAACAATGTTAGATGCCTTTGTTTCATGGATTGATATTTTCCTAGCTATGGAATGGATCCTTTTATCTCATGAAATGATTCCGTTGTCTCCATGGAATGGATTTGTGAAATGGCTCTTTTTTTTTTTTTGTCATCCTCTATTTGTTTTTCAGATTGTATCTTCTATATGTGAATTGGTTGAGGCATCCTCTAGTAATATAAAGTCAGGATGGAGACCGTTATTTGGTGCCTTGCGAGCTGTGAAAGTGCACAAACAGAAGATCAGTGAACATCATACAGCTCCAGTGTTTGACGTCTTTGAAGCCTTTTTGAATACTGATAATGTATTTGTGTTTGCCAATGCTGCTATTGATTGTATATTATGTTTGCTCAAGTTTGTGAGGGGTCCAGGTGAGTTGATGACAACTATTAATATAAATGGAAGACATTTTTATCAAACAAAAACCGTATTTTGAAAAAGAAAATTTTTTTTTGAAAATGTATAAAATATTTGATCTGCTATCCCAGAATGGCAGACATATCTCCAACTTCTATTATATCTTCCCTGCATTTTCACAATTTCATTCTAAAAAATAAAGTGAATTTTGTACAACACTTAATGTGTAAACCCTGCAAATTTTGAAAGTCATGTGTTCCTCGCAGAAAATATGCTTCTGTATTAGGATACTCAAAATTAAATGATTAATCTACGCACTTTCTTAGTTATATTGAAATTTGTATGATTTGCTAAATGAAAGAATTTGAAAGTTGTTTTGTTTTTTCCGATAGGTGAATGTGAATTGGTACTAGAAAGTGGAAATGCAGACGATAGTGATGCAAGTTCTACTGTCTCTGATAAATCACTTCCTTTACAGGCTGTAGATTTATGTCTTCCAGCTTTAGATTACCTTCATCGTTGCCACAAAATACTTGCTTCAATTTACACCATGCCAGCTTGTCCAATGTTCCATGGTGCAATGTCAATACAACTCAACATAGCTGCATTGTCAGCTGACTTGGATTCACCAATCAAAGAGTTCTCAAGTAGTGTAACATCTGCATTACGTGATTCAAAAACAAAAAAATTTACAGCACAAGATTCAGTTGAGGAGTTACTGGCACCAGTGTCTATAAGAAACATGGATGATGAGTCTGGTATTATCCGAGTTTGGTTTCTTTTATTGGAAGGATTGACTGGTGCTGTGTCTACCTGTCCCAGGAATTATCAACCACAAACTCTCGAGTTATTGTTTGATTTGTTGAGATCAATCACCACAATACCAGGTATGTACCATTTGTGATGTAAAAAATATCCATTTGAACTGTCTCAACCCTAGCAGATGAAGAATCCTACATACAGGTACATTTCCCCATAAAACGGAAACGGGAGACCATACTCATAATGGTCAAGAGTAGGGTTTCAAACTTCTACTATGCATCTGAGACCTCAAACTGGTCATTAACTCCCATTAATGTTCTTGTAGCCATCCTTCAGGGTTCATAGCATGGGGAAAATCCTTTGAAAGTCTTTGGATTTTTTGATGATGATGTTGGCCTGAATTAGGGGTCAAAATGTCTTGAAAAAATGCAAGAAAGTTTGGGAAAAGGTCTGGAAAAGTCTTGGAAATCATTTGGCTCTTGGTGCTATTGACCCTGTCTTTTAAGTATTAGTAAACTTACACTTGTGAAGTTTCTAATACTAATACTACATGTAATACAGTTGTTATTATAAAACCCTGTTAATGAAGATGCATTCTTGTTTTTCTTGTTGACAAATAATGCTGTAAAACAATTCTCTGTTTTAGGTCCCCAGTTTGCAGTGTTTGCTGTAACCAATCTACTGTTACCAATGCTGCTGTCTTGGGTACGTCGTAGTACACGTAGTAGTTACTGGGACACATCATTGGCTAATTTCAAACATGCCTGTGGATTGTCAGTGGAATTGGTTGTAGATCATGTAGTCTATTTTGTTACCAGTGATATTACCATCATTGGTATTCATCAGATGATTAAACAACTATTTGATTTATTGATTGAATGTATTGGACAACCAATGGAGTCTATATCAAGACTAGGCTGTTCCTGTATAAGGTAAGAACACATAGATAGTACCCTATTGGAAATGTTGAACCAAAACTAATTGAAAGAAAGTGAAAATCGCATCTCCCCTCCCCATTGCAGGTGACATCTCCCCGTCCCCATTGCAGGTGATATCTTCCTCTTCTCTATCGCAAACAACATTGCCCCAACCCTCCATGAGTAATATCTTAAAACCTCCCCCCTCCACTTTTGACATTACCTTAATGTTGGAATCACCCCACAATATAACTAAATTACTAATGTTTTAAATTGCAGACATGTATTACTAAAAGCAGGTCCTGTGTTAACAGATGACATGTGGACAATAGCCTGTGAAGGCATGCAGAAAGCTACTTTAGTCAGTTTACATTCCACTAAACAACTGATGGCTAATTTCCATCCTGGATCTGATGACTTCACTGGAGATGTAGGGCAAGTTAAAGTGGCTGCAAGGAGAGACTGTAATGAAATGGAGGCTGAAAGATTAAGACAGATTGCACAGCAGGTAATCAGGTCTAATCAATAATTTATATGTTGCAAGGATAAGAACATTTCCTGCTTCTGTAGCTTATTTAACCTTTTCACCACCAGATTTCTCATTAAATTTGTCTGCACTTTTTTCTTATATTCCTGGAAATGAAACCTAGTTTTGGAGCCAACAGACAAAATTTGAGACAATTTTCAGTTTTTACTCAAGTAATTCGACTATTTTTATCCCATCTTTATAAGGAAAGTGCAGACTATAAACAGGACTATTTTGTGAATTTGTGTTGAAAAGGTTAAGCTTGCATCAATGACGATTTTTGTAATGAATTGTATTGGTGTTGTTTATCCGACATTTATTGCAATACTTGGAGCGAGAAAATTTGTATAGTTTTTGTGTTTCCGGGATAAAAAAGAGGGTTGGTAGTAGGGCTTCCTGTAAAGCATACCTGGACTTTGACAACATTTCAATATCTCTTATAAACTATGGACCAACCTTGATACATCAATCTTGGTACAATCTGTAAAACTCACTAAATATCAAACAAATCTGAGTTCATGAAATTCCTTATTTTGGCTGTTGTCATGTCAACAAGAATTACCCACATTGCACTGTGTATACAATTTAAAATTGAGCATAGAACACATTATCTGAATGATTAAACCATGAATTTAAAACCCACTGAATATGTCTGAAATGCTGAATCAGCGAAATTTTATAACCCAGTGAAAATTATTCATTTTATGATATATAAACTTTTCTCGTTCCTTTTCAGGTATTTTTACTAGATTCCCAATTTTCAGCTGTTGAAGCTGATGACACGGATGACGACAGGTCGTACATATTTATAATATATCCTCCGGATGCTGATTCTTCCACTAATATTGAACTTGTCAAATCAAGGTAAGGTATTCAAAACCATTATCAAAAACAAAAAACATCTTTTTCATGACAATGAAAACAAACTGAAGTAGAAGTCTTTGGGAGAATTAACTGTCAAAATATTTATCAGTAATGCAATATACCGATATTAAAGCGAGAGGGTCATCACCTGTGTAGACGCGGGAATTGAGTCCCAGGTGACGATAAAACGTGCGCTAAAACGCAAAGGCTCATGGGTAGACGCTTGTTTGTAAACAATGACATGCTATGGCCATCTGACGCATGCACAGGTGACGACTCCCTCGCTTTAATCACGTGCAGCAACATTTTCACTGGGCTATTTGTGAACTTGGCATTTGTTCATCAAGGTAATAATAAAGTAATACAGATAGGGACACAAATTCTCTAAATCATTTTGTCTACTGTAAAGGGGTGAATTATTCACTGGATTTTAAGTTGGCTTACCGGTATTTTGCTGACTGGAAAATGCGCTAAATTAAAACCCAGTGAATATGTAAAATTGAGCATAGAACACATTCTCTAAATGATATATTCGTAAATTTAAAACCCACTGAATATGCCTGAAATGGTAAATCAGCGAAATTTAAACCCAGTGAAAATTAGTCATTTCACAGTATATGAATCGTAGTACATATGGTGTGAATGGGTTTGGATAACAGTGTCTGCTTTAAAAGACAAGCCTAAGAGAGAATATACCATTTGCATCACTTCTATCTCTTTTCTTACAGGATACCCTTTCGTGATGTTGTAGTTGGGCTGATGTCAAATCAGATCTTGCTACAAACTCTTGGTACAGTATTACTGTATGGTGCTCAACATAAAACTAGTAGTGAGAAAGAAATCATATCCAACACTGCTGTACAGTCAGATCTTGATAATCAGGAAGCTGCAGCCAAATCTCTTCTGCCAGGGTTGTTACCTTTCTTGTCACCAAAAAATCTGTCATTGTTGTTAGAATGTTTCATAGAATCTTACAAAGCTTCATGTGATTTTGATCAGAGGCCTGGGTTGAAGTTTCTACTGCAGAAAGTTGCTAAGCTAAATGTTGCTGTGAATCTGTATCGCCAAACTGCTTTGAGCTTTACATTTTATCTGCATACATTGTTAGAGCTTTGTCACCATGCTAGAGAAGAGAATCTGGTGATAGAAAAGGTGAGGCAGTCAGTTATGGCAGCCTTGGAGGTAGTACCGGATGATTACAGTAAAGAGATAGTAGGTGGGGGTGATATTGATGGGAGTGTAGAGAATGGTATCTGTGGTAGTGATGATGTGTTCAAAAAGGAAAGAAGCTTAGAAAAAAAGCTTTCAAGTTCAGACTCCATTTGTAGTTCTGGAGGAGGAGATTGTAGTGATCATCGACGAAGAAGGCTAACATTAGAACATCAGTCATCATTGCCTGCTTTAGTTCCCGCAAGTTTGAGTCATCATCCTGAAGATGATGCCGATAAGTTTATATGGGTTATTAAACGTCTTGTAAGTATCTGTTATGATGCATGCTGTATGTATGTTCAGCTGCATTTAGATCAAGCTGATGATAGTGTAGATATGGAGAGAATTGCAGAGCAGCCATTGTTCTTCTTAGTTGCGCCATTGAGTCCAGATGAGCCAACTCATAGGGGAAAGAAGTTATTTAGCTTTCCTACTTTAGATAGGCAGTCCAGTCGTGATTCCATGAGTGAAGGTAATGATAGTCAGAAAGGGGATGTATCTGCTAAACAGTGGTCACCAAATATTAAAGCAGGTGATCCTAGTCGTTTGGAACAAGCATTCCAAATTAAGAAAGATGCAAAAAAATTAGAGAAGATGAATAGCCGAGATGATGGTAGAGTCTACACCGTAGCTACTAACAAAACTATTAAAAGTTTGATGCAAGAATATAAGAAGAGAAAAGTACACCACTCCAGATCAACATTTGTCAAGAAACCAACTTTCAAAGAGCAGAAAGTTGCACTTGAAGAGATGAAAAAGCAGAAACAACAGGCTTCCTCGCCTGAAGAACAGACGCGTCAACAAGAGATTATAAAACAACAGAAAAATGCAACAATGAAAGACAGTGAGGCCCACATGAAAGCATGGTCTGATATGATCTTGTCCCTGCTTCAACTGCTGCAGTTACTGCCTGATGCACAGTTCAAGGCACTGTTACCAGCTACGTTCCCTGCTGTTAGCCAACTGATATGTCATGTGACCAATAATGCTGTCAGACAAGCCACTATGGAATTTATGGACAGGGTTGCTAGAATTCACCAAATTGTACCTTAAATAACTGGTTACATATCTCAGATTTTGTTTTCTATTAATTTATGTGGAAACATCTCATTTTTTGGTCACATAATTTTTGTAGAAATGATTGTTTTTGTAGAAGATAATTTTTAGTGATTGTGGTTACAAATTGACTTTGTTTTTTGTTGCATTGTGCAATTTGGCTGAAACAACAGATTATTATGAATAGAGATATTTCAAAACTCACCTGTCATTTTTTATTTATTTTAAAGTTCAAAAATTGAATAATTACTGGTAAATTGGTTTCTTGCAATGGAATATTACCGGGTATCTTTAAATCATGTACTTATATGTATCTGTCTTTTTTTTTTTTTTTCAATATATTTCCTAAGTATCCAACATGTATTTGTTGGTATCATATTTTGTTATAGTGTTATCTCAGACGTTCATTTGGTTCTTACTCATATTCAGCTTTGAATATTGTTCTGAAACCCCATATTATAAGGTACCTGATGTCACAGTGTGAACATTTGGAATAGGTTATAAAATTCTTAGTTTGCAGTGAAAGGCCATTGTCAATTCCTTCTGTCTCATTTAAAGAAGAGGGGTTGTATCTTGCACACACACAGGAATTGAGCCCTGAGTAACAATAACACGTGCTGGGTAGACACTTCTCTGTTAACAGTAAATAGCTATGGCCGCCTGTCACATGCGCAGGTGACGACTCCTAGCTTTAAGTTATTTTACTTGCTTTATTAGAGGCAAATATGCTTTATGTAAATTACAGGAGTGTTTTTATTGGGAAAATAAGATGTATTTTGATGATTAATTATAGAACACCTGCATTTTTTTGTTAATATTCGCTTCTCTTTGAGATGCACTTCTAATAGAGCAAATATGGTATATGCGATATATACTAACTAAAATTGTGGCTAACTTCAAAAGCAGAACTATTTATTTCAATTATTTTATAATGTACAGTACTCCTAAAAGGTCACAATAATGTATAGCACTCAAATGTGTTGATGGTGCCATGATTGTGTTCTCTGAATTGCCCAAATTATAAAATCTATTGAATATTTGAAGAGTTATTTTTATGTCTTATTTATTTATTAGACCATTCTTTCAACTGTGTTTACATATATACCGTTATTTTAATGGTGAACATGTGTATGTGTAAGATACATACAATTATGTATTCAAATCTAGATCTTAAAAAGTGGCACATTTTGTGTGTGTGCGACTACCAGATTATTTCGCTCAAGATTTGCACATTTTTCAAATGTTCTTAAATTGCAACGTATATTTTTTACTGTAAAGACTCGCTACCGGACAGATTTGGATGAAAGGTTTTGAAAATTTTTGTCAGCTTTTTTGGGAAAGAGACAGTTTTTCAATGATGGTGAAAAGATAAGACTTATACTGCCAAATATGACTTGCATTCACAATATGTGCAATCGTTAGTTTATTTAATGTTCATTGTTGCTGTGGGAGAGGATTTGCATAATTATATACAAGTAATTTCACACAATTTGCAATTATTGAAATGTCAGACGAGAAATCAGTACCAATTATTCACATCACTATTATGTCTAAGACTTGAATATTATTATGTAAGAATCTGATTTGGATTGCATGTGATCTGTCTTTTAATCTATACTGTCTTTTTCGGGTGTCTTATGAACAAACTAATGTTTTATTCACAGTTCATTTCCCTACAGGGTGGTACAAGTCTTGCATTTACTTCATTCTAAGAGAATTTATTTAAGGTATATATATTTGGGATAAGAATATTTTATGCCTGTACTATTATTTATTAAGTGTAATATGTATATATAGAACTATTATGTAAATATATGTAGTATCTCGTCAAAATAAAACAGTGTATAAAATATGTGTGTTGGATGTGAAGGAAATTGCATGCCTCGATCACAAAACTTTGTGCTCGGTACTGACAATAGATAATGGTACATTATGCAACAGAAATGCATTCCTTGTGTTTGGGGGCTGTGGTGACCATCTTCCTTTCATGACATATTGGCAACTAAGCAGGGATTTCCCTGTTGAGTACCCAACGGATATTGCAAAACCCCAGCACTATTCTCTTCAGCAATTGGCAACTAAGACAGGATTTCCCTGTTGAGTACCCAACGGTTATTGCAAAACCCCAGCACTATTCTCTTCAGCAATTGGCAACTAAGACAGGATTTCCTTGTTGAGTACCCAACGGATATTGCAAAACCCCAGCACTATTCTCTTCAACAATTGGCAACTAAGACAGGATTTCCTTGTTGAGTACCCAACGGATATTGCAAAACCCCAGCACTATTCTCTTCAACAATTGGCAACTAAGACAGGATTTCCTTGTTGAGTACCCAACGGATATTGCAAAACCCCAGCACTACCGGTATTCTCTTCAACAATTGGCAACTAAGACAGGATTTCCTTGTTGAGTACCCAACGGATATTGCAAAACCCCAGCACTATTCTCTTCAACAATTGGCAACTAAGACAGGATTTCCTTGTTGAGTACCCAACGGTTATTGCAAAACCCCAGCACTATTCTCTTCAACAATTGGCAACTAAGACAGGATTTCCCTGTTGAGTACCCAACGGTTATTGCAAAACCCCAGCACTATTCTCTTCAACAATTGGCAACTAAGACAGGATTTCCTTGTTGAGTACCCAACGGTTATTGCAAAACCCCAGCACTATTCTCTTCAACAATTGGCAACTAAGACAGGATTTCCTTGTTGAGTACCCAACGGTTATTGCAAAACCCCAGCACTATTCTCTTCAACAATTGGCAACTAAGACAGGATTTCCTTGTTGAGTACCCAACGGTTATTGCAAAACCCCAGCACTATTCTCTTCAACAATTTGCAACTAAGACCGGATTTCCTTGTTGAGTACCCAACGGTTATTGCAAAACCCCAGCACTATTCTCTTCAACAATTGGCAACTAAGACAGGATTTCCTTGTTGAGTACCCTACGGTTATTGCAAAACCCCAGCACTATTCTCTTCAACAATTGGCAACTAAGACAGGATTTCCTTGTTGAGTACCCAACGGTTATTGCAAAACCCCAGCACTATTCTCTTCAACAATTTGCAACTAAGACAGGATTTCCTTGTTGAGTACCCAACGGTTATTGCAAAACCCCAGCACTATTCTCTTCAACAATTGGCAACTAAGACAGGATTTCCTTGTTGAGTACCCTACGGTTATTGCAAAACCCCAGCACTATTCTCTTCAACAATTGGCAACTAAGACAGGATTTCCTTGTTGAGTACCCTACGGTTATTGCAAAACCCCAGCACTATTCTCTTCAACAATTGGCAACTAAGCAGGGATTTCCCTGTTGAATACCCTACGGTTATTGCAAAACCCCAGCACTATTCTCTTCAACAATTGGCAACTAAGACAGGATTTCCTTGTTGAGTACCCAACGGATATTGCAAAACCCCAGCACTATTCTCTTCAACAATTGGCAACTAAGACAGGATTTCCTTGTTGAGTACCCTACGGATATTGCAAAACCCCAGCACTATTCTCTTCAACAATTGGCAACTAAGACAGGATTTCCCTGTTGAGTACCCTACGGTTATTGCAAAACCCCAGCACTATTCTCTTCAACAATTGGCAACTAAGACAGGATTTCCTTGTTGAGTACCCAACGGTTATTGCAAAACCCCAGCACTATTCTCTTCAACAATTGGCAACTAAGACAGGATTTCCTTGTTGAGTACCCTACGGTTATTGCAAAACCCCAGCACTATTCTCTTCAACAATTGGCAACTAAGACAGGATTTCCCTGTTGAGTACCCAACGGTTATTGCAAAACCCCAGCACTATTCTCTTCAACAATTGGCAACTAAGACAGGATTTCCCTGTTGAGTACCCAACGGTTATTGCAAAACCCCAGCATGACATACAAAAAGATACAGGGCTAGCTTAGGGTTATAAGCATGATAATTAATAAACAAAACAGTAAGTTATATATTCCCTTTTCTAAAAAAATATCCTCTGAAGCTTAGATCCATTTTATTCAGGAGCCTTTAAATCATGGATTATAGTTTGCCTAAGTGTGGCCTGAGCCATACGATTCCATTCTCTTCAGAGTGCAGTTGAGATTAATTGCTGCTTCACTGAATTAGTTTACACATGCATGTCACAGCAACCTCATAATCCTGATAAAGTCTGTTCTGACACCACCAGTTTTCTACCCGGAAAATTGTTTCAAAAAACATATTGGTTACAATTATGTAGTTTTTAAATAAAATCAACTATGAAACCCCCCTCCCTAATCCTGTAATAGACCTGGCTGCCGTTAGGAACTGTCCATCTCGGTTGAAGTTTGTTTAAACTGTACTCCTGACTAGATCAGTGAAAAAAAAAAACTAGCCGATTATAAAAATGTGTCTGGTGACAGAGGTTCATTGTGTCTAATCTTCAATGGTCACTGATGTAGTAATTTCCTCTGCACCAATTTAAAAGTAAATTACTTTTCAATTTTGTCTCGGTTGTCATGTTTATTTGCTTTCTAGTTTTGAATGCAACAGAAACCAAGCTTCACACTTCTTTTCAGTCTGCTGGCAAATGCCAATTTTGTTTTTTATGTTTAACGTGATAGTAAATGTGCATAACAGATTGATTATATCAGTTGACCCATCATCATTGCGGGCAAGCTGTCAGACTGGTATGCTAAAATGCTTTATAGAGAACACTGCAATAAAATGTCTAAATACACAGTGAGAATAACCAGAGACCAGTGAATGTGATGGGCTTTTAGCACCATTCAAGTGAGAATAACCCGAGACCAGTGAATGTGATGGGCTTTTAGCTTGTCAGATCATGCATTGTGTACATCATATATTGTGTTGGGAGGTTCTTGATTTTCTAGCTACAACCTTCTGCACTGACCAAACTACCACTGAAGGTGGGGAATTGTTGGTTTTGGCAGGAGTATACAGGCATTTGGTGGGACATTCTACTGATGCAGCTTCATATTTCTCAAAGCCTCTAGTATGTGCAGAAACAAATTCTACAATGAGATTCATGCTTCAAGGGCATCAAAGTTCTCCTTTTCAGTGTTACTATAACCAGAAAGGTTGTGTGCTGCAAATATAGTGAAACTGATTAGTATGAGAAGCTTCAGGGCAATATGGAATAATTGACAATTTTGTCACCATGTTGGAAATCAAAATATGGATGGTTTAACACTGAACCAAGATGAAATGAACTAGCCACTGGTGGCGCTGTATGCAATCAATATCTATTTCAGCTTGCCGTAGCTCATTTAGATTGTATAGTGAAACAAGAAAACATTTGTTAAATTTGGTGACCAGTTTAGTATGATAGAAAGCGTTTACAGTCTTCAAATAACCACAATAGACAGAGTAGGGGTCAAGACCAAATATACGCGATTCCAACGTTTCATACTAAATGCTTTCTATTAATATTCATGAGATATGCCTACGTCATAACCTCGTTAAAAGTTATTTAACCACATTGATGGTGCTGAATGTTGCCTTCATATTCGAAGCCCACACTTAAGTGACACTACCAGATATCAAGCCAGCGACTGCTGAGGATTTGTACACATTTCCACCATGTCATACGCTGTAATATGCAATGACAATCCTGGGTAACTGATTAGTCTAATCTTTTCAAACAATGGCAAGTTGTATAATGACAATAGGACTTGAGGACCACCCAGCTCCCATTCTAGACACAAGTTTGGTATTTTGCAACAAGTGTAAAAGTTAGGACTCAGGAGGCTAACTGCATAATGCTAAAAGCTCCTGAACATTGAGGATGAGAGCTCGTCATATTGTGTGTGCTTGAGTAAATAAGCTCAGATATCCGCATTTGACATTTTAAAAAGTAAGTCAGATTACACAAAGAGGTTACATTTTTCAAACTGAATAAACAACAAATTCATGAAAATACTTGAAAATAGTAGCATTAAATGTGGGCTTCATTGGATAATAGTTTTGATGCTGACTCCAAGAAACAATATTCATTTCAACAAACTACCGGTAATGATACTCAGTGCATATGACTCATTTTAGAGACTAAGGCTGCTTGCATTTTGGCAAGTACAAGACCAGAGTAACCATTCAACCTACACGAAACACTTTTACACCATATGATACTTATAAATATGAAAATGGATTGTTCCATAAAAAAATGGTGAATAAGCTAATTATTACTACATTGTACACCAGTAGTGCAATGTCTACTAACATGTCTGTTAGACAATGGCAACTATGAATATCCTGAGTACAAGTACACATTGTATAATTACTTGCTTTAAAAACATTCAGTAAAATGCCATGGTAAATGATAAGTAAATTAAATATAAAATGCGATAAATACATTATAAAGACTTGTGTTACCATAACATGTTCTACTAAAGAAGTTACCATAACATGTTCTACTACTAAAGAAGACACCATAACTGAAAACCCTAGTTACTATTTCAAATCACTTTCAATACAAGTGTCCCATTGACATGTACCACTTGTTTGGTTCAATGACAGATAAACTAAAAATATTTGTTTGGTTACATGTACGATTGTCAAGAATTATAAGAACATTCTGATGATAATTTCTATGATCAGCTATTGTTCCAAAAATGTTCATTTTTGTATCTTTTTGGATATGTTTTCTCCAAACAAATATTTTGTGACTGGAAAACATTTTTAAAAGTTGATGACATGTGTTAAAATCACTAATTATGAGATAATTTTGAAACAACAAATGTGTTCGTCTCCACAGTTTGTATCTTATAGGTTGAATTCCCACAATCTACATATACCTTAATGACACTAAGCTATTCCCTGTGACTGCATATTTGAAATTCTTAAGAAAAAAACAAACTCAAAGGTAGTTTGAACATTTTTTCAAATCAAAATGGTCATCAGTGTAGGTTTAAAAAACTGTAGATGAAAATCACAATGCTTTTAATTCAGATTAAATTCAGCCACACCCATCCTGCATGATGTTGGTAATTATGCATATTCTTCCTGCTGTTTCTATGACAACAGCAAAAGAACACTATACATTATAATTGAATCCTTTCAATATTGATGGGATTTATGTTTCGACTTCGCTTTACATATTTTTACTGAAAGATACATTGGTATCAAATATTGTCATTGTGATGAGGTAGTGTGGTAGAGGAAAATATTATTATACATTTATGGTTTCCATAACGAGTTTTCACTTCTGTTTGCTTTCGCAAGTTGAAGAAGAGACTGTAAAAAAAATACAGATATTCAATTATTAATTACATAAAAAAGAATATATAATAATACATGTATGTAACAATTTAGTTTTTCCACCAGTCAACGAATCAGATGAGTTCGAGAAAAGAAAATATTATCATAGGTCTTTAGTATTTTAACAAACACTGGTCAAAGCTTACTTTTCGGGTAAATAATATTTCATTAAGATTTAAAGTAGGGGGGGGGGGGGTCACCAGTGAAAGCAGCTAATTAATTACTATCAGCTACTCTTTTATTAATATTGAATGATATGAGTACATACTTCCATTTTTGCTTTCTCCTTGGCACGATATTCAGTGACTTTCTCACTATCAGCTTGCTGGCGTATTAGCCTTTTTTCTTCCATTTGTCTTTTTCTTTTCTGTAACTTTGCTTGAAAATTATCATCCCTACAAAGAGTCAATGACAACTGATTATTCCAAAGGAAGTAAATCACAATTATGATTAACATTTGCAATAATTTGAAGAGCAATATTAGTTAATTATTCATTACAATGTAATTTAAGAACTTTTTTTGCACCACCAGTTCCCATTTTGCAGCACAAATTAACAAAATAGTCTCATTTATAGTCTCCATTTTCCTTCAGAATATTTTATGTAAAAACTGGAAATTTACTTAAATTTTGTTTGTTGGCTCAAAATTTAGGGTTCATTTCCAAAAATATTGAACAATATAGGAAAAAGTACAGAACAACTTGGTGGCGAAGAATTTAAATTTTCCTGCCTAAATTTTCATAATTTTTTTTCTGAAATTTCAGACTACATATTTCTTACCCTCCAATAATATAAGACTCTTTCATTTCAGGACTGTGTTCTCTACTTTTTCTCTCATATGATCTAGCAATTCTCTTTTCAACCTTAGCCTCATATCCAGTTGCTTTTGGTGCAAGCTCATCCATAACCTAGATAAAACGAATTAAGGCAATATCTAACAGTGATTCAAATTAAAAGCATCATCATGACCACTAATACATCTACACTGTTACTCTATATTATATTCACATTATTATGATGATCTATTATTTACTGTATAAAAAGAGTAAAATCTGCATGTAACCTCACATGGCAAAGGTCAATACACAGTTTTGTCAAAGCTAAGACAGCCTTGCCAACCTCAGCTTGCTGTAGTGAACATGTGTATTAATTAGACTGAATAAAGCATCACATACTGAGACTCAATCATATGACACTTCTGGTATAATCATGTTTTACAATCAAAAGTAACACATCAAGGCATTGGCATGGTTCTAGACAAACTCTGAACTGAAAAAAACTCACCATTTTGTCGTGATCTTTGAATTGCTTCCTTTCTTTCTGCAGCATTTTTCTACTGGCTTCTCTTTCTGCTTCTATTTCATATTGTGATTTAGAAGGCTGTGATAATGTGGGTAATTAAACAATACAATGTTACACATAAAAAAATACTAGGTGTGATAACGTGGATAATTAGACAATACAATGTTACACATACAAAAATACTAGCTGTGATAATGTGGATAATTGGACAATACAATGTTACACATACACAAATACTAGGTGTGATAATGTGGATAATTAGACGATACAATGTTACACATACAAAAATACTAGGTGTGATAATGTGGATAATTAGACAATACAATGTTACACATACAAAAATACTAGGTGTGATGATGTGGATAATTGGACAATACAATGTTACACATACACAAATACTAGGTGTGATAATGTGGATAATTAGACAATACAATGTTACACATACAAAAATACTAGGTGTGATAATGTGGATAATTAGACAATACTAGGTGTGATAATGTGGATAATTGGACAATACAATGTTACACATACAAAAATACTAGGTGTGATAATGTGGATAATTGGACAATACAATGTTACACATACAAAAATACTAGGTGTGATAATGTGGATAATTGGACAATACAATGTTACACATACAAAAATACTAGGTGTGATAATGTGGATAATTGGACAATACAATGTTACACATACAAAAATACTAGGTGTGATAATGTGGATAATTGGACAATACAATGTTACACATACAAAAATACTAGCTGTGATAATGTGGATAATTGGACAATACAATGTTACACATACAAAAATACTAGGTGTGATAATGTGGATAATTGGACAATACAATGTTACACATACAAAAATACTAGGTGTGATAATGTGGATAATTGGACAATACAATGTTACACATACAAAAATACTAGGTGTGATAATGTGGATAATTAGACAATACAATGTTACACATACAAAAATACTAGGTGTGATAATGTGGATAATTAGACAATACAATGTTACACATACAAAAATACTAGGTGTGATAATGTGGATAATACAATTATACATGTGCACCTATACTAGGTAAATTTGTACAAACATTTCCCTACATGTGTACATCTAAGTGCATGTGCTACTACTGGTATAGGAAATACTGTATATGCATGTGTGTTAAGCCTACTAGTATATGTATATCACCTCTATATGGAGGCATAATGGTTAATGGATCAAGGCTTCAGGGGATTTGAATCTTATGGGCACCTGCCTACTCAGCACATACATGTAGTCCTAGATGGGAGAATCGCATGCTGTTGGATGGGGACGAGTGCCGTTTCTGCCTTCAGTAAAAAAAAATATATATATATCAAATAAAAAACAAGACCAGTACCTAAAATATACGAATAATTAACTGATATCACTTACAGGAAGTACTGGTCCCACAATTGGTTTATAATCACTTGGTAGAGCCGGCCCTTGTACTGGTTTCAATGCCGTAGGAGGTAACATAGGCCCTTGTACTGGTTTACTCTGTGAACTTGGCACTGATGGACCTTGCATCGGCTTAACAAATGTCCCTGTTGACAATGCAGGTCGTTTGTTGAACTGATCATCACTACTGCTGCTACTTTTACCAAATGTAGAGAATCCATCATTATCGTGCATTGAGACATTTGATCCTGATGTCCAACTCTTTATCCTCCCTCTTACAGTACGAATCTTAGACTGTTCTGTATCAGAAAACTAACAACAGGAAGAGATTTATTAGAAATATTGGCAATATTTGTAGTATATATTGAAAACTGTGAAAGTACTGAGTAGCCAAGATGTTTAAATATATATTACATGTATGTACCAGACTATAATTTTCACTGGTAGCAAACTTTTGATATTTGTTAAAATTAGACACTTGCTGAATTATCAATTTTAATAATATTACAGTACATTCTTGATACTACACAAGTGTGTCAAGGGGTAAATTATTCACTGGGTTTTAATTTTGCTTATTTTGCAGAATGGAAAATGTGCTAAATTATAACCCAATGAATATGTAAAATTTAGCATAGAACACATAATCTAAATGATAAAACTTTGAATTTAAAACCCACTGAATATACCTGTAATGGTAAATCAGCGAAATTTAAACCCAGTGAAAATTAGTCATTTTACAGTAGTCTACAAAAATTACCAAGTATACCAAGGATACTACGGTACTCTAAATCTACTATGGAAGTAAGACTGTGCTTATAAAGAGAACACTGGAACCAATATGAAGATAGATAATCAACCATGACATGTAAACCAATGAAACATAACAACACTGTCACCTACAAACCAGGAAGTATTGAATTCAAACTCACCTTCCATCTGTACTTAGTTCTAGAAGACGCTGCGACATCTGAAGCATCAAGGCCTTCATAATATTTCTGAGAGAAAATTGTACTACATGTAGATCCTAAAGATTTGATTCTAACTAGATGAAAATGTTTTTATTGATTAAAAATGAATGACTTTTGGCTAGAATAAAAGTGCATGTTGACAGCCACTTAATGTAAAACTGTTTATTTGTACATGACATACAGAGTGTTGTGATTAGTTGATCTATGAGTGCCAGTGAAATTGTTCACTTTTACAAACTTTAATTATTTTCTCTGAAATTGGCATATCGGTAAATGGATTTTGTGTGAAATAAAAGCACTTTTCAATCTTGGAAGGTGAATGAAAAATCATATAATGATAAAACAATAACAGTAAGCAGTTAATTACCTTGGGGAGTCTTCCTTTATTCCATTTCTTCACAAATTTCTTAAATAAAACTTTAGCTTTCGATGTTTCAAGTTCATCAACATATTTCTTTTTCTGCAGAAAGTCGTTCATAATTACATATAAGCTTAAACTCCCACATACATAACATGTATACATAAATATGTAATATCAAATAAAAACTTCTTTAAATTTTGAAAGAAAAAACCAACAATGAAAAGCATCAAGGAAAAATGTAGGTTTCCTAATATTTTTTGAACAATGATTATTAAATTTACTCAATTAGAACAGCATCCCTCCAATAAATGTGCATTAAATCTGACAATGTTATCAAAGGGTACTGACTGAGTGCAATAAACACAAGTGATTTGAAATGAATTTTTGTATAGGGCATTTTCATGCAAATATATAATAATATTAAACAGATCATAAGACAACTGGCAAGTACATGTACATAATAATAGCTCACCTCTTCTGTTACCCAGAGTCTAAACTCCAAACCTTTACTATAGAAATCATCTATATTTATTTTACCTGCAGGGAATAAAACAAGAACAGTTCAGTTGTACATTTGTGGAACTGAATTTTAGGAACCCCCCCCCCCCCAAAAAAAAATCTTTATCCAACAACATTTTTACTGTTTCTAAATTATTTGATACTAAAAAGGATTGGTGATGATTCTTAAAATCGCATGGAATTAAACAAGAAAGAAAAATCAATCTTTGAAGAAGCTATGTAACCTGCATAAACTTGTACTTGTGTATCTCCTAACTGTACCACTAATAAAGGAAGCAACTATTAAAACTTTCTCTATATTTCCAAAACAGAAAATGATCCATTCATGCAGTGCTGAGTGTTGATTTAGGGAAAGTTATTTGACATGGCAAGTTACCCAGTACCCAGAAATTAGTGCAAATGTACAGTCAGTAATGATGTGAATACCGGTATGTATTATATCTAGCAAAGAAATAGTTTGCATGTTATATGGTACACATTCCTTACCTTCAGCTTTCATTTTCTCCTTTTTCTTTTTTTTCTTTTCTTCCACTTTCTTTTTCTTTTTAGCGCTTGCATCTAACTTGACTTTCTTGGCAGATAAAGCTTCAGTATCTGAGTCTACAATATTGAAACTGTTACCAGTCTGAACTAACAAATCATGACATGTCAGCTACACGTACAGATATATACACATTATAACATAGAATATTTTGCAAAGAATGTATGTCGATGCTACATGTACCTCATTATAAGTGCCATCCACACCATATAGCAATAAACTACAATTTGCATAACTAGAAGCACATCTCCAATAGAGGTACATGTATACGTTAGAAAAAATGTACTGTACCTTACTACAGTATACCACAGTATTTATTTCTAATAGAGCAAATGTACTACTTGTTTAACTTCTTTTAGACACATATTACATGGTATTGTACATGTAATAGCCAGTTTCAAGGCCAATCATAATTTTTTATTGTGGTAAAATATAAATATATAATACAGAAAAAAATAATATCAAACACACCAAGGCAACTAGTTGAGCATTCAAACATGTCATGTAGCATATTCAGCTAATTTTGACTAGCATGGCTTTAGCTATTTCAATGTGTAGCTAATTCAATACATTTTCACAATGAGACTGTTAGCACTTTAGTGAAAATGAAATAAGGGTTCTGCTTATTTAGTCATTCAACAAAATTTGTTATAATTGTACACAGATACTTCACAGTGAATACATTACAGTGAGTTGTAAAATAATGCATGGATGTGAAAAAAGTGTTACTGCGGAGTTGGTATGTTACCTGAATCTGATGCAGAACTGTAATCAGAGCCACTATCACTGCTTTCTTCTCTCTTTGACTTCTTTTTATGTCTGAAAACGTGACACAAAAATATAATTATTTAGTGTTAGGAATGATTTTCTTGAATGTGGCAACATTATTTTCCCTGCAACACCTTGGATGCAATTTTTTTTTTCTAGTGGTGTCTATTTTGAAATTGCTTTGTTTCAACAAATTTCCCAATCAGCCCTATGATTTTAAGTGGTCGGCTCCTAATCTATTTAGACTTTTTGTTATTCAATTATAAGAATAAGGACTGAAATAAATGTAATACATTGCAACAATACAAATACTAATAAATTGATTACAATGCTAACAAGCAATAACAGCCAAAAAATAATAAAACTAGCAAGCTACATCTATACATGTAGTTGTTTCAGTGCCAAAGAAATTCATTTAAAAAAACTACCAGCTGCCTCTAAATAAACTACTATTTTTTTTTATTCCTTTCTATTTTAGCGCTTCCATGTTGCTACTTCCTCAGTTTTTCGTCTTTATTGTAATTTTCTTTTTCTAAACCAATACCCAAATAAGGATACGATTATGCAATAAAGATTATTATTATTATTCAAAAACATATGAGCAGACATTGTTATTGTCATCTGAGCTATAAACAACATAAACCATGGACATTAAAAACAAAATCTGTGTACAGGTGTGTGTTGCTGCAGGATGAAATAGACTGAAAAATATCAGTGTTCACAATGTGGGTGTATGGAAAACGAAAACCCGAGAAAACGAAGGCCCCTGAATGTTCCTATGACGCCAATGATACACGAATTCGCCCAATATCGGGCATTTACTTTCATTGTGAACTCGTTAACTAACTTCCCGTACAAATTTCATTGCGAATTCTTCATAATAAATTATTTTCATACACATTTGCGGATATAATCAATGTAAAACCCAGTAGTATGCCTAATTTCATCTTGGTTTCGTTTAATATATATATAGCGGTGTCTGAACGAACTGACCCCGTTTTGATGTTCAAAGTACTAACAACACTGTGTATCCCACATGAGGTTCAGACGCTATTTCAAATTGAAGTTTCAAAAAAGTGCTTCGAAAGAAACTGAGATAATGGCCGGTTTGCATAATCGGCACGTCGTTGTGGGAACATGCCAAATTGCAGTCACTTTCACAGTCGCTGTTACAATATTTACCAGCTCACATGATAACTATGACATTATGAAGGATAACTGACAAATTAGATAAATGTATGGATAATATGAGAATAGTCGCACTTGAAAGTGTGTTCCGAGAAGTACATGTATCATTCAGCGACACTCTGAATGTTCCCGTTATATTGACGTAATCAATGCATGAACAAACAGGGGGCGGTACTTGCATAAATTATAGGTTATTTATATTACAACTAGTGTTACAAAACCTCGGTAAACTGTGCACAAAATCACAACACGCGACCCCTACCACCGGAAATAGTACTGTTATGAAACTTTTGACTCTTATTTAATTTACATATCATCTGTCAATCGGGAACCGCTAAGTGGTGTGAATATGCAAGTTATCCCTCAAACATAAACAAAACGTAAACAGCGCTTCATAATAATAGGTTAACTGTGTTTTAAAGTTGGTTTTAATGATTATTTTTAAATTATTTTAACAAAATATAAATATGAAACCCATCGTACTGGAAAGCCAAAAAAAGCAAAAACGGTCAAAAACGAGAAAAAAATGCATCTTAATTATCCTTAAATGTCTTTGGTTGTCTGTATGAAATTGTAATCTATAAATAAAGTGCGTGATTAAACTTTGTAACTATACATGCGAATATATATTCAAAGTGCAAGTACTTCTAATAAGCACCAAATACCAATATACGTATTGGAACCGGGAAGGTATTTCTATTGTCTTCGAGGGGCTACAATTGAATTACATCCTCGTTTTGGATTAAATATGTTTGTAGTGAAATTAAGTATATTACGTTATTGAACGAGTTCGCAATTAAATTAAGTACATCACGCTATTATATGAGTTCGCAGTAGAATTATGCATGTCGTTATTATACAAGTACATAAATAAATCATTAGGTACTCACCATAATTAAATGAGGTCGGGATGGAATTGCAAATTCAATCATGTGTCAGCAAAGTTAACTTCATAGTTCCATTGGACACGTTTTAATCAGTAACATGACAATATGCATTTTTATTCTGACATAATTTAATCATGCCATTTAATGACGATGACCAATAGCAACGTAATTCCATGCGATCGGGGCGTACGTAATTTCATTTGGTAACTATTTAATAATGTCACGCAATTTATTTAAGAACTCATTTAATAATATGACGTGATTGATTAGATTGAAGAGAACCATGCACGCAACGTTACTGATTGAAAAATAATTTACATATGTTACATATGTTTAGTAAAATGCAATTATACATATACGTATTATCTCGCATTCAATATATGCACATTGTGAGTTCAAAACAAAAATAAGTACTTCACGTTGTAATTCACAATTAAAAGTAGTTAGTTTAATTTATTATGAAGAATTTCATACGGGAAGTTAGTTCACAATGAAAGTAAATGTCTGATATTGGGCGAATCCGTGTATCATTGGTGTCATAGGAACATTCCAGGGTCTTCGTTTTCCAAGGTCTTCGTTTTCCAGGGTCTTCGTTTTCCATGGTCTTCGTTTTCCATGGTCTTCGTTTTCCAGAGTCTTCGTTTTCCAGGGTCTTCGTTTTCCATACGTTGTAATTTCACGGGTGCTGGACATCTCGACCCCAAAAAATCTCGACCCATTTTTCATTGGACAACTCGACCCAGGACCCCTAGACATCTCGACCCACCTTTTTCAGACGACCCGCCGCCTCGACCCGATTCCAATAACGTCGTACTTTTTCCCGATAGCATCGTACTTTTCCCAGTGCGCGTAGACCATGTAGTGTTTGTTTCATTGATTTATTATTTTTTGCTGCTTTCGCTGTTCGTTTCACAGCACGCGACCTCTAAAAGTGACGTCATTTTTGGATTGATCCATTGCGCTTGATGGTGATAAGTTATTTATTTACACGTAACAAAGGGCGTAAAATAGCGTTTAAGGTTCGGTTCGATCATGTTCCCTGTTTTCAATGTTTCGAATCTATAGATGTCGTTCATTCAAACACAGCATTCATAGACAGCACAATACGCAATATCGCGAGAATTTTAAGTTATCAAAGGGCAACATTATCAACGTTGAACTAGATAGAGGTTCGCGTTGCCACACTTAGATAGGGTCGGGTCGATGCGGTGGGTCGAGATGTCCAGGGTGTCTGGGTCGAGATGTCCAATTTGGGTCGAAGTGTCTTGGGTCGAAAATTTTTTGGGTCGAGATGTCTAGAAATCTAATTTCACAATTAAAAGTAAATGCCCGATATTGGGCGAATTCGTGTATCATTGGCGTCATAGGAACATTCCGGGGTCTTCGTTTTCCATGGTCTTCGTTTTCCAGGGTCTTAGTTTTCCATGGTCTTCGTTTTCCAGAGTCTTCGTTTTCCAGGGTCTTAGGTCTTCGTTTTCCAGGGTCTTCGTTTTCCATACACCCTTCACAATGTTGGAATTATACAACACTGTTAGATATTTTTCATGAGAATTGAGATGATCTGATTAAATAATAATACTTACTTCGTCATGCTGCTAATCTACTATTGGAGACTGTGCTTTGCATGTGGTTCAGCCGATGCTGATCAGAAAATACGACGTTCAAAATGTACGTTTGTAATGTATCATTGGTCGTTCCAAACGCTGGGTTACCTTCACAGATATAAACTATCGCACATTTAGATTAAATTAAAACACTGAACTAAATCTTAATCCACGACAGCTTTTTGTCCAGAATACCAATGTTTAAGTCCACGAGCTACTAACCGAAACTACTGTATGAGTGGAGCGTAAGAGTTGACGGATGCAAAACAAATGATTTCACCAACAACATTCAAACTTTGTCCGCCATTTGTAAATTCACAGTGCGCATGCTTGATGACCTTTACAAACAGAGGCAAATCTCCAGTATTTTGCTGTATTCAGCTTTACCAAATACATTTGAACGATAGTAACGCAAATAATATACTCCTTGTAAAATATATATCATAATATACATGATGTATCAGGAATATGAATACCGTGTAACCCCAAACGCATTGATTTTTCTATAGATCACGTGACATGATTTAACCTTACGACCTCTGGCAATGTTTCAGCTGGCAATAAATAACACTGTTGCATTGCCCGAGAAATTTATTATTGTCACGGTCAACTAGGGTTGTCAATTGATTGGCAGTTTATATGTCGCTATAGTGGCAATTCACTTTCTTTGTTGTCGCGTTGGTGTCTCTAGGCACAAGAGAATTGACAATTCTTGGACATTTTATGACCTCGTCTGTGAAAATCAACTAAAAATATTGTGTTGCCTGGCGGGCAGTGCAACTCGCGTCATTGTACACATTCGTATCGAAGTTATTTGTGTCTGTTACTTCGTTGGAGAAAACAATGCCACGTTTAGGTCTGGACACTAGTCATATAATACCAGAGAAGGTGACAAACCTTGAGAGAACAGTTCGGGTAAGTGTGAAAAATAAAACATTATTTAGCAACCTTCCCGGCAATCTAGTCGTAACATGTCTTACAGTGTATTGGCTGCATGGCAACTCAATGTCACAAACTCTCGTTGTTGTGATCTCTATGATCTGACCCTTGAGTTGCGGCGTCATTTTAAAATTTCTCACTTGGCTGTTATATCCAAGCGGATACATCCTTTTTAAAAAAAAAAAACTTACGCTGACCGTCTGACGTTCATGTCGAGTATCCACGAGTGTCTTTCACCAATATGAATATTATTTTTTTAGTTGATGCATCGTATATAAGTATATTAAAAACATTCATTGACATTCGACAAAAAGTCATAAATATGAATATTCATTGATGATTTAAATCTTATACATCCACATATTTTTAAAAACTTGACAACCCGACATGATTTTAAATCATCAATATTAAAGATTTAAATCGATATACATGTATCTCTGTATTTTTAAACAATCAATATGGCGTGGAGGAAAATGATTCATATTGATGATTTAAATCCATGTCAGGATGTTGGAATGTAGATAAGTTCAATTTAATAATGATTTAAATTCAAATAGATATATCTACCTATTTTTAAAAACATTCATGGATAGCCTGACATAGATTTGAATCATCAATATTGAACATTAGAACTACAAAGACTTTTAGATCAATAGATGTTATCGAATTAAAGACATTTACAACAAAACTTGACTACCATCTCAACTGAATTTTTTTCTAGAAAAATCAGGTCAAATGAAGGAGCAGCTCAGTACACTAGATCAGTTTCCTATCTTTATCACTAAATGAATTACAATAAATGTATTACCATTATTAACACAGATGGCTACACAATTATCAGTCATATAACTCATTGTCTGAAACTTTGTTATAAGAAACATGACAGTTTTTAGTCTCATTTATTTTGATATTTACCAGTAAATCTTTTACTTTGTGTTTGCATGTTCACTGTAATTTTATGACATTCCAGCCTAAAATGAATTGTTTATTTTTTAGAGTAAAGATGAGAGAATCACTGCTCTGGAAACTGAAAATGCCATGCTTTACCTCAAGTTAGCACAGGTAATGTAAACAAATAAACTGTTTATATGAATTAATGTTACTGTAATTAATGTTGCTTACTGCCCTCTAGTGTTGAAACTAGAAAGTGGAGAACTTTTCTCATATATTTTGTTCATTTGTAATAAGAATTACAAATGGTTACAAAGTGGAAACTACTAAACTGCATGGTTTTTCTTTGAAAAAAAGCCGACACCTTTTGTAACTTTGATTATATTATTTATTTGATATCTGTCCTGTGAGATACGGATTATACAAATTTTACATACCCTGTCCAGTGGTGGAAAAAGACATGTCTTCTAGCTTCCTTAGAAAATTGTAGGATCATCAGTTCCTCCATTTCATTTGATCAGATTTTGTTGTTTGAAGCAACAATTTCTTGGTAGAAAACATAATATTAATTGTGATGTGTAAACACAAATATAGAAAGTCAACCGTATGACATTATTTTAATGTCAAATTTATAAATAATAAATGCTTTAACAGTTGATGTGTCTGCCACTACAAGGTGAGAATACTGTAAAATACTTTATTTTAGCTGGAATTAATTTTAATTGAAAAAACCTTTTGGGTGTTTTGGTATGGAATTTATTTTCACTGATTTTTGACGAGTTGAATGTAAAATATAGGAAAAAAGGTATATTCGCTGGATATTATTTTCACTGAATCATTCCTTCAGCGAAAATTAATTCCAAGTGAAAATAAATATTTTACAGTAAGTAAACACTCCAGTTACCATTGCTTTGTACACTGCATGTCTGATGCTTTTCAAGACATTAGTCTTTGTGATTTATTGTACCAGACAGTGGTGCTGAACAGGAAATGCTATTCACAGATTGCATTGCATACTGATCAAAAACATTTTCTTTTCAGCTTCAAGGCAATATAAGAAATACTAAAGAAGAAACAGGTCATATGAAGAGAGTTCACGCTGCTGATCAGAAGTTTAAAAACAGATTATCCCATAATCTGATTACTCTGAATAGACAGATAAAGGCAAGTCTTAACTATAGAGGGCAGCCTTTATAGTTTACTGATCTTAACTGGCATTGCAAACTGTATTAATTACATCACCAATGTATCATATATTTAGTATCATTGATAGTTTGAACAATTATTTCTTTTTGTGTGGTGGTTATTTTAACTGTATGTGCAATGCAATCATGTTTCTAATATTTAGTTACTGTATTTATCTGGGTATTTACATCTACTTCGTAATCTGACAAATGACCCCAAATGGTTTGCCCATCTTATAGCCATAATTGATATCTATAGACAATACCTGTTTAAATCTTGAATTGATGGGTGCTTTATCTCAATTATCAATGAGCACTTGATTTCTTTAATACGGAAAGTTTATTTAAATTAAGTGTAGTTATATTCTCCGTAATGAAACCTGGATAAATAAGTGACAAAATTAGTATCGGGTATAATTTGGCTAGTACAATTGTGAATTACCGGTAGAACTACACTAGTATTAAATATTGTGTTTTGATTCCCATATGTGAACTGAACATAAAGTATGCTCATTTTTGGTGTAAAAATCAACTCAGTCACATCATACCAAATACTCTAAAACACTTAATGCATGGCAGTTTTATACTTGTAATGTGTCATTTAAGGTAGCGGGACTATTATTTGCATACTTGTTTTCATCTTCTAATTGTGACTAAATGACTACAAATAGACCCGGGAAAGTATATATTTTTAGAATCGCCAGACTTAAAGCTTTTCACAAGTGTATTTTGCATGCCCGTATCTGCATTCTACGACACGTTACTCAACCAAAGGTGAAAAATTATTTTTCCTGTAAAAAAATAATTACGCATTTATGCTGGCGATAAGAAGTATTTTTTTCACTTTTCCTAGTTGTTCAATAGTCTGGTAAATTGAATGTGTCTGGTCAGTTTTATTCAAGCAACGTGTTTTAAAAAATAGTGTGCTGAATTTCAATTACTGTTTTAGTCGCATTGCCTCCAACTCAAACCACAACTCGTTGGTAAATAATCAATGAAATAGTTTGTCTGGACACATTCAAGTTCCTCTCACTGTCACCTTAAAGCTGTGAAAATTTGGTGTTAATCCGACGATAATAAGTATACGTTATTTTTTGTTAAAGACCTTGTATTTTGAAAAACATAAACTCCTAGAAAACGTCCATGAAGTAACAGCAAAGATTTTCAAGCTTGTTTATCGGCACAATCAATTTGTTTTCCCATCAAGGTTTGTTTTAACATGTGTAGGGACATCCAAATGTGTAAGGCTATTGTAAACCAAAAAAAATAAAGGAATGGGATAGCTATAATTGGATAAATTCGGCATATGAAAACACCAAAATCAATGATTTTTTTCAGTGGCTGTGTGACCTTGTGTCTGACACATTCATATGCAAATGACTAATCTGTGAAACAAATAGGGGCGGAGACAAACCACTCAAATGTTTGGAAACACTAATTGTGTGTCAGATAGCTACTGATAACACATCCTAACATTGCTTTGTCTTGAGTTTATCTTTGAAACTTATAAGCACGCAGATTAAACCTGTGTTGTTGATTTTGGAAAACACTACTGAGGCTGCCTTGCTTCCCTTCAGAAAATCTACATTTTAACCAACTTACATGACATTCTATGTTATGTTGACTTTATCACATGAAAGTTTATAGTGCATTTCATCAATTAATAAATAAATGTGAAAATCGTAATTTTCAACACAAATAATAGTCTCGCTACCTTAATGTGTCACTGTGATATCAATCAAATATTTGTATGGAGTGTATTTATAAATCAGTAAAACTATGACAATTTATTGTCATTTATAACATAGCATGCTGTGATTGTGAGTGGGTGTAAGCAATAAATGTGCTTTTTGTAGTGCTAGTTCAAATCCTACTTAGGATTGAATACCAAAGGCAGTATCTTAGACACTCAAATGAGGAGGCCAAAACCACTGGTCAATATATATAAGGATGCAATAAATTATCTTTATTATTATATATACCAGCTGAATAATTGTTCATGTTTTATATTATGGTAATACTATTTGATATGCAGGATACTCAGCCAATTACTGTAGTTATGGTTATTATAACACTGAATACAATGACTATAAGCAGTTTAATAATCTGCATTAATGTGTTATTTTCTAGAATTTGAAAACTGAACTACAAGATGTGCGTACAGCTGCTTTGGATTTACCTGAACAGTTTTTAGAAGAATATGAGAAAGCAATTGATCAAGCTGAATTGTACAACAAAAGATGGATGTCAGATAATTTAGATATGAAGCGTAAGTAAAATAAGCTCTTCATTAGTTCTGTACAAATAAAATAAAATTCAGCATTAAAAAATGCACTCATTCGAACATTTAAAATTCTCATTTTGGGGTAAACCAAGATAATTTGCATAGCATTCAAATACTTCTTTTGTTTAATTTTAAGTTGTAACACTGCAACAACATAGAACATGTGGGAAATAGGTTCTCAATGAAATGCTGATGACCACACAATGATTACATAGACATAATTTTTGTTACCTCATAAAGTTGTTGTGATTACAAGCAGTGACAAAAATGTATACTAATATTGTGAAGGTCTTTGATTTGTTTACAATGAATTCACTGTTATATATAATTAGTTATTTCTCAATAGAAAGTTGAAGTCAGGTCTTACACTTTTTGTTTTTTGTTCTTTTCAATGAGACCATTATAATCCAATATTATAGACAATTTTTTTTCTTAGTCCAGTAAACAAAGACAAATCTAAATAAAACACGTGTTTTGCCCAAGATCCTTCTAGCATAGTGGTCATAATGCTTGATTTTTTGAAAACAAAATAATAAATTAGCAACACCTTATTCTTGGGAGAACATTTGAAATATCAATTGATCCCCTTCTATTGTGAAACATGTGTATAGCAACCATCCAAGGTAATTCATTAAAATGGTCTTTATAAACAGGTGGTCTTTATATGGAGGCTGGATTATTATTGTATTGATCGCCAACTCGTACATTTGACATAATATGTGGACAGAAAATGATATGATGGTACTATTGAAACACATATATTTGAGTTAAATAAGTTTAACTTAGGGAATTTAAAAACTGTTTTATAAACAGAATAATTATTATTATTATGGTCTCTAAACAAAGGTGAATCTGCAAAAATATTGCTGAAAGGTTAGTCACATAAGACATGTGGTCTTTATACACAGGTTGCTCATACATCTCAAGACTACTAGTACACAAAAGTGGTCACAATAGGCAGGGGGTCTTTACATAGAGGTTTGACTATATTTCTACATCCAATTCTGATGTTGGCAACAATTTTCTGAATCTATTGCAATCCTGAGCAAAATATAAAAACACCATTTTATTCAAGACTGTTCTTCTCAGCTGATTTCACTAAATCATCTATAAACATGGCATGTTTTCCTTCTTTTAAACTTTTACCTTCAACCAACAGTTTATTGGAATTGTCTCTCTAATTCTGTACAGGAAATTCTCTATGATAGCACCACAATATCGATAACAATAAATCCCAATTTAATTGTTCTTGTCTTTATAGAGTTACAGTTAAAAATAATGGAGTTAGATAAGTCTTTAGCTGATGCTATTGAAAGACATGCCAGGGAAAAGAAGAGAAGAAGAGAGCTTCACAACACATTGGTGGTGAGTACAAGAATAAATTTCCTATAATTTTTGCTTTGGGAAATTCAACACACTGTGGGTGTGTACAGGAATAAATTTCTTGTAGTGTTTGCTATGGGAAATTTAACACACTGGTGGTGTGTACAGGAATAAATTTCCTATAGTTTTTGCTGTGGGAAATTTAACACATTAGTGGTGAGTCCAAGAATAAATTTCCTATAGTTTTTGCTATGGGAAATTCAACACACTGTGGGTGTGTACAGGAATAAATTTCCTATAGTTTTTGCTATGGGAAATTTAACACACTGGTGGTGTGTACAGGAATAAATTTCCTATAGTTTTTGTTATGAGAAATTTAACATCCTCGTAGTGTGTACAGGAATAAATTCCCTATATTTTTGCTATGGGAAATTTAACACGCTGGTGGTGTGTACAGGAATAAATTCCCTATATTTTTGCTATGGGAAATTTAACCATTGTATATTTGGGGAATAGAATTACACTTGCAATAACTCAACTATCTTGAGCTATGTTCAATATTCTGTATTGGATATTTGCGGAGAAATCTCAATTTTTCCGCCTGAATTGTGGAATGATTCTGTTATTCTCTGTAGAAAATAATTTTCTATAGAAAATCAGTAAATGGTAGATACATGTATAAATGTTGTGTTAGAAATGAATGCCTGTCAAAGCTAATAATTGTTTGTGTGTGCACTTTAATTGTATGATCCAGGATTGTTATATCATCAGCTGTGTTGGCAGTATGTATACTTATGATACATCTTGGCACAAGTACAAGTACCTCTTAGATCATTGAGCTCCCAAGGCTTTCATACATTTTATTTATCATCGTCATAACGATTGTTTCCTTGCTGCCATTGAATTGGGGATTCAAGGAACAAATATAGAGGCAAGATAGAAAACAAATCATGCTGGAGTAATTGCATTTAACCCACAGTATCAACCTTTGCCATGCATAGTTATCTTAGCCTTTTCAGATATAGTTAGGGGCTTCCTCATAACTTTATCAGTGACTTTTCATGCTTATACTCCCCAGCCTACAATTATGTGAACCACTGTATTAGTCTAATTAATAATATTTTTGTATTACATGATACTAATATGCGTATACATATTTTCTGTATTAGAAGCATATCTTCAATCAAATCATATTTAAACTAATTGCATTTGATGTATACTGTATCATTAAAACTATTTTGACAACAGACACATCTATGCCATTTATGTCTGCATTTCCTTTCTAATAGAGAAAATTCGGTATTTGACTCCCAAGAATATAGACATTTCAAGATAATATGATGAAGATAAATTTCAGGATGCATTTGTCTTTATATATAATTATATTGTTCTGGCAGGATTGAATGCCATAAAATAAAAAAATAAAAGTCACATGACAACCATATGTAGGTGATTTGTAACTGGGTGAATAGCACCCTCTATTGGCAGAGCTTACACAATGATGAGAAAAATTGATGAAATCTTTAATGACAAATATAGTTATAATACATATCAATTTTTTTATTTCTAAAATATAACAAAAGCCAGTTGTTTCACATGAATGTTGTACTGCAGCATGTAAAAATAAATACATATGAATAAATAAATTACAAATATATAATATTTAAAGAAAAGTAGATAAATAAGATACAAATATATAAAATACAAATAAATAAATAAATAAGATTACAATTGGGAGTAAAACATGCCAATTAACATATGCCATTTATTGATGTTTTCATAACATAAATCACAGCTAGCATTCATCATACCCCTACATGTATTCAAATGGTGATTTTTTAGGTAATATCATTCTTCATGTGGTTAGAATTTTTGCAACTAATTTAGGAGTTATGTTCAGATCAGAGTGTTTTGTTTAAAAGGCTATTAGTATACACTGGTTTTGATTTTGGGCAATTTGACTTATTTGGGTCTGTGACAATAGAGTTAAGTGTCTTGGTGAAGACTGTGTACAGCAAATGGGACACTTACCCAACTAAACTAGAAACAAAAATCAAACTATTAATCAACATTCTACTGCACAGTTCTTCTGAGCAAGTGAAAAACAGTTATGTTAACAACAAAAAAAGGGTAATTTGAAAGTTTATAATCAGTGTTATGAATGTACACTCTTTGTACATTTGTGATACAAGTTCTCAATGTCCACAAAATACTTTCCTTACACATCATATACAAATCTCAGGTATTTAATCTGATTTTAATTTAATCTGATTTTAATTTAATACTGTTAATATAATTTTCACTTTGCTAATTATTACACTTAAATCACTGTCAGAAAATGGAAAGGTTATAATCACAAATATAAATATAAATTTGAACCTAATTATTTTTTTAAGGATTTAAATGCTTTACCAGGTATCTTTTGTCATCTTAAAGTATTAGAGGAAGTATAAAAGATATATAATGGATAATTGAATTGAAGACTATGGTATCATCACAAAACATATGTTAGGTCAATAGATTTTGTTCATTTTTCTGCGTGTGAATTTGAAACTTTTAACCTGCTTCTAATTTATCTAGAAGGCAGTGACGAGTTACCTGTATGTTCTTCTGACATTAATAAATTACGGTAAGCTTTCCTAAGGTTTGAATTCCTCCAAGCATACAAGAATGTATTGAGTGAGTTATTACTGTATGCTAGGAGGATATTGAGAATCAGAATAGGTCTTGATATATCATGTTTGCTGGCAATCAGTGCTACTATTCCCAGTGGTAACCAACATATACAAAAAACTAAAGTTACAAGAAATAAATTAGCAGCTACAGTGGATTCTCTTCGCCTTTTTCCTTCAATCATTTTAATCTGTTGACTATTGAGTTTAGGAGTAGATCTTTTTTTCTGTACCTTTGCACTGATTGGATTCTGTAGAAATGTGTTTGATCCGTGTATATTGTTAGTTTCTACCTCAGTCAATGTGGTACATTTAGATGTAGGCTCCTTTGTTGTGTGTGCATCATTGGAATCAGTATCTACTTCTGAATGTGGATTTCTTGCTTCAATTCCATTCGTATTATTTTCTTGGATGCTATTACCCTTAGACTCGGAAGAGCTGCCTTCTTTTTGTTCCTCACTTATGTTCTCTTTTTTCTGGATAGGTTGTACAGATTTTGTGAACATTTTTGTTTTCTTATGTACAGTGTAATAAATACTGATATAACATGCTGTCACGGCAATGAAAGGAATCACACCAAAAATGATAGTTAATACCAGAATAAAAGTAAAATCTTCAGGGTTGAAATCTAGTAAACAGACTGAGATATCCGGTGCATATTTGATTCTACCCCATCCAAATACTGATGGTAAAGCTGTAGTGAGAGCAAACATCCATGTTCCACAGCACATTAAGATGGTTTTCTGTGTGGTGAAGTACCGCTGTGTTAATGTCGGTGACTTCATAATCACATAGTAGCGATTGATGGCAATACACAAAAGTGTGAGCACTGAGGTATGAAATGACATAATAGTGATCTCACCGACAGCTACACAGAGTGCATCGTTAAAAGGCCATCGCTGTAACACAACACCAACGATAAAGAAAGGTTCACTTAGAAGACATACCACAAAGTCTGATAATGCTAAATTAGCAATCAGAATATTAGTTGCAGACTGCATATCATTGTATTTTAAAATTACTGTAATGGTTAATAAGTTTCCAAGACAACCAGTGATACATAAAATGATCAACATTCCGGACTGCAAGACAATTCCAATGGTTCCTAGTTCTTCCCATGTAGCATTGTCATCGTCGTATGTAATATTATCACTTATATTGGAAGCCATTTCTGCTGCATACATCAGTCAATCACAAAATTGTATGGTTTTGTTTTACTTACAATCTGTAATGAAATAAGGTATATTTGTCAAGGGTTGTCAAACATGAAATTGGACACTAATGTAACCTAAATCATTCTTTTTGGAGGGGGGGGGGGGGTTACAAGCATAGTGAGCCGAGGAAAGATTGGTGATGGTTGTAGGGTATGTGTACTCAGTACTTACAGTCATGTACTTTTTAGTCATCAAATTGTGCCTCTGGCATTTTTCATGATCAATTCAATTCAATTCGTTTATTTAAAGTCAGTTTGAAATACCTAGCCAAAGGCTGATATCACTGACTACTAACAATTACATCAAACAAAAACAAAAATTACAAACATCAAACACAGAGAAAAACAACAGTAAGACTTCACAAATAATTAATTATTTAAGTAATTAAAATATCCCAAAATGATGGTGACCACAATGACACCATTTACTTAAAAGAATACAAATCTTTGCACTCCTTCATTTGGTTAGGAAGCGAGTTCCGCATTTTAGCACTGTAATAAGACAATGACTCCAGTCCATAATAAGACAATGACTCCAGTCCATAATAAGACAATGACTCCAGTCCATAATAAGACAATGACTCCAGTCCATAATAAGACAATGACTCCAGTCCATAATAAGACAATGACTCCAGTCCATAATAAGACAATGACTCCAGTCCATAATAAGACAATGACTCCAGTCCATAATAAGACAATGACTCCAGTCCATAATAAGACAATGACTCCAGTTCATACCGTTGTCCTTTAATTGTAATTTAACTGTAATTTCTTGAATTGCACGATACATTTTTCTCCTTGTATAAACCCCACATAAAAGATGGGGAGAGTTAGTGGTTTATTATGTATGCATAAATGCTAAATATTTCACTAAATTTTTATTTGAGACTCGCATGTATTGTCAACTTGTTTTTATAATTCTGTTTATATTTATTACTTTCTTCTCTGACTGAGTACATGTGTCATATCTTCTTTTCTTTTATGTACATTATGAGTCATTTGACAATAAGAACGAAAACTGCATGCAAACTCATCACAAAAAATTACAGGAGGTACATGTATGTTCATAAAATACTACTAGTGTGAATAGACTACTGTACCCTAAAACCATGGTTATAGCCAGAAAATAAAAAGTCTACAAACTACCGGTATATTGGAAATTATATAACCACAGACATGTGATTTAATTTTTTTATTTATTGTTTTTTTGTATATAATGTACTTACTCATTTGACAATAAGAAAACTGCATGCTAACAACTCATCAAAAAAGATGACAGGAGGTAAATGTGTCTATGGTCATAAAATAACACTAGTGGGGATAGGATACTGTACCCTAAAACCATGGTTATAGCCAGAAAATAAAAAGTCTACAAACTATATTGGAAATGATTTTAATTAATATTGGAAATGATTTTAATTAATATTTATTTTGTAAAGTATAAACTGGTCTGTAGAAATTTAGCCTGTCGAATGAAATGTTGTTTTGTCTAAAATATGGAGTGGCTGGCTAACCCCTTGTCTAAAACCAGACACTAAAATATGGAGTGGCTGGCTAACCCCTTGTCTAAAACCAGACATGGATATTACCGAGCTTGTATTAACAAATACTGGTATCACATGTTTAAGCTTTATTAGATTCAGTATTTTATATCAAAATGAATAGTACAATTTTTTTCATTTTCATGCTGTGAAAATGTTACATTGTTTTGTTACCATGGGAAATGTATTACTCACTTGAGAAAACCAACTACATGTATTACCGGTGGTCACATAGCACATGTAGGTGTTCAACATATAAACCTGTGTATTCTACTATTTGTACCAGTACTATTATTACCATTTTCATATAACTATCAGCTTTTCATTACAAAGCAGGATTTCAATTTTAAAATGGATTACCTTGAATTTGAAACGCACAACAAATTTTCATCAGCCTAATTCACATTCTAGCCTGAAATTGTATTAAATCGGGCAAACAAGCAGTCAAGGCTGTAGTAGCTTTTAATATATATCCAGCCTCTAACTAAGTTGGACCAATAACTTATGCAAATCGTAATGGTGATTATATTTAGTCAGTCAACTCACGACTGCTTCAGAAAAGCACTCTCTTCTCGAGAGGATATTCGAACAAATGTATTTCACTTTGAATGTAATAAGCATACTATTTTGTCATTGTTGCCATAGTGATTTTGGATGTTTGCATTTTCTCTATGACTCACAATCCTTATATAGTCAATAATTAATAGACTTGATACTTTTTATATGAACAGATCAACAAAACGTATTCTCTTGATTGTGTTTTGGTTTTGATTTTATTGAAACCAGTTGATTAATCACTGAATGCACCTGTCCCTGTAATTCCTACATGGAATAATATATCTAATCGTATTATAAATCACCCGTATGTTTTATATCTTCCACCTGTTGGACTTACAGCGGGTGTCAAAATAAACTGATCATAACAATCACTCTTAGACTATCAATTTTCTTTAGAACATTTGTTGTTTCTTTGTATTTGTTTGAAATTGTCTAGAAAGTACCACTGTGTTTGATTAACCTTTTCGCCACCAGTTCTCTTTTTTCATCACAAATTCACAATCTAGTCCTGTTTATAGTTATAGTTTATAGTTAGTTTTATTGAAACACTTAAAATTCCTCAGAAGAAATTGAAATGGTTACACTAACTACTAGAACATATTTAACACATACAAATTTCACAAATATTACTATCTAAAGCACGACAATGGTAATTGGTTCAAAGTCTGTATTTTCTTTCAGAAGATTGTGACAAAAATGCCAAATTATTTGAGTAAAAAACAAAAATTGACTCAAATTTTTACTGATGGGTCAAAAATTAGACTTCATTTCTAGAAATATTGAAGAATATAAGAAAAAAAGTACAGACAAATTTGGGTGGGAAATTCTGGTGATGAAAATGTTATAAAGGTATTAAATTTTGAAATTAAATTGTATGCTTGTGATCACATAATAATTCAATGTTTTTACATATAGAATGCTCTATGATACAAATAATATTATTTTATAATATTTTATGCAATTACTTCACTCAAAATCTGATTCAAAATAGTTTTCACATAGAAATATTGCCCACAAAATCAACCATCCATGGGATTATCTGCAATGTGACGTGATTCAGAGCAAGGCTTGTCAACAATTGCAATTTGAATATAGACGACTACGCCTCATGATATTCAGCCATATTTATACAACCATAATATTCATACTCAATATAACACATACCCCGGTACATGAGATTTGTGGATCAAACAATAAGTTGAAAAAAGTATATTGTGTATATGATTTCATCCCACATCACCCCTGGTGACAATGGTTGTTTCCATGGCGCTGGCTTTAAAGATGGAAGTGCCACAAAGTCAAACCCCACTAAGAATAATCTAATGAATACTGCAATATTCATAGCGAATTGATAGCATTTCAATTTTGGACCCTTCTGTTGTATAAAGAATGGCCTCATTTTTTATTCTTAAAGATTGTCTCATTGGTAAATTATCTCAGAGGCTCACTTGAACAACTCTATATAATAATAATAACTTTATTACACAACTAAATTATCAGAGGATTTAGTAAGGTAAAGAGAATAACAAGACAAGAATAAACAAATGTGATAAAAACAAACAAACAATAAAAAAAGAACCTAAAAGATAAAGACTAAAGAAATATCAAAATAAAAACTTCACTATTTTGTCAATTTTTAAACAGGGGATTTATAGATAGCATCTTTAAGGCATAATGAAAGGGCTTTTGTAATTTTCATTACCTCAAGAAAAAAATCATCTGGTAAATTAGACTTGAGACCACAATCTTCAAAAAGATGGAGTAGTAAACTGAAAGATATTCAATTACTGTGAATATTGCAGTTGATTTACATTTGCCTTACCTACATGTATTGTAGAAATGTCGATCTGTTTTCATCACTTGTCTTTAAGTACTACCACTTCCTCTCCCACCTCATAGTGTCTTTATCTGTTGCTCTGTAAGTAAGAGAGAATGTTGGTTCCCATACAGTGTACACAACATGAGTAAAATACCATGTTTACTCAAAATTCAATATTATACTACTGCCTAAGAGTGTAATAACGGTTAAAAATAGATATCTGTGGCTTTAAATCATTTATTGTTCATAAACTTTCTAGAGACTTTATAAATTTACATGTACTATACAATTAACTACAGTTTGAAGCATTTGCCTATTTTGGTTGCTATGAAAACTGTGCTATTATTCTATCACTGGTATAAGCTTGACTTTACATTCCAACTACACAATATCTTAGTGTTACTGTTTTGACTGCTCTAACCTGCATAAAATAAAAGTGATAATATGTGGTGTGAAATGATGTTTTTTTAAGTAAAGACTATTTTTTACTGTAGATATTTCAAGCTTCAAGGATTCATCAAATGACCCACGATTTAATGAAAACTCACCCCCTGTATATAGGGCCACAGCTTATCTAAATCTATAACATCCTATGCTACTCCCATGCTAAATTACAAAATGATTAAATTGGTATTTATTTCAGTACATATTGATTGTATGCAAATTAGATCAACTATTCTCGACAATGTGCCTGTTATTGATATCATTTTATAATCAATCATCAAGCTCATGTCTATCACAATGAACTCATATTATGCATACCACTGCAATCAACCTTAATGTACATTTTACCAACACAAACTCGAAACAAATAACCTACAATGTAGCTTCTTTATTTATTACCCATTTTATAATTAATATTTAGTATGCAATAATCATTTCATTATGTCCATCATAAATTCACCATCAGGTTCATTTCTAATAAATTTATTATCAATATTCCATATATGATAATTTCTTTATTAATAGTTAATTGCTTTTCCTCTTATCATCTAACATCAACTCGTACAACAAGCCTCACGAGTATTGAGGCAGCAAGTTGGTTGTGAATTACTTGACAGCATGGGATTTGAATAAACAATTGGCTTATTCTAGAATTGACAGTGCCAGTTTATTGCCGTGCATCCCTTTGGGATTCACCACACCAAGAGTGTTTTGATATACATGAAAAATGTATTTAAAATTGGTTATAGCAATATACAATATCATTAGCATCAAGTCGAGTTACTTTCAATTTCACTGTCATTGTTTAATTTTAACGTACAAGGTTGTATTACCGTACTTGCTCTATAAGAAGTGTATCACCAAAAGAAGCACTGTCACATAACAGTCACATTTATTATATCAAACATTTAAAGATACAGCTGTCATTATCATAAGCACATGCTCCACAAACAGAGCAGATACTGTGCATGTAAAATGAATAAATTTCAAATTTGTCTAAATTCCACTGTAAAAGCATTGTCTTTCCTTGCTTCAATACACATTTGTCTGGGGTGGATTTGACCACTAGCTGGTGCCGACAAATTTGTCTAAATTCCACTGTAAAAGCATTGTCTTTCCTTGCTTCAATACACATGTGTCTGGGGTGGATTTGACCACTAGCTGGTGCCAGCAAATTTGTATAGTCCAGTCTAGTCAAAACACAAGCTGTCTTTCAATTCATCAATCAGTTTGTCAACATCCTGCTCCAATATTTCTGAAATTTGCTGTAAAGTGCTTTATCATTTGGATGTCATGGTACTCAAGATATATTTAATAACCATCGCAATACTCCCATTAATGAAACCATGAAGAAATACCATATTTACTCTATTAGTAGTGCATTCACTTTTCAATAACGGAGCTATATCCATAGTCAAATTAAGTCATATTTTAATGGTCTATCATACAATAAATATGTTTGCTTTATACATTTTGTATGCACTACTAATAGACCAAATATTGTAACTATTTTGAAAGGTGGCTGAACAAATTTGTCTGAGTGGATTAATTTTTCAGTCAGTTGTTAATAAAATGTCTATGAAGGTATTAATTACAAAGAAAAAACACAAAAAAAGTGAAATGTGAAAACAAAACAGACAGCATGAACGGTGTTATAAATATGTGGTGTTTTATTTCTTGTTGATAAAAGAGCTAGAATCTGCCAGGTGGTTGAATCTCTAGAGGAAAACAACAAATTATTGTTCAACAAAAATTAGGTGGTCAGAAAAATGATCTATGATATAATATGAATAGAAAAAGATACATTTCTCTTTGAGTGAAAAATCTAAATAAATCGATTAAACGGAAACAATGAAGTCCTAAACAGGAATCCTTTAGGCTTTTACTGGCCATTTTTGTCTCTAGCAGAAAATGCTGTTTCAATGAAATGAATGACTAGTTTTAATGTTTGTCAACAATTTGCATTCATAATGTAAATAAGTTTGTAGTTGTTTTGTAACAATGCAATGTTCTCAATTTTCTGTGAATAGATTGAGTAAAGTTTCAGTGTATAATTTACATTGTGTAAAAAAATGCTGTTCATCTTCTGATTGGTTACAATAATTGTATTTTCTTTGTTCAATTTAAAGTTTATGTGTGCTAAGTCTATGATTGTAGTGAATTAAAGTAACAAGTTAAAAATTGAATGTTACCATGTATGTTGCTATAACAATCTATATCTCATCTAAAAGCTTAGATATAGGTGTATATGGTAATGCATATGTTGGTATTCAATGTCTTTTCATTTTCCGTGCATGTGTTTCATGTGTGCATTTCTACCTGTATATTGGTCATACCAAGACTGATAACATTCAAACTTCACACATACATCTTACGATACATACATGTGTATGCACATCCATTGGTTTGGCAATCTGATTCAAAGGGTGGCCATATCCAAAGGACAAAGGCAGCTACAAAAATAAAAAAAAAGGCAGTTATTTCCCTTACAGTGCTACCAACATCCTGTGCACTTCACAGGGCATTTGTGTGATTGAAACAAACATGTTTTCTATAGACAACAAAATACAACTATATTGAATTGGCAGCCAGGTAATCCCTTTAGTCTTTGGTATGGTATACACTACCATATTTCCTTTCAGATGATGTATAAGCTGTTATAGTACCATGCTTAGTAATACTTAGTCACAGATTACTCATTTACAGACTACATGTAATATACCTATTGGTCATGTTAAATAATGTACATTTGTATCACCACATCTTTATCTATTTAGCTGATACCTTAGAATACAAGTACCTTATTTACCTCAAGCTATCTACTAATGGATGTACAATTTGTAATGAATGAGTAATTTTATGTAAGTTAGAGGGCAAACAATGTCTGTATCACATTACTTTAAAGTTCAAAATTTTAATATTTGAGACTGCGTAGCCTGCAGACTACTGCTTAGCCTGCAGACTACTGCTATTTGTAAAGAATCGATAATACGTTACATTTACTTATTATTGTCACCTGTTTATGTTGTAGTGTAGTGTAGTATTGCAACTATGTATTCAGAATAGAGTTTATATATCTTCAGCAAAAACTGCTCCAATTAGACAGGATTGTGAAACAATTTGTAACTTGAGGCAATACTTGTCTGAACCAGAACTTTTATTGATTCTTATCTTTGAGAAACTGTTGCAGATTTGACACGTTCTGAAATCTGGATAAGGCCTATTTGATGTACTGAGTGACCACTGGTCAACCATCTGGATTAGGCCTATTTGAAGTACAAATTGGCCACCAGTCAGCCATCTGGATTAGGCCTATTTGAAGAACTAAGTGGCCACCAGTCAGCCATCTGAATTAGGCCTATTTGAAGTACTAAGTGGCCACCAGTCGGCCATATTAGGCCTATTTGATGTACTAAGTGACCACTGGTCAACCATCTGGATTAGGCCTATTTGAAGTACTAAGTGGCCACCAGTCAGCCATCTGGATTAGGCCTATTTGAAGAACTAAGTGGCCACCAGTCAGCCATCTGAATTAGGCCTATTTAAAGTACAAATTGGCCACCAGTCGGCCATATTAGGCCTATTTTATGTACTAAGTGGCCACCAGTCAGCCATCTGGATTAAGCCTATTTGAAGTACTAAGTGGCCACCAGTCGGCCATATTAGGCCTATTTGATGTACTAAGTGACCACTGGTCAACCATCTGGATTAGGCCTATTTGAAGTACTAAGTGGCCACCAGTCAGCCATCTGGATTAGGCCTATTTGAAGAACTAAGTGGCCACCAGTCAGCCATCTGAATTAGGCCTATTTAAAGTACAAATTGGCCACCAGTCGGCCATATTAGGCCTATTTTATGTACTAAGTGGCCACCAGTCAGCCATCTGGATTAAGCCTATTTGAAGTACTAAGTTGCCACCAGTCAGCCAACTGGATTAGGCCTATTTGAAGTACTAAGTGGCCACCAGTCAGTTATCTGGATTAGGCCTATTTGAAGTATTAAGTGACTACCAGTCAGCCATCTGGATTAAGCCTATTTGAAGTACAAATTGGCCACCAGTCAGCCATCTGGATTAGGCCTATTTGAAGTATTAAGTGGCCACCAGTCAGCCATCTGGATTAGGCCTATTTGAAGTACTTAGTGTCCACCAGTCAGTTATCTGGATTAGGCCTATTTGATGTACTAAGTGGCCACCAGTCGGCCATATTAGGCATATTTGATGTATTAAGTGGCCACCAGTCAGCCATCTGGATTAGGCCTATTTGAAGTACTAAGTGGCCACCAGTCGGCCATATTAGGCCTATTTGATGTACTAAGTGGCTACCAGTCAGCCATCTGGATTAGACCTATTTGAAGTACTAAGTGGCCACCAGTCAGCCAACTGGATTAGGCCTATTTGATGTACTAAGTGGCCACCAGTCAGTTATCTGGATTAGGCCTATTTGAAGTACTAAGTGATCACCAGTCAGCCAACTGGATTAGGCCTATTTGATGTACTAAGTGGCCACCAGTCAGCCAACTGGATTAGGCCTATTTGATGTACTAAGTGTCCACCAGTCAGTTATCTGGATTAGGCCTATTTGATGTACTAAGTGGCCACCAGTCAGCCATCTGGATTAGGCCTATTTGAACAAATTGAAAGATAGGACAAATAAAAGTCATAGCATCCTAGTAGTGTCAAAACATCACATGGCATTTGACAAGCTCTAAGTTAAAAGTATCTTTGGGTATTTCTACACTTAATAATGTGCTACATGTATACATATACACATTTGATACTGCTCAATTTTGATAAAGTAAGTGTGTCTGAACACCATATCCTCTCTGAAAGATTGGTCAGTTTATGACCTGGAACAGATGGAGACGGACACACACACACCCACATACCCACACAAATTCTACAAATTATCTAAACCTAAGGCTGAGTTTTAATCTGTAGCTTGCTTAGGTTCATGCTCTTTTACATAATAGTGGATATATGATGCTTCATTGCTCAAATGAATAATACTCTAAGCTGCACATGTGTATCTGATACCGGGTATTATGTGACATCTTTCTTTGCACCACTAATCAGAAGTCATATCTGTTGTATAATACATATAAGTCATAATCCACCACTGACGCCTATCAATTTACCGACTGTGTTCAACCTAGCATTCACTAGTCTCTGAACTATACTCTCCTCTTTTTGTTATTATTTTCTGAAAGTTGTTGGATCTAATAATTTGATATTGATCACCTGGGAGCCATAGTACCCATAGTATCTATATGTATAACTGATATTTCCTTTAAAACTGATATACTATTGGAGACTTTATGAAAGTAGAGGTGGCATACAACTGTACAACTTATCTAACCAACACTCCCATCCTTGTCAGGCAAACCATAATAAACATATCAGTATTAACCCCAGATAGTTTCAGTCTTTTCATGTAAAAGCAATAAAACTATAAACAAGTCAACCAAATCCTTAAGCAAATTTAAGAAGATGGATGTTGCAAATTAAAAGTCAATCATATGTTCCGATCTCTGGATCAGTTTGTTCAAGGATACTTTAAAAACATAAAAAATGTAATTAGGACGGAGATATAAACTAATTTGCATACTAATTGCTAATTAATATATTCTTAGAGTCAAATTTATATTTTGTATTACTGAGAATGTTTCTGTATAAATAGAGAACTAATTGTCAAACTGGAAACTCGCGAAATTTTATGTCACCTTTTTGAAATGATTTCACGATGTTAGGATTCATATCAATAATATTAATAATAATATTATAGGACTTTTTCATCCCATGTCACAAGTGAAATATAAAAAATATGAAGAAGTAATTTCACCATGGAAACCTATTGCATTTTGAGATATTGTTTCTTGAAAAATTGGACAATTTTAAACTTATAATAATGAAAATAATTCAGCTCAAACCTCTCGTCACTTTTATTTTATTGTCAGAATAAATTTAATAATAACAACGTACATGTATATTGAAGGTTATGTAAATATTAGGAACATCATAATTGTTATAACCATACAATATATCTGTCTTTGTTATGCACAATGGCTGTCGCCCAGGTTGAAATGAAAGTGTCCAAGTCTGTGAGCTAGATAACTTGTCAATGACATAATTAATAAAAAATCAATGCATTGTATTTAGTCAAATGATATTAAATTTTAAATAGTGATGCCTAGACTCTCTATAATGTCATTTTAATATTTAGTAATGCAGAGACAGGTATTAAAGATACTTAATCATGGGTCCATTACTTGCAGCAATTATTTAATTTTAAAAACGTAAGCTGAAAATTCTGTTGTGTGTTCTATTACTACGGTTTATAAATAGTTTTCCAAATGCATCAAAAAAAATTTTTATTTCCTTTTAACATCTCAGGAAATTACAATATGTATTCAAATGTTTACTTCTGAATGTGTAAGATGATCACTTACTAATGTGGTTTATTTTTTATCACTGGAAGAAGAAATACTGTTATAGTGTTTGTAATTTCTGCCTACTTATGTACCGGAAACAAGCAGCTTTTTTGTCAGTCTGGTAAAAAATAAAACTTGCATGCCATAGTAACGTTTGTCATACTTGAAAATTTTAAAAATGCAGTTTTACTAAATAATTCTTTTTGGATGTAGTTGAATTCTTTTCAATTGATACTAAAAATACAACAATTTCAAAAGAAAAATTACCTGTTTTTTGTGTTGGCAGAATGTTGAGTTGATATTTTCAGGATTGAACCCCCAGCAAACAAGGGAGCACAGAGACCGTAGAAGAAAATGTATGACAAGTTGAACAAATTGTGCTTGCCTTGGGAATCAGAACTCAATCAGTGTTACAAATGCTGATGCTTTGGATTCTCAATCAGACTTGATCACAGATCTTGATCAAAGTGACCAAAGAAACCCTAACATCATTCTGATCAACCATAATGATTGTATTTTCACCTGGTAAATATAATGAAAATACCCCAACAAATTATGAATTATTATGAAATTTTCAGTTGAGAACTCCTTTGATACAAAAACCCAGCAATTACATTTGGTAGAGATGTGGTTCTGATTGCATGGCAACAGCAGTTTTGGGAAGGATTTTTTCATTTATAACTCAAAAAGTTATAGATGGATTCTCATGAAATTTTTAAGAGGGCTTGCTATGGAAACAGTTGTCAATATATATTTGTACATGTATAGATTTGTGCATCTTGTTGCCATGGAAACAGTAATTTCAGAAATGATTTTTTATTTAAAACCCAAAAAGTAGATGAAATCTCATGAAAAGTTGAAAATGTGTTGCTCATGAAAACAAGTACCAATCAATTAGAGGTTGGTTGAGATCCAATTCATGTTGCAATGGAAAAACTATTTTTTGCCAGTTAACTAGATAAATAGTGAATTTTTATAAACCAAGCGATAGTCACAATGGATACTAAAATTATTTGGAAAAGTGAAATGGCCAATGAATGGTTTTTATGAATTTTGTGGGTACTTAGTCAAGTGTAACCCCCAAAATAGAAATTAATTAAAAGTGGAGGATGTGCAATTAGTTGAGCATGGCCACTATGGACAAGTATGGTAGATAAATGTATGTTAAATGTGTTTTCTCATATGAAAATATGTGGAAAATATATTAGAGAGCACAAGTAATTTCTGTCTCTGTGTGCTTTCAGTTCATTATTTTATATAATTTTGATTCACAACAGACAAGTTTATAATAGTTACGCCATGTTATTTTATTTTATTTTTGTGGAAATAAATGAAATAATTTAATTTATTTTTAGGAACTAATAATTCCAATTATTAATCAGTTTATATAGTTTCTTTTAAGGTTCAGACATTGCTGAGCTAAATTGACTGCTGTCATTTCTACATTTTGTTCTGCACATTCAATAATCTGGATAGATAATAATGTCAACTTTCATAAAATAAGCAATCAATACGCTGTGTTCAGTTGAATGTTAGTGAATTTTAAACACTGATGCCTAGAACTGAACTACTGTAAAATGACTAATTTTCACTGGGTTTAAATTTTGCAGATTTACCATTTCAGGCATATTCAGTGGATCTTAATTTCACGGTTTTATCATTTAGACATTGTGTTCTATGCTACATTTTACATAGTCACTGGGTTTTAGGGCATCTTCCAGTGTGACAGCGAAATAGGCAAAATTGAAACCCAGTGAAAAATTAATCCTTTTACAGTAATTATTGAATTTTAAACACTGATGCCTAGAAATGAACATGTTTTCCCAGTTTTCGCCCATTACCACAAATAAAATGTATAGCTGATTGAGTTTTACCCTGAGTTTGTAAAACAGTTATGTATATTAGTACATAGTGTTATATAAATGTAAATATTCATCTCTTGGGCGGAGTTTATTATAATATATCATACTTTGATATAATCCCATAATATTTTGTTTGCAGCAGTCATGAGTGATTACCCCAGGCCATAGGCAAAAAATGAACTATTCTCGCATAATCACAAATGTTTGATGAGAAAATAGTTTGGGATTATATATTCATCACATGTATATTCCCCACATACTGAAACAATGGATCTGTGGAGTGATGGATGTTGGTTATTGTTGAACAACAAATACAAATATATCATTGCACAACTAATTTTGTGCATCTACTGAGTGGCAGTTCTTTTTGTTCCTTATATTTTGCTCAAACACAGTTTCTAGCAATTTTTGTGAATGGTTGAATAATAATTCAAGAAAATAATCACAATCATGAGTTTGCCATTATAGAACATCATGATGTCAGTTACTTTGAGCTCTGATGACTACTACCATAACATCTGTATTAGAAGCCGCATCCCTAATAGAAGTGACACCTATTCTCTTTAAACAATTGAGATCAAAATTTCATTGTTTCTCATATGTGTAAAAGCCGCATCATATCTGTACCATTTTAATAGAAGCCGTGGCTTCTACCGGGGTAATACAGATTTTACAGTAACACTGCAATCTCTTTTATCAGTTGCTTCAGTATTTTTGAGGGGATAAAAGTTGGCTTATCATTTTCTGTGACTCAAAGCTGATTGCGGTTATCTTACCAGATATATAACTTGATTTCCCCTGATGTCCTTGAGAGTGATAAGCTCATCAATCTCTTCACATTTTGAAATTGTTAGAATCACACTATGTGAAAATATGTTTGACAACCTCAATGTTTCCATGCAAAAATATTGTAATCTAAGCCCAAGGGCCACCCGAATATTAAAAGCAAACTCTATTTGCAAGGGAATATCTTGGAATTCTGAACAGCATGTATGATAGGGTTTAGCTTCACCTTGTTGATATGAAAGCGAGTTTGTAAATTGAAAAATTAATCATTTTTGCATTTATCTTGTAATATAAAAAAAATATATATACCCTTTTTTTTTTAAATTGTAATAACTATTAACTCTGTCTGAAAAACAATAAAAAATCACTAAGTTAACTTTAATTTGTATGTAAAGCGTAAACTAATGAAATGTTGGAAAGTATTCCTGGGCTGTAAATTATAGAAAGCTTAGAGTATCTTAAAATCTTTAATGGTCAACAATAAATTGTGATACTGACATTTTGTTTTAATGACTGGCATGTGCTTATTGACAGCATACCATGCATCATCTTATAATAACCATACTGTCATGTTGATTCTTTTAACTGTGTCAATGTCTTTTGAAGCTGTTATTTTTTGATCCAGGATCAACTACAGCACACAGAACGGAACTGGTCACTTTATAGTATAAGCTTGTGTATATCAGTACTGTTAAAAACAATGAAACTATTCTTACTCCTTGGACAGACTCGTGATATTTTACTCATTTTATGCCTGTGGTCTAATAGTTTCTTGAAACTGAGAACTGTTGCTGATACCCAATCGTTTCTCAAAGATGACTGAGCTAATATGAGATTATTCTCCAAATACTCGAGAATAGTTTATGACAGACAATTCAGTCAAAGTCGATGAAGATCATGATCACAAATATTTTTAAACAATGCAAATTAAATAGTTTACATTGTACAGTGTGGTCTTAGTATAGTGTACTAGTATGATATACAATGACATAAATTGAAGTAATCTTATTATTTCATCATTACTCCTTTGGAGTATGACAAGCATGCATAATCAACTACACTCCTGTTACAGTTTTAGACAGTGCACGATTGATACAAATTAATTTTGCATTTAGATACAGAATCTCTATAGTTCACTATTAAAGTTGTCTATTTTTATATGGAGGCGATTTACCACAGTGAAAGTAAAATGCACTGTATCTTTATACTTTTATTAAAGCAGTGTTCTATTTCATAATCATCATATTATATACCATTAACACATGACTGATATTGTCAGTGTGCTCCACTGTTTCATTTAGATGCTGTTGCATGACAGTGAAAATATGGTGTGACATCAGTGAGTGGCAGTACCATTATTAGTTACTAGTACCACTGATTGTCAGCCTTGGCGCTCAGTTCAGTAAATACCTCAAGTGTTTTTTTCAGTTTAATTACCATAAAGCTCAGTTCAGTAAATACCTCAAGTGTTTTTTTTCAGTTTAATTAGCATAAAGCTCAGCTCAGTAAATAACTCGAGTGTTTTTTTTTTCAGTTTAATTAGCATAAAGCTCAGTTCAGTAAATACCTCAAGTGTTTTTTTCAGTTTAATTAGCATAAAGCTCAGTTCAGTAAATAACTCAAGTGTTTTTTTCAGTTTAATTAGCATAAAAACAATATCTGTATGCAAAAAGTTAAATGTACTCACATATTTTATAGTAATATCTGTCATCGACATCATTTTCGATAGCTTTGATTGCTAATGAACAAACTGAAATAATTCAGTTCTGCAAATATAATCACTGAACTAATATATTCACAGTGAAATAAAATCATAGTCTTGCTACTCCAAAACAATTTCGTGTGTCTCAATTATTTCATTTTTATTTTTTTGTGTTTTAGAGATTTTTGTAATTTTAATCAATATAACAGTTTATTTTTTGTGCTTTCATCTGTGTTTCAGGTGAATAGGTCATGAGTCAAATATAGTACAATAACACTTTCAAACACGTACTGAAAACTTGATTAAACTGTGTTTGCTTAAATTTGTATCATTCTCAATAATTGTAAATGTCAACCATATTTTATTCATAAATTCATTCAGTGTATTAGACAGCAAATATAATGAACTGTTAGTAATAGTTGGAAGAATCATGCAAATAACACTTTACATGTATCTAGGATGGCTCAGTGATCTTTTGAAGTCTGACTACAAGCCTATCCTGGTGTCTGAATGTAAGTAATTCATTCCCAGGGGTCTGGACATCACTCATTTTTGCTTTACCTATTATTGAATACATGAATGTAATCGATACAGTCGTATATCTAGCTATGATATTTGAAGTGAAGATAGAATGATTGCAAAACATAGTGAAATGCAAGAACATTAAATTACCTCCAGAGACTGATGGAGAAATGAAGAAATTAAGGCAAATTCATCCTTAGCAAAAATTAGATATTAATTAATTCTAAGTGAAAATAAGTCCTTTACAGTACTTTTTCAAATTTTGAGAATTTTCTATGACATACATATAAGTGTGATACTATAAATTAAGTCATCACATTTTTACCCCTTCTATGAATTAGTATGCAAATGAAGCTATTAAAAATGGTGCATGAATTATCATCAAAAATAATTATTATAGATTTCACTAATCAGTAAAAAATGCATCTACATTCATTCCAAAGGGTATTTGCACTTGTTCCAACTTTCAAATTTATCTTTATAGAGGGTGAACTATGTCACCAACGTTGAAAGTATTTCAGATGATTAACGCTACATTCAAATACTTTCTTTTGTTTTTACCTTGGACAGCACGAGAGAAACTAATGCAAACAGAATCCCACAATGCAGAATGTTTGTCATTGCTGTTTTTGGTTGTTATCTTTTATTTAATTATTGCTATAAGGTTATCATAATTATACTAAAAGTTTATTCTGTACCGCCCTCATGATAACCTCATACATGTATTATGCAATCTTCCTTTTATTGTGTTCTTATACCGTGTTTTTATCATAAATGTACTTGTACCTTATGATGTTTCTCATATCCCCTTGATGCAGCTAGAAGTTAATTGCCAGAGGGTAGTACTTAGTCAGGTAATTAGTCCTGTATGTTATGTTATTTATGAGAAAAATTTGCATTGTATGTAAAAACAACAATATCTCATTCAACCAATCTTTATTTTAGATAAATAATTCACAGGGGAAACTGGGAATTACCGGTACATACTGATTTCTTAAAATTGCATAATTATTATAGTTTGATGAATATGAAATAAATGCAGTAGTTTTTGAGTCATGCGTGTCAGACCTTGATTGTTGTTGCCGCTCAGGGAGATATTTTCAATCAGTACAACCAAAAATCCCATCATGCATTGCTGTTCCTAATCTGCTTCTGGTACATGTTAAACAAGATAACTTTCTGATAAATAAATCATATATAACTGGAGGTATGGATAATGCTTGATGTTCAAATTTGCTTGAACACACTGGCAAAACAACTAAAGAATGTTAATGTCTTATCAATAAATCACTATCGTTCATTGCACAATCCCGTGTTATGAAATGAAATGTAAAGACAGGAAAAGAATAGATATAGTTTCATAGTGCAATCAACAATCATATGGGATTCGATAAAAGCAAGTATTTTCATGTCTAATACTTTACTATGCACATTTGATGATCGTCAGTTTGATGAAGTAAGGGTATCTCCTTGCCATATTTTGTCTGAAAGTTCAGTACTTTCAACATTGAGTGATAAAATGAAAATTTAACAATTATGAAGGGAGGAACCTTCACTGTAATGAAAATTCACCAATTGTGAAGGGAGGAATCTTCACTGTAATGAACATTCACCAATTGTGAAGGGAGGAATCTTCACTGTAATGAACATTCACCAATTGTGAAGGGAGGAACCTTCACTGTAATGAAAATTCGCAAATTGTGAAGGGAGGAACCTTCACTGTAATGAAAATTCACCAATTATGAAGCGAGGAAACTTCACTGTAATGAAAATTCACAAATTGTGAAGGGAGGAACCTTCAATGTAATGAAAATTCACCAATTGTGAAAGGAGGAACCTTCACTGTAATGAAAATTCACCAATTGTGAAGGGAGGAACCTTCACTGTAATGAAAATTCACCAATTGTGAAGGGAGGAACCTTCACTGTAATGAAAATTCACCAATTGTGAAGGGAGGAACCTTCACTGTAATGAACATTCACCAATTGTGAAGGGAGGAACCTTCACTGTAATGAAAATTCACCAATTGTGAAGGGAGGAACCTTCACTGTAATGAAAATTCACCAATTGTGAAGGGAGGAACCTTCACTGTAATGAAAATTCACCAATTGTGAAGGGAGGAACCTTCACTGTAATGAAAATTCACCAATTGTGAAGGGAGGAACCTTCACTGTAATGAAAATTCACCAATTGTGAAGGGAGGAACCTTCACTGTAATGAACATTCACCAATTGTGAAGGGAGGAACCTTCACTGTAATGAAAATTCACCAATTGTGAAGGGAGGAACCTTCACTGTAATGAACATTCACCAATTGTGAAGGGAGGAACCTTCACTGTAATGAAAATTCACCAATTGTGAAAGGAGGAACCTTCACTGTAATGAAAATTCACCAATTGTGAAGGGAGGAACCTTCACTGTAATGAAAATTCACCAATTGTGAAGGGAGGAACCTTCACTGTAATGAACATTCACCAATTGTGAAGGGAGGAACCTTCACTGTAATGAAAATTCACCAATTGTGAAGGGAGGAACCTTCACTGTAATGAAAATTCACCAATTGTGAAGGGAGGAAACTTCACGGTAATGAAAATTCACCAATTGTGAAGGGAGGAACCTTCACTGTAATGAACATTCACCAATTGTGAAGGGAGGAACCTTCACTGTAATGAAAATTCACCAATTGTGAAGGGAGGAACCTTCACTGTAATAAAAATTCACCAATTGTGAAGGGAGGAACCTTCACTGTAATGAAAATTCACCAATTGTGAAGGGAGGAACCTTCACTGCAATGAACATTCACCAATTGTGAAGGGAGGAACCTTCACTGTAATAAAAATTCACCAATTGTGAAGGGAGGAAACTTCACTGTAATGAAAATTCACCAATTGTGAAGGGAGGCACCTACACTGTAATGAACATTCACCAATTGTGAAGGGAGGAACCTTCACTGTAATGAAAATTCACCAATTGTGAAGGGAGGAAACTTCACTGTAATGACAATTCACCAATTGTGAAGGGAGGAAACTTCACTGTAATGAAAATTCACCAATTGTGAAGGGAGGAACCTTCACTGTAATGAACATTCACCAATTGTGAAGGGAGGAACCTTCACTGTAATGAACATTCACCAATTGTGAAGGGAGGAACCTTCACTGTAATGACAATTCACCAATTGTGAAGGGAGGAAACTTCACTGTAATGAAAATTCACCAATTGTGAAGGGAGGAACCTTCACTGTAATGACAATTCACCAATTGTGAAGGGAGGAACCTTCACTGTAATGAAAATTCACCAATTGTGAAGGGAGGAACCTTCACTGTAATGAACATTCACCAATTGTGAAGGGAGGAACCTTCACTGTAATGAAAATTCACCAATTGTGAAGGGAGGAACCTTCACTGTAATGAAAATTCACCAATTGTGAAGGGAGGAAACTTCACTGTAATGAAAATTCACCAATTGTGAAGGGAGGAACCTTCACTGTAATGAAAATTCACCAATTGTGAAGCGAGGAGACTTCACTGTAATGAAAATTCACCAATTGTGAAGGGAGGAACCTTCACTGTAATGAAAATTCACCAATTGTGAAGGGAGGAACCTTCACTGTAATGAAAATTCACCAATTGTGAATGGAGGAACCTTCACTGTAATGAACATTCACCAATTGTGAAGCGAGGAGACTTCACTGTAATGAAAATTCACCAATTGTGAAGGGAGGAACCTTCACTGTAATGACAATTCACCAATTGTGAAGGGAGGAACCTTCACTGTAATGAAAATTCACCAATTGTGAAGGGAGGAACCTTCACTGTAATGAACATTCACCAATTGTGAAGGGAGGAACCTTCACTGTAATAAAAATTCACCAATTGTGAAGGGAGGAAACTTCACTGTAATGAAAATTCACCAATTGTGAAGGGAGGCACCTACACTGTAATGAACATTCACCAATTGTGAAGGGAGGAACCTTCACTGTAATGAAAATTCACCAATTGTGAAGGGAGGAAACTTCACTGTAATGACAATTCACCAATTGTGAAGGGAGGAAACTTCACTGTAATGAAAATTCACCAATTGTGAAGGGAGGAACCTTCACTGTAATGAACATTCACCAATTGTGAAGGGAGGAACCTTCACTGTAATGAACATTCACCAATTGTGAAGGGAGGAACCTTCACTGTAATGACAATTCACCAATTGTGAAGGGAGGAAACTTCACTGTAATGAAAATTCACCAATTGTGAAGGGAGGAACCTTCACTGTAATGACAATTCACCAATTGTGAAGGGAGGAACCTTCAGTGTAATGACAATTCACCAATTGTGAAGGGAGGAACCTTCACTGTAATGAACATTCACCAATTGTGAAGGGAGGAACCTTCACTGTAATGAAAATTCACCAATTGTGAAGGGAGGAACCTTCACTGTAATGAAAATTCACCAATTGTGAAGGGAGGAAACTTCACTGTAATGAAAATTCACCAATTGTGAAGGGAGGAACCTTCACTGTAATGAAAATTCACCAATTGTGAAGCGAGGAGACTTCACTGTAATGAAAATTCACCAATTGTGAAGGGAGGAACCTTCACTGTAATGAAAATTCACCAATTGTGAAGGGAGGAACCTTCACTGTAATGAAAATTCACCAATTGTGAATGGAGGAACCTTCACTGTAATGAACATTCACCAATTGTGAAGCGAGGAGACTTCACTGTAATGAAAATTCACCAATTGTGAAGGGAGGAACCTTCACTGTAATGAAAATTCACCAATTGTGAAGGGAGGAACCTTCACTGTAATGAAAATTCACCAATTGTGAAGGGAGGAACCTTCACTGTAATGAAAATTCACCAATTGTGAAGGGAGGAACCTTCACTGTAATGAAAATTCACCAATTGTGAAGGGAGGAAACTTCACTGTAATGAAAATTCACCAATTGTGAAGGGAGGAACCTTCACTGTAATGAACATTCACCGATTGTGAAGGGAGGAACTTTCACTGTAATGAAAATTCACCAATTGTGAAGGGAGGAAACTTCACTGTAATGAACATTCACCAATTGTGAAGGGAGGAACCTTCACTGTAATGAAAATTCACCAATTGTGAAGGGAGGAACCTTCACTGTAATGAACATTCACCAATTGTGAAGGGAGGAACCTTCACTGTAATGAACATTCACCAATTGTGAAGGGAGGAACCTTCACTGTAATGAAAATTCACCAATTGTGAAGGGAGAACCTTCACTGTAATGAAAATTCACCAATTGTGAAGGGAGGAACCTTCACTGTAATGAAAATTCACCAATTGTGAAGGGAGGAAACTTCACTGTAATGGCTGTATCATTAGTCTATTATTAGACCAATGTGACAGGAATTTCATAACCTTAAATTATGAATTGATGATGATATCTCAATTATTACAGATTCCTACATGCAATATGGTGACTTGATGATGACTTAAGACTTTCATCATATGTTGCCAAAATAAATTTTTAACTATACCAATTTTATTAGAAATTCATGTCCAATAGAAACATATAATACATATTGTGATTATAGAAATACCTCAATCTGTAATTTACAGAAACGCAGACACTGCTAATTCAATGAAACATTCAATGATAAACTGCTTCAAAGGGTATCATTTTCATGTTTTATTCATTTTTGTCAAAATTGTGAAAAGTATCTGGGATTTGCATAATAAATAAAGTTGCATTGTAGTCCATTTATCATAACATAGTTAACATAGAGCAAATATGATATTATATTAGAGTTTTCACTCAGTAGAGAATTATACCATGCAATGCAATGCAGCACTAGTTAATATGCTAATTAGGTAATTAATATTCAAAAAATCATATTAAACAAGTCATCAGAGTAAAAAGTTGCTTTGAGCTGAAAGATGTTGACACAGTCAGATGAACATGTTTATATGATCTTCCATTGTTTGTGTACTGATGAAATTCAATAATGTTAAATCAATGTACTTTAATGATTTTTGTCACTATGGTTACAAGGATACAATGCATATTATTTGTTTCCAAATATAGTACATAGAATAGGAGTAAAGGCAGCTGATATTGCCTTGGAGCAGTCTATGTGACGGCTTGTCAGATATCTGAATGGATTAGTCATAATCTTTCTATCACAGTTGTTTCATTTTAGTAATTGCTTTTTGTGCCCTGCAGTCACAGTGTCTTGTGTATTCGTTGTGAAGTACACATATATTTGGCTAGTCTTCGAAGATATATCCGTTAAATATTTCACGGAAGTTACTTTTATCTTATGATGTTCTAAAACAGTTATAAAGATTATTTTACAATCACTTTAATATAATATAATTTATTACATCATATCACACAACTTGTATTCTCAGTATTTGTAATAAAACATGCATGTTCAGTCCAAAGGCAATCACGACAACTTTTCAACTACAGCATGAACATGTTTTGATGGGAAAGACTTGTGAAAATACAAGGCGAAGAGGAAGTCTGCAAAAAAAGTTGAATTCATATCTGATATTGTGTATTAGTTGATAAAAAGTCTCACGCATTAATATTCAAGGATGAGAATCGTTCAGTCTTAAAGCAATTACATTTGTATTTGTCTGTGCATTCATATCTATTTACATTTAAAAATGCAAGTTTATATACTGTTAAAAATAGTATTTAGTATTAATCCTTTGAATGCTTTTTTTTTTTTTTCTATTACGTCTTTGTTAATTCTGTTCTCAATGGACATAATGTTATATTAGCTACAGCTAACTGTTGTGTGCCTGTGCATGCATCCATTTCTACCTGTATCTCAGACATGCCTAGACTGGTCACATTTTCATTCACACATACATCATGCATCTTTGCATATATGCATGTCTATTCTTTTTGTGAGTTTCTAGAGCTACATGTTCATCTCCAGCATGCTGGAATCGATGTTCACACTTCATATTTGGTCATACATCATATCGCACGAAATACAAAATAGGAAATACATTTTAATTTGTGGTATATAGATATATAGCTTTGATATTTGCCACCAAATCCATCAGCATAATTATAAGTACCAGGAACTAATAGATTCACTACATACTATATGAAAACATGATTTATTGAACTATCATTTTACTTGTTTCATGGTCCAATAACATTACCGGTAATTATTGTCAATGTTTCTGTAAACAGAATGGCAGGGTTACAATCATTACAGCAATTCAGTTCTATGCATATAAATATTGAGTGTGATTGAATTGCAATATTGGTATAGGTGCTGGTTGCTTTTAATATATACATCCCTTTTAACTACATCTGACCAATTACCAGTAATAAAAATTGCATTCAGGTCTGTGAGATCAACAACAGTATTAAATGTGAACTCTAATAGCTTAACAAACTATAGAGGAAAGCTACATGTCAGATGTCATTAATTTGATGTACACAGACGACCAGAATTAAGTGATTGCATGGAGTCTTTATCTGTATTGAATTAATCTGATTAATAGCAGTGCAGACGTAAATTAGGTTAAAACAGTGAATACTACAGAATTTCTAACCATATGCAATTGTCACTGTCTGTGTAATGTCAACATTGTGTTTAGCGTTATAAAGTTGTCACCTTATGTTCAATATGGATGTCAGGCAACACATACAATATGTGGAATATATTACTTAGCTCTGTAACCTATGGTGCTGAGTACTACAATAATTTTTGTTTTGAATTTAATGTATTCTGTTGGCCCCTTGACCTCATTACCTGATTAAGAAACCATACAAATACATGTAGCTGCGAAGCATAAAACAAAATATCCCCAAAATTGTTAAGGTCACAATGTGAATGTCATTGACAATCTGGAGAGTTCTGAGTGTAGGTACCGGTAATCCAAACCATCATTGTCTTTGTAAATTGAAACAGCTTACTGTCAGTAGTGTGAAGCCAAAGCTGCATTCTATATGCAAATTTATATCTACATGTATATCATGTACATACCCACTTTACAGATGCAACTTTGAACAATTCTGTTTTAATGTTTTTTGTGCCATTTGAAAAAAATAGTGAAATTTACATCCATGTGCATTGTACACTACTAACAGTATTCATGTCTCCGAAATATCTTTCCTGTATGATGCACTCAGATATCAATTCTGGTATTTTCCAACTATATGCTTGAATCCAGACAATTTCTCATATTTACCCCATAAAATAATCTGACCTAACCTAAAATTACACTTTCACAGTACAATTTAAAACTCTTCCTGTATTTAAGAGCCTAGCAGGATATATATATATTATCATTGACAGCAATATTTTATGTCATCGTATAGTGATGAATTATGACAGATATCTGACCTACATTTGTATATCCTATGGGGCAGATGTGTTGGTAGGGATTGATTTATGACTACATGACATGCACTGTTAAAGCATAAGTGAAATTGGTAGATCTATGGTCAAAATATTTCAATGATATATAAATGATGCAATTTTTGGTGTATGTGCGCTTCTATTGGAAATGTGTATCTAATATGCAATTATGGTATCATGAAAGCCAATTATTGATTTTGCCCTGTGATGTTACTGTTAAAATGAGTGTAATCTACTCAACTTCATCAGTACTGGGTGAGATGAAATGTCGCGTAATTTACCTTAAATTACCCGTAATGATATTGACAGCATCTCACCGGAAAATAGGTTTCCGTTAGTGCAGTACTTAACACAGTACAAGTATCCCTGGTTACATATGCCAACTAATGATCAGCTTATTTTTATGTATGACATTTACTATTAAATGTTGTGCACTTACTTCTATATAGAAGATTGTTATCCGTACAAGATTCCGGAAATATTACATTGTTCAAGCCTATTTTCTCAATCAATTCTCAACCTCTCATTATAAGTTTCAAATTACGTACCGTTTTCCTGTAGCTTTTAAGTGATACTGTGTGCTACACTATTACACATGTACTCAGGAATAGAAATTGTTGTTAACCCATATTTGATTTTTTCACGTTACACCTTGTATTATGAAGTGAAGGAAATTAAAATCAAAATATGTTTAGTTTATTAGAGCAAGGTTTTATATTAATAATTTGAAATTTTGCATTGTGACATTTATAGTATCTGATAATTTAATATTACAGCTTCCTAACATTAGTGTGAAATAGATAAATTAATATGCTTCATCTCCTGTGCATACATGTAAGATAATGCATTATGGAAGAGATATTTCTATTGAATATATTAATGGAACATATTCAGTAAATATGTAATTATTAAAGGCAGCCATAGTGATAAAACATGTTGAACATTTACCGATGATTCAGACATTCTCATGAAGTTACTATAAAGCATGGTACTATAACAACCTTTACATCATCTGAATGCTTAGATATTACTATAACAACCTTTACATCATCTGAATGCTTAGATATTACAATAACAACCTTTACATCATCTAAATGCTTAGATATTACTATATCAACCTTTACATCATCTGAATGCTTAAATATTACTATAACAACCTTTACATCATCTGAATGCTTAGATATTACTATAACAACCTTTACATCATCTGAATGCTTAGGTATTACTATAACAACCTTTACATCATTTAAATGCTTAGATATTACAATAACAACCTTTACATCATCTGAATGCTTAGATATTACTATAACAACCTTTACATCATCTGAATGCTTAGATATTACTATAATAACAACCTTTACATCATCTGAATGCTTAGATAATTTTGTCTCAGTTTATTAGTCCCCGTTTGGACACAGTCCGAAAACGGGGACTTATGTTTTGACCTCTGTGCTTCTGTGCGTGTGTGCGTGTTTTCGGACCTGTATCTTAGAAATGCCTGGATCTATCACAATCAAACTTCACACATACATCATACATGCAATTATACATATGCACATCAATTTGTTTCATGATCTGATTCAAGATGGTCAAATGGCAGCCATTTTTGTACTGAAAAATCATCAAAATTTAGCATTTCTCGGCTGTTTACAGATGGATTTTGTTCAAACTTGGAATATACATTGAACATTATAGGACCTTGATGCACATAATTTGTTTTTCAGATAAGTTTCAATGAATGTGGTTCTAGTGCCATATCTCTTACTTGCTTTGACTGATTATGTACAAATTTTAAATATTCATTATACATCATGTCATAGATATACAGATATATTGGTTTGAGGATCCTATTGAAAATGGCTGAATGGTGACCATTTTTGTGCTAAAAAAAGCATCAAATATCAAGCATTTCTGGCATTTATGGATGGATTTCGTTCAAACTTATAACATACATTAGATATTACAAGTTACTGATGCACGTCATTTTATTTTTCAGATCGAATTCAAAATGGCTGACTGGCGGCCACTTTGTTTTAATGAATGGGCTTCTAGAGCCATATCTCTGACATTTTATATATTCGTTATATATCATGTTATACCGGTAGATATACATGTATTCAAAATGGCTGATTTTGTTTTAATTAATGCTGTTCCAAAGCAATATCTCTCAATGAGGCCAAGTTCCCGTTTGAAGATCAGATACAAATATCAATCATTTTAATGTTAAACAATCATCATAATCATATTCCTGGTGTATAATAAATATTGCAAGTTTCTAAAGGTACATACTGACCTAATAAGATTGTATTTATTAATATATGTACATGTTTCATCTACACTTTTTATGGCATAAACACAGATCACATTTCAAGATCTTAAAAATGAAATGTACATCTGCCATCAAAAGCTACTGTCTATAAATGTTCAGAATGTGCTGTAGTTTAAAAATCAATTTCACTGGAAAACCTCATCTGTTTGCATTTTACAATGTGAAAAATTCCCATAATGTTGATATGTTAGCCTATTAACCATACAATATTTAAAAAAATGTCAGCATAAAAATAGAGATAAGTAATTGATTTCTTGAATTATGGTGAGAATGAGACAGCAGTCAGCATGATGCCTCTATAATGGCTGACTGTATTTTGCCCTAAAGTATGCATGGACATACAATAGCTGAAAATTATTCTGTGGCTGTTAATGTTACCGAGTGGGATATTCTATGATAGAACCAGTCATTCACAAGTCTTCTTGCTGTAGTTTTCAACAAGTATAATAAATCTTCTTAACTGTCACATGCAACACATCAACATAAATAATTTTTTGACTGCTGATTAATTCATATTTCATATTTATGCGTTTCATGTATTTACAAATAATGGTCCAGGTGTAATTTTACCATGGACATTATTTCAAATAATCCCATAAAGTACTATTACTTTCTAATCTCCGGTGAAGTAATACTCAATACTGTGTTTGCATTTGGCTATACAATAACATTAAACGTTTATTAATTTACGTTTATTGAATATTAATGTGTGTGGCACAATAATTATATTTTTCTATTAACATTCATTTGATATTTTCATTTTTTATGTTGTGATACATTCACAATGAGAAAGTGAAAACAGGAAATAATTTGAGGTTATTACCCAGAATAGTATGAAGAAAGGCAATGTATTGAAACTCATTACATTTTGTGATGGAGACGGATGTAATCATGTACTGCCTGAGTGCATATTTTACTCTATTTTCACAATTATAACATTTTTATGTGTTGAGAGTATGCAGTACACAAATTGTGTGATAGATGGTCTGCAATTACTCAAAGTTGTATTTGATGTTATCCTATATGCAAGTTACAAATCTTACAATATCCAATACAAAATTAAACATTAAAAATGAAAATCTTCTCTTTGGAAATTCCACTAATAAGTTAAGATGTAGATATCATGCAGAGTGCTGTGTATATAAGATAGCATAAGCACGGTGCAGTTCAGATATTGAATGATGCAAAGGCTGCAACCCTGAATGAATTGGTTTGTTTCCATTGTTCACATAACATTTTTACTTCAATGATATCGCATTATGCACTGCATAATTAAATCATGAATATCAATAACTGCGTTTTGAATATGACAAGGTTTGAAAGCTAACCTCTGACATCAAATTTCTGGTAGACCAAGGAACAAATATTGGCCTTTGAGCTTAAAGTTGCGAGTTCTAACCCAATTGTGTCTAATAAGTACCATAACTTTATTTTTCTGTAATATTTTTAAGTCTCAAGACTGTCACTGTCTACAAATCTTGATCAAAATTAGGAAACAAATTATGGGAGTTTAAAATTTGTAAATGTTGACAAAAGTTGTGTTAAGCTCAAAGGGTAAAAAAGTGGTGGTTACCTTGCCACTTTCTGTTTGATACGAGATATGTACACAACATGAGTGTACTGAGATGTGCTGAGCAACCACTGTCACCTTTCAAATACAAAGTATAAGAGGGACAGCTGGGTGATGGTGCAGTGGTTAGCGTGTTCAGTTTGCACCATGGAAGTTCTTGGTTTGATGCCTGTAACTGTCTGTCGTCGTACACCAAGGAAGTTCTTGGTTTGATGCCTGTAACTGTCTGACATCTTACACCAAGGAAGTTCTGGGTCGATTCCCAGACCTGACTGTCACCTTACATCAGGGAAGTTCTGGGTTGATTCCCAGAGCTGACTGTTGCCTTACACCAGGGAAGTTCTGGTTTGATTCCCAGAGCTGACTCTCGCCTTACACCAGGGAAGTTCTGGGTTTGATTCCAAGAGCTGACTGTCACCTTACACCAAGGAGATTTCTGGGTTTGATTCCCAGAGCTGACTGTCGCCTTACACCAGGGAAGTTCTGGGTTTGATTCCAAGAGCTGACTGTCGCCTTACACCAAGGAGATTCTGGGTTTGATTCCAAGAGCTGACTGTCGCCTTACACCAAGGAGATTCTGGGTTTGATTCCCAGAGCTGACTGTCGCCTTACACCAGGGAAGTTCTGGGTTTGATTCCAAGAGTTGACTGTCGCCTTACACCAGGGAAGTTCTGGGTTTGATTCCAAGAGCTGACTGTCGCCTTACACCAAGGAGATTTCTGGGTTTGATTCCAAGAGCTGACTGTCGCCTTACACCAAGGAGATTTCTGGGTTTGATTCCAAGAGCTGACTGTCGCCTTACACCAGGGAAGTTCTGGGTTTGATTCCAAGAGCTGACTGTCGCCTTACACCAAGGAGATTCTGGGTTTGATTCCAAGAGCTGACTGTCGCCTTACACCAAGGAGATTCTGGGTTTGATTCCAAGAGCTGACTGTCGCCTTACACCAAGGAGATTCTGGGTTTGATTCCAAGAGCTGACTGTCGTCTTACACCAAGAAGATTCTGGGTTTGATTCCAAGAGCTGACTGTCGCCTTACACCAAGGAGATTCTGGGTTTGATTCCCAGAGCTGACTGTCGCCTTACACCAGGGAAGTTCTGGGTTTGATTCCAAGAGTTGACTGTCGCCTTACACCAAGGAGATTCTGGGTTTGATTCCAAGAGCTGACTGTCGCCTTACACCAAGGAGATTCTGGGTTTGATTCCAAGAGCTGACTGTCGCCTTACACCAAGGAGATTCTGGGTTTGATTCCGAGAGCTAACTGTCGCCTTACACCAAGGAGATTCTGAGTTTGATTCCAAGAGCTGACTGTCGCCTTACACCAAGGAGATTCTGGGTTTGATTACAAGAGCTAACTGCATGTTCACTCAGTATATAGTAGAGTACAGCAATTAAAAATTATTTGACAAAACTGAATTATATGCACTCTTAAAATATATAATAAACTAATTATTTAGCGATTTTAATGAGGAATGGATTCTACTAAAAATTCATCAATCAATGAGATTTATTGCAATACATGTATATCCCATCATTTATATTTATTTATTTTATTGACCTCATTATATCAGCAGCAACAGCAAGTTTCACCAAATATTCATCAGTACATGAAATAGGTTTTCTTCATTTTTTATGGATGAACTTAGCAACTGTACGATGTAAAATATTCCACATTACTCATGGTATATGAAATAGGATTGAGATGTGCATCCTTGTGTTCTATGCCAACTAAACATAGATGCTAAAATGTTAATGAAAGGGGTTTCTGGAAACCATGGCAACACATTCTTAACTACCAACACTGTATTTCTCTCACGCAATTTGTTATATTCAACAAATTGCCAAAATAGTACCTGCTATAATTTGCCAGTCTGCACTGAATTTTGTTTATATATCTCGGTAATATTTTTCCCAGAAATTACCCTACATGTATGTAGAAAATACAAAGTATCAGTTTGCATAGGAACATCATGTAGCGAATTTGTGCTGGAAAACGTCAACAGTTATAAAAATGAACTTGCCCCAGGCATATGAAAAATTATCATCTAGGTTTTGTATTTTTATTGAATAAGTATAACCACCTATCAAAATCAGTTACTGTGACTTACTTTTGTTTCTGTTAATATTCATTTTTCAATTATCTGTATATCTATTGAAATAATTGACAGCAGCAATAAATATAAGAACTTAATGATACCACCCTGTGCATTTTAAAGAAAATATTATCATATATATTCATCTCTCAAAAACATCAAGACAATCTGTTTTGTCAAAATTGAATGAATTACACAAATCAAGTTGTAACGATGGTGTATAAATTTCAGATACATTCTTAATGGGACATACAAGCGGTAACTCTTCTCAGTCTTCACTATTACATGTAACTGACAAATCATTGTTACCTGTAGGTTTATTTTATTTTGTGCTAGAAAAAAAGAATGCCTATTACTCATATTTCAGTTTCAGTTTGTACAGTGTCTGTGTATTCAGCATGTTAAGTAAGGTTTTCAGTAATGCAAATTTTATGTGATTCTTTTAAAAGTGAAAGCTATACTGAACACACTTGTTCATGTATGTACAGGTTTTCAAAGACCACTACATTTCATCATGTGTATCATAATATTATTTACATTTTAATGAATTAAAACTCAACTCAAATACTAATAGGTAATTCTGAATACCATGGTTGTTCCATTAAGCTGGCATCTTGAATAGAAGCGCATGTAGACCAATTTAAGGTGGCTCATTATTGTATAAACATAGAAGTCTTTGGAATTTGTTTTTATATGTTGCTAATAGATTGGTAATTGCTATATCCAAGGTCATATGTAAAAAAGTTAAGGTCACATTTTTTAGATAAGTGTGATATTAATTTAAGTGGATTATAGAATTATTACATGCGTCTATGACAAAAAAACAAAAACATGGCTCATTCAATTAAGTAATTTTTTAGAAACTTTTGTTTAAACTCAAGACTTTTAAAAAAATAGATTTCATATTTTTGGTAGAATATGGAGGGATAGATTTTTTAAAATTAGGACAGTTTTAGTTGTTTGCTCATACATTTGTGATAAAATTAAAAAAAAAATATTTTATTTGTATTTTAAAAAGTGTACAAAATTAATACAAAAATTATTTGGTATAAAAAAGGCTTAATAAAAACTTATCTAAGATGTTTTCTGTCAGCTAAACTATTATTAATAGAGAAAATGTGCTAAATATTACGAGCAACCAATGCAGTTTGAAGTAATTGTTTTTATATATGTATTTTTCGAGAATCACAATTTATTCCAAGCATTTCCTTGTCATTATTAAGGTAGCAGCATTGGTAAAACAATATAATAATTGACCTGTGGTTCAGATACTCTATAAAACTTACTATAACCAATCTACATATCAGCGTTTCATAACCCTGCACAATTACCAGAATATTCATGTCACTGAAAGTGTTTTCACAATAGTAAAATCTCTTTAATAGACTAACATTAGTGTGACATATGCATGCTACCATATTCATCAAAAACCTTAAATACCACTACAAAGCTGAACTTGCTAAAAGTGAAGATGAAGAACATTCACAACAGAATGCACACAACAGAGACATTCTATATGCAACAGCCAAATCCTGTATAGATTGATTCAGAGACTAACTATAACAAATTCATACAAATAATGAGTAATAAAAACACTTCATTAAACAAAGAAACCATGAAGTACATTGAACAGTGTAACAACATAAGAAATACATTACCGGCATAAATAAACCACATATGCCATATTCTTGCATATTGTAAATTGTCTTACTATTCACAGATAGTTTTATGACCGCTCAAATATGTGAAAACTTTATTAACTTGTTAACCAAAAATTTTATTCTATTCTATTCTATTCTATTCTATTCTATTCTATTCTATTCTATTCTATTCTATTCTATTCTATTCTATTCTATTCTATTCTATTCTATTCTATTCTATTCTATTCTATCCTATCTATTCTATTCTTTTCTATTCTATTCTATTCTATATGTCCTGATAGTATTCATTTACAATTCTCATTGATACATAAAACTATAATTTAGTGAAATAACTAGTCCATTTACTAATTATAGTTATAGTTGAATTGTTGTTATTGTTTCCTGTCCATCGTGATAATTTGTGAATTCACATCTTAACCCTTCTATAATTATCATACATTATAACCTAAATATTATTCATCTATATATTAATGTGATTTGGCACATATTATTACTGCTATTTTGTAATGTATAAATCTAGATGAATTATGCCTATTGTTAAAATATGACATTATCATTATTATTGACATAATCAGGTAATTGCTTATTAGTTATTATTTTATGATGATTTGATAAGCATGTGGTTTGAATTTCAAACTTATTATCCAATATATATATATATATTTTATGTTTTCAATTGATATATGCATAGTTACTTACGTGTACATTGTATGTATGACAAGCCGCTTCGTTACATCCACAGTTGGTGTCGGTTGGTGCTGTTGTACTCTACTGGTATGACGGATATATGCCTTTATGCAAGTAACGCAAGACAATAGACTCCCTAGTCTGCTGATAAATAACCATGTATAATCAAAATATATCTCATGAGAATGTTTCAATGCTGTACATTTAACCAAATTTATTCATAATTTTGTTGTTTTATGAAGTGACAAGTTTAATTAGCATGACAACTTGTTCGATAGTGTGTTTCACAGAGAAATATGGATGGATGATTATCTTGGGTATAAAACAATTCGTCATGCATGGCTGACTGATAAAGATTTTCATGACAACAGTAAAAATTGCTATGAACAGCTAAAAACTGACATTGAAGATACCTATTGACCCTGACTAAAAGGAATATGAGAAAAAGAAACCTACTTGATTAACAAAGTACAACCTTTGTTTTTCTGGGTGAATGTTAAGAACAGTGCCCTCTTGTGTTGTAACTGTGCTACCTGCATTTTTACTTATTCATATATAATTTCCTTTTGACTCATAGTGACATACACAACATTGTAAAATACATTGTTTGTTTACATGACATTTGAATAACGACTATCGGTAATCTAACATACATGTTTTGTAAAAACAAAACTCTAGATATCCATATACTTTAGATTACTATAATTTTGGTGCATAATTTTGTACATTTTTACAGTTTTCTATAATTTTTTTGTTATTTTTGGAACATATGTACATATTTACTCTTTGCTTAGAGGTCTTAATCAAATTTGATTAAATTATATGGATTTGAAAGAATGTGACGTTTGCATTTAAAGGGTTTAATAAGTTGTTGAAGGTCATGACAGGGAATTAAATAACACATTTTAATTCTCTGAATATGTAACATTATAATGCATTCTGTTTCTATCATTGGTCCTAGTTTATTGTGTATGATACGTCAATTCAGTTTATTGTCAAAAACCCAGTTGTACAGTTGTAAATGCACAGATGCATGTACCTTTACATAACTAGGTTGAGTGACTGATTGAATCTGTTCTTCTTAACAAAGGGCCTTAAATGAATTATTTGCTTGATACGCCATCTCATTTAGGTTGACAATCATTTTGGTTGAAATTTTTCATTCCTCATAGATCAGGTACTTGACAATGTATATCATGATTACTATACATTTTGCTGCAGTCTAAGATAAACACAAAAAGTACAACATCGTTTCTCCTATATCTTGGCTTTCTGAAAAATATATATTGTCGTGCTTAGTAACTGGTGGAGAATTAAATTATTACTCAGTTTCCTGCTGTTATCTCAAGTCGGCTTGTTGATCCTTCAGTGGAGAGGCACACATGTCTAAAAAATAGTAAAAAAGAAATATTTGTTTCGATTTGTAATTCACTTTAAAATTTGACACTGCCAATGCAGTAATTATTTATATCAGCCTGCAATCTGAACTGTTCCAAAATTGAATTATTTATTTTGATTCCTGCATGGGATATTTTAATTGTCATATTTCTTGCTCTATACATGTCTCTGTAGTATGTGATGCTAGTGGCAAGATGGGTATCAGGTACACAAGATAACAAAGTCTTCTTACCTGACCTTATCACTTGTAATATGAATAATTTGTTGTGATTTTCTGAAATCTCATACTGTGGGTGGCTTTATTGACTCCTGTAGCACACAGTTTTTGCAGTTTGTGTGAGATTGTATATATACATGTATTTATGTTTGTTTGTGTGTGTGTCAGTTCCATTAATAATAATAATAACAATAATAACCTTTATTGATATCGTATCCCCTCTGGGATCTAGATTAGAACACAATAAGGATATAAGGAACAATAAAATACATAAGGAATAATAATAAAAAAAAGAAATAGTAAAATAAATAGTAATACTGTGAAAATATTATTATATAAATATTTTTTGGTATTATTTTGAGGCAGCTGGTAAATTGCTTTTCATGAAGTTCTCTCTTTTAGTAAAACAGTCACTGATAAACTTGGCAATTGCTTGGACAGTTTCAGAATTTTTGTTATTGAGAAATGCATTCAGATTACCGGATTAATATCTCAAGAACCAATGATTGCATTGTAATGAACTTGGTACATAGGTGTTCTTGGTTAATCTACAGGCCTGATTATTTTTCAATCTGTACATATCTAATTTGAATAAGTTAGACTATTTTTTTGATATTTCAATGAAACGTGATACACACATGTACATGTACCGGTAGATGCTCTGTGGTAATCCACAAATGATTAGCTTAGACTTTCAACCAGTATATTAATTACTTAATTTGCACAAATTAGGCAAATCTCAATGCCCATTATCAGATTTTAATTAAACTTGATTCTGGGAGTTTTATAAACTTCAATACTGTTGTGCATCTCGAAGATCAGATCTTTTGATTTAATAGGCTAATCTTATAAGTAATTGTTTTTGAATATTCCCTATATTACTGCTCCTTGATACACTGAAATTGTTTCTAAGCTTTCTTTGATTTTAACTGGAAGTAAATGTCAGCACAATTTGGATTACCACATGTACTTTGTCAAACTTCATGAAAATTATCATAAGGAGGGGGGGGGGGGGATTGTCAGTGGTTTTTATTGGTCCCTGTTCAGATGAAGTCAGAAAACAGGGACTTATGGGTTGACATCTCTGTATCCATGTGTGCATCTACAACTGATCTCAGGCATACATACCTGGTCCACTCACATTTAAACTTTATATAAACATCACATCCCTGCAGTATCATAAATGTTATTTCAAGGTTTGTGTGCATATGCTTTATAATATGCTGTATGTGTCCATGTTTGTACGCAACATTCCGAGTCTGACATGTAGGCGTGAGTGATGCCCTCGCCGGCTGAGTTGGGTTTAGAGCACTGCGGAAAGTGCAACTCATGCCAACTTGTCCGGCTACGCTGATTCCATGCATGTGATTTGTCATAAACGCATTGACAAAAAAAGTATAACTCACACCAGTAAATATCATCAGCATGTCATTACAGGCCAACAATAGAAAAAGTAAATCGGGCAGTGTGCCCAGACCCTGGGGTGTTTGACATTCTCTCAGTTACATTATAACAAGTTCCCCTTGTATATTTACTGTACATGCAGTGGTGATATATATTCTTACCACAATCTCTTTATTGCTTTTTACTTGAAAATGGAAGTTTGTAATTTGTAGGAGGTTTGCACTTGCCTCAGTTGCCACTCATAAAAGCTGTACTCATGTACTGAACATAAGCTGAGTCTCTGTTTCAATTGCATTTCCAGTTGTTGCCTCTAGAGGGAGTTGTACATAGCTCATGCAAGATTATGTAAGCTTCATGGCAGGTGGGGATTGGCACAAGAGGGTGCCATCCAATCTGGATGAAACGTTTTGAAATTGTCCCATTTTAAACTGCGCATGCACACACACAGTGTTTTTTTTTTTAAATGCATACTAATAAGGTAACTTGTCACTGATAATTGTTACTGAAAACATTTTGAGCAATTTTGAGCAATAGTACTAGAGTGAAATACCAATGTTTCTCTGCATTCTCCATGAGTTTCGTAACTTGCTATGATCATGTTAAAGAAAAAACATGTGGTTACTTTCAACAGTTTGCTGGAGTCTGATCAAAAACATGTCTTTTACATCACTTTTTCGATTATTTTTTTCAGCCTGTACCGATAGAATCAGTCAATTTAGAACTATCATGTATGCTATCAGAATGCATTTTGACACAATTTTACTGAACAGACAAGTTTTTCATTGTTCATGAATATTAATTTATGAAAATAAGACAATTATTTCAACCAATCATGTCATGCAACTCGGCCCCCTCCCGCGTGGTTCATGAAACAGTATATTTGTTAGGATGGCTGGACTCCCACTGTTGGCAATTTAAAAAAACACATTAAGACTTGTTTCTTAATATTGTAAAATATATAGAACAACCTCTTGCACGGGATTTATCGGTTATTTCATATTGAGGGAAGCAAATCAATGATAATCAAGATTTTGTTGTGGTGCTGCCCTCTAGTGTTGAAATATAGAATTTATTTTATTTTATTTCGGTTGTACGTAGTTGCAAACAGATATTGTAAAGCACAGGATAATATTTTGGCATCAAATTGAGTCTAATTTATTTCCTAATCCACTCTTCTTGAGGATTAATTCAATAAACCCTTTTATGGTGCATAGAACTGATCCTGTTTATAACTGACTGTAAGCTTTCCTTGCCTAATACATTCTAATGCCTTGTCTTCTAAAATTAACCTGAGAGCTAAAAATGGCTTTTCTGAACAGTTAGTAATTAGGGGAGCTGTGCTATGAAAATCTCTTCAAATTGAGTGATCTTGATTCATGGGAGTAATAGGTGAGTGCAGTGATCACTGGCTCCAGAAAGTATGCCGCTCAGGATTTTATTCTCTACAATGCATAAATCTGTGTAATGATGGATAAAATGTTTTCATCATCACTCTTTAAAATCTGACCAAATCAAATTGGTTCTTTTAGTATTTATTCACCATGCCCATCACAGTGAGAAAATCATATAATTGTTTCCATTGAGACAAATGTGGTTCTACTCGCCTACTCTTTCTTATGGGCTTGACTTATTGACTAGCCTGCTAAATATGAAGTGTCATTTCTTTATTTTCCCTCAGTTAGTATTGTATTGCTTCTTACATGCACTTCATTACTCTTTCAAAGCTCTGTGTATCGCACAGTTTTCCACTTCATTTCATTTCTACTAAGACTCAAATAATCCATTGTAAAGATTAAAAAAGATAATTGTAAAACCTCAATCCCTATATACATTGTATCTTCCACTAGATATTAGCAAGTATTTGTAATATATTGACCTCCAAAATTCTGACAGGATGCAAAATTGTTCTTGTTTTAAATTAGATCTGGTCTATTTTTGAAAACAAACAAAACTCTTGCAACTGTTAATGTACACAGTATATTTTTGTGATGTTACTGTCATGATTATAACACTATGCCAAAAATAGTGTTTTCTTTGGTTTGTAACTTGCTGTTACACACTTGTAATTCACTAAGTATATAAGGCCATTACCAAAATGTTTGTTTTTAGTTTGTCATCCAAGTAACATCTTTTTTTTGTGCTTAATTATTTGTTAAAATGAAAGAATCAGCTTTTACAGCATCACCATTTTGTTTTCTTTTTTTTTATTAATAATAACATTTCAGTCTTGGTTTATATTACATATAAATTTAGACAAGTGTTTGAAAACTTAATCTAGGCATTAGTCTATTAGTCCGTGGCTTTAAATGAAATTCTGATTTTCTGGACCACCCAGTACCGGTATATTTGTTGAAGCAGCTGATTTGTTATATGTAAAGAAAATATGTAAAGAAAACTAGTGTTTAATAAAGAAGACCATGAAAATAACCATTCTGACCCTGAAACTATTGGGTAAATGTGTCAATGTTAATGAAACTACTGGTAATAAAACACGATATTTGCTTTGAACTTTGTGTGTAATGGTAAGACTATCCTGTCGGTGTCGTTTTATAACTCGTATGGGTAGTAAATCTTGAAATGTGAATGTTATGTTGTATCCAAATAAAATTGAAATAATACACATTTTGATTAATCCTCATTTTAATGAGTGAATAAAGAAATGCCGCTAAACTAGTCAACATGAGAAGAACACATCGCAGTGACACTGAGATATATATACATACATGTATGTCCCATATTATAATACATACACTGCATATAAGATACATTAGTTTTCATGAAATTTGAAAATTTATCACAAAAAATTCATATACAGTACCGATTTAGTTTTTAGTTTAACGAGTACATGTGCTGTGTCTAGAGTATGCGAGTACATGTGGAACTTTAAGTTTTGTCATGAAAAAAGTCAAGATCAGTGTTCAAATTAGTGTTGCTCATAAAGCGGTCTTGAGATCATAGCACAGAATAAATCAATTTCGCAGCCTGACATACATCATGTAGTAGACATCAGATACTGTACATGGGTTGAAAACAAAAAAATAAACCATCTCAGGGCCATTGCTTATAATTGGCTGTGGTCCACAATCAGTCTCTTGACACTTGAACTTGAACCTTTTGATAAAACTAGTTTACCCTTTCATTACAGTTCATCTTGATCATATACCCAAAAGAATGCTTTAAAGTGAGCTGTAAAGTGTCTTAAGTGACTTAATCTTGTCAAATACTACCATTAATTATGGTTGACTGTATTTTGTGCTAAACATTTTATATGATGAAAATTGGTTTCAGTTTTATTACCATTTTGTTCTGATAATCACAGTAATGTATCATTTGTGGCTGTCTCATGAGATGGAGAATATGTATAGGCTGTTTAATGAATTACATGCATGGTCTGTGGCAGTAACAATTTACACATTATAGTAAGCTACACCTGTCATGCAATAGTGAATTACAAAACATTCTGTGACTAACAAACTTGTGAGGATTTTGCGTACTATTTCATATCTTCCAGGTATGCGTATAGATTGTACTGGTAGTTAAATATTTGGAAAAATATGTATAACACCACATGCTATGAAGTAGACATGATAAAAAAGCAGACTTGGTGACAATCTCAGACAAAAACACCATATGACGCTCCAAAACCAGAATTCTTTTTTTCATGTCTTTAGAATGAATCAATGAGACTACAGAGAGTTCATCAACAAATGTTGAACCTTTGACAGAACAGAGCTGTTCAGACATAATCGATGATTGTCCTTCGTTGTGTGTTGTCAAATGGTTAATGATTATATTCTTCAAAACTGTAACCAGACTGATTGATTTGATAATGGTTGCCTTGGGATAATAATCTCCAATTGCTTTCATAGGTTCCTTGTTTTATATAAAAGTGAGGGTCTGTATCCTTAGTGGATGATCTGTGACTATGAGGAATTCTCTACAAGCTAGTTGAACAAAGAGTATTTTACTTCCCATGATTCAGATTTGACAGCCCATAGTATGTGATATTTGAATATATTTGCATGGCTAAGAAGCTAAATTGACCAATGAACTGAGAGTATTTTTTACTTTCCATGGTTCAGATTCGACTGGCCCATGAATTTTTAATACTTCCATGCTATGTATTTATGCAGAGGACTTAGAAAGCACATAGATTCTAGACTTAATTGCAATGTCTTATGTTAACATGATTGAGAATTGCTAAACTCATTACATCACTGAAATTGATGATATCGCTGAAGTCTATGACAAGTTCATTGTTAAAAACAAATGTTAGTGATAACATTTAAAGGTTAATAGACTAAGACTGGATTTATGAGTCAATTAAACTCACTGAAAATGGTTTAAACATGTAAGGAGTCTGCATGGTGTAAATGGAATGGCTAAATACAGTTTGAAAGTGTTACAAATATTGAGTTACATGTAGGAAACCATGTGTGTATATTGTGCACTGCTTGATACATTGTGTGTAAACATTATAATAACGGAAAATAATGTCTCCATGTATAATATGCTAATGGCAGAAGCATGTACCAGCATTTGTCATTATTCCAAAACAGTTTGTAATATTAGAACATCTGAGAAAATCAATAATACACTAAATATCTGTGCGCCACTGTGTAACAAGACAAACGTTCTGTAATTACATTTAGTCACCTGATGTGTGTGATTTACCAGAGTCCCTAAATAGCTATAAAATACATGACATACATACATGGCCGATATAATCTGTTCAGACGATGCAGGCTGTGTACATTAGTTACTTCAAACCTTAATAATGATTGGTTGGAGTAATATACAGATTTGAATTAACCTAGTATAAGTACACAATGTACACTTTGATTTATACATGAATCTGTATTACCAATTTAATTCTAGATTCTTTATAAACCAGTTGCATTCTAGGAGTTGGACTTTTATTACAAATATATCAGTGTAATCACTAGGAAATACTTGTTTGCTATGACCGTATTTACATTGACTGTAATCATGTGAATGAACGGAAGACGTTATTGTCATCAGTGGTCGGTTCTCGACGTGATTGCACAAAAGATTTCATTTGACCTGTTTCAAATCAAGTATTATAATCTTATGAACTTTCCAGCAAGTTTAGTGTACTGTACCAGTATATCTTTTCTAAATGTCATAAAACCTGTTTCTTATGGTTATGATAATTAACTCAAGAATATATTAATCATTTTTCCAGCTTAAAATTACAGCCAACATTTCCCACAAAATTTTAGATTTATCATTGTTATTATTTGTAAACTTTTATACAATTTATGTAATATATTCATTGATGGAAATAATATTACAGTTATTATGATGTTAATTGGGGACCTACAGATTTATTGAAAGGAGATTCAAAATACTCTCACTTTTGCCCTGTATGTGTTGTTACAAAGTTTATTTTGGCCAGAACGTTTCCCAAATAAACTCCACACACATCTTCATTATAGGAATTCTATTACATAATGTAAAATTCGGCCGAATCTCTATTGTACAAACTCCTAAGGCCGAGATTTATTTGTTGTACATTTATTTGTTATTCCTCTATTACATGTACCGATACTAAGAGGATCACGATAATTGTACCAATACTAAGAGGATCACGATAATTGAGTCTGGACTGTAATGCTTTACAGTCTCATTAAGGCTCCAAGAATACAAAGTAATGATATCATTGTATTGTATATTTCTTATAATTTCAAAGTCAATAGACACAGAAGACATTAAGTTTTCTGTACACAGGTCATTATTCATAATCTGATTTCAGTGTACAATTAATGCACAACTCAAATAATGATATGAATTTAGACAATTACATCCAGGCATGTACATAACTTGAAATTCCCTTTACAGATAATCTTCAAATACGTCAGAATAGAAATACACAAACTCATGTTACTGTTGTTCCTCTATTACATGCAGTGTTTTTTTTTCGGCCTGGATGAAAACTGCACAGTAACCCATTTAGGGCAACCATGAAAATAAATACAGAAATACAAAAAAGAATATCATTGTACAGGTGAATTTCTCTGAAAAATACTACAATTTTTGAGTAGTTTATTAAAAAGCAACATGGTATGAATTTGTTTGATTTTGAAAACTAATCTGGACATTATGAAACAAATAGGCTCACCATTTCATTTTAAGAAAATTGCAATTATAGAGTTTTCCATTTAGCCAATAGTGATTACAATTTACAACATTGGTTCCTACTGGAATGTTGTCTCACGTAGTCATTTTAGAAACATCTGCAAAATTGTGTGAAAGTCACTGGATCTGTGTTTTAAAAACCCCAGTAATACAGATTTTTGTGATTTTTTTTTTACTTAATGCAAAATTGGTTTGTAGTATAATGTCCATTGTATTTTTCAATCTCATATGATGCAGTTACTTTAATAATACCATATATCATTTTCTAGCTTAGGGATAAATAGACACACAGACAGTGCACCATGGTGGTTGCTAGGACAATAAATCATAATCAAATTCATCAATTTCTGTATTGGAGACATGAAATTATCTTAGGTCAGCAAATCATGTAGTAAATGAGCTTAAACCATGTTGTATTTGAATTTGAAGCAATTTATATCAGTGGCTCTGTAAGATTCATGGGTATTCCAAGCTTCATGGATCTTAATCTTGCCACTTTGTAATATTCCACCAAAGTGATTCATGGGAAAAGGGATTCCTGATCAGATACTAACCCCATGCAAAATAAAACGAATTGACAACAGGTAACATCTTGTAAATTAAATATATAAATGCCGTCATGGAATATTGTGGTGCTCCAATGCAATCTATTAATGAAAGGTGCATGGTGATAAATTACGTTCCATTACAGCTATTCTACATGTAGACTTACTAACTGAAACACTTTCTATTGAAGTGGAACATGAGATTTAATTGAACATTGCTGATTATTAAGTCACAAGGGGTTTTATATAGTGCAATACGAAGACATTTTATTGAGTCGTATCTAAAGTAGTAATCTAACATGTGTAGTGTACCATAAAATGTATAGGGTACAAGTATGCTTGTTGTATAAGAGACATTATTGTCAAAGGTGTCTAAGTAAAAATAGAATAGCATGTTGATAGCAAAGAAAAAAATGGAATTTTTGATCAGTGCATTATATGATATGAATTGTACAGTCATTGCTTGTATAGTTCTTTTATCTGGCTTAGCATTCTCATTGTGATAAGATTTGTAATGACATTTTATATTGGTGGTTTACTAACTTACAAATTAGGTTTTTGTCTCATGATTCATTCTTTATACCATTCTGTGAATTGCTTTTTTTTAACTTTAATTATTTCTGCTGAAACACAATATTGAGTTAACATAACAGTAATTTATTAATTTTCACTATACTGCATGCAGAGCAGTGAAAACACATAATTTTTATAGGATTTCTTCTGTCAGTTTCTCTCACTCTCAGTTTTTTTGTGTACATGTAGTATCGAATTGTTAAGCTTTGGCTGTGGCTCCTGGTTAGGTATAATTGTGGTTTTATAAAGGAAAACAAAAGTTGTATAATAAGAGACAATAACCTGTGACGTGTTACTTGTGTGGCATATTATTTGATATATATATATAACTGCAGACCACCTGATTGCTTTTACTCTATTCTAAGGTTGGTACGATATTTGATTAGGAAGTGTCCATTGAGAAATCACCACACTGTACATAGATTGTTACTGACACTTAGACAGTATGATGGATTACTTTACTGATTGCAGATCTAAGTCAAGGTTTTTTCCACCTCATTACTTGCTTCATTGATACCATAAAGTGAAAACATTGAATTCATTGCTATATATATAGTATGTGCTTCTAAACCATGCAGTCAAAAATATAATATGGTAGGATGTAATGTACCATATTTGTTCTATTAGTTGTGCATCATGCGCTTATGTAAATGTAACTGTCATGTCTATGGCCAAAAGAAGTAATATTTAAATGATCAGGTATATCATTACTGCAATTGATTGTATATGTGTGCTTCTTTTGTAGATGCACTTCTAATAGAGAAAATATGGTACATTAAATTGTAACATTTTGTAAAAACAAACAAGCATAAACAAATTTCGGGCAGTAATTTTAGGTGTTCATACTTTCACCATTGAACAACCAGTTTTGTTTAGTTCCGAAAAACATTTCAGTTCAAAATATATTTATTTTTGATTGAAGTTATGATGGAATTAAAAAAACATCGCATTGAAAGAAATTATGCAATTCCATTTTGATTCATAATTTAGTGAAATATACAAAAAAAGTACAAATTTAACTTTTTGGTTATTTCTGCTAAATTTCCCACATGATTCTAAAATAAAACAAAACGTGACTTTTATAAAGTTTGCATATATTCACTCTTAGTTTACCCAAGTTATGTTTGTTTCTAATGAACAACATAACTCTCAGTCAATTTTATTGTAGGACTATCCAAGGCAAAGATAAAATTCTGTGGTCATAAAACCAACTTTTGTATGGATAAGACTACCCTGTAGGTACACATGTAAGCTATACAGTGTAGGAATACATCATCAAATACATGTACAGTCAGTCAAGCCTTGATTATCCGAACATAGTGGACGGTGACCTACATGCAGTGTTTGAAATTTATCTAAAATTTGTATTTTCTCAAAAAATCTACCCGACCACAGGGCTAGTAACTTTAAATTTTCACCAGCCTGACTGAATAGTTACCCATGCTGGGCGTACAGGCAGGCAGTAATATAATACACATATGATGATATATACCAGGTTACTCATATATGTATTCTTCATGTATGAAAGTTTGCTTGGCTTCTTAATACCAACTTGAGTCAGTAATGTAATTTACACCGTTTTCAGTGATAATTAACTTATAAGGGGCTGACCAGTGGAAACTTGGAGTTAAAAAATAATAATTAAACACTGATCTATAAGGGGCTGGCCATTGAAAACTTGGGGTTATAAAAATAATTAAACACTTAATTATAGGGAGAGGGGGCGGAATTTAGACAATGCTCGTCACCGTGCACAAAATGGAAAAAAATCAAAAACACGGGTGTTGCCTTGGAGATGAACCGCTAAAGCCGGCGGAGCTTTAGCGTTTGTTTAACGGTAGCGAGTGGTAGCGAGCGTTGGTTTAGCGATGATGCGAGCATTGATAGTTGGCTCAGCGGCGTTATAAAGTTGGTTTAGCGGCATATCGCCCGGGCAAAGCTGTGAAGCAGCGGTGGTCCAGTGTTATAAGATTTCTGCATGCATCCACAAACTTGCGTCTAGCAATGCCAAATTTGACTGGGCGTTGTTTGAGTGGTGGTGAACTTTGGCGGAGCTCAAAACTTTCGGAGCAGTAGGAGGGACCATCAGCGGTGGCAGAGCGTATACAGCATTGCCATAACGTGTGCCAACTTCTGTTAAATGGTGGTGAATAGTAACGAGTGGTGATGAAATATTTTCACCACTCCAGGAACGCTCCAACAAAGTTGACCGGGCCTTAAACACTGCACTATAAGGGGCTGACCATTGAAAACATTATTGAAACTGAAGAAATCTACAGGGACAATGCTAACAAATAAAATAAACATAGAAAATCTTGCACACATTTGATAGAGAAAGCCCCCCCCCCCCCCCCCCCATACTCGTTTCTACCTTCTTCCCACTAAAGGTTCTTATGTCAACCCATATACATCTTGGATTGATTCAAAAGAGGCAGTTTGATAATGACTTTTTTTCCATTTTGTATAATTTTTTATCTCAGGACCAGAAACAATTTTTTTTAAACCAAGCCTACTAAATTTTAGCTGAATGTTAAGTAACATTTGGACTGTTCTTGTATATAAATCTATATTATATTAAAACTAAAATTAATGATAATCCTTATCACTCATAATAACTTATAATAAATAATGGAATTATTCCACTCTTGAATGCATAGAGAGTTATGTGAATGGTACTTGACACTCGGAAACCTATTTAGTTTTTAAATGGCTTTTAATACCATGAATAAAATCCGCTGAAGTTGTATTGTTAGACTGATATATATATATATATATAGTGTGTATGATGAATGACCATTAATTTCCATAAATGTCTGGTTATATTGAATAATTATTAGGGACTATAATCACCAACTTTCACTAAATATGTATCAGGCAAAAAGTATGTACACATGTATATACAACAGACAAATCTAGCCTTTTTGCGGAAATAATCTCCCGTATAAGGAAGTGACTTAAAATATTTTTATATTTAATGTTTTCTCACTTTAAGTAAAAAATCTACTCAGAATTCTTCTGAAAATAAAATTCTGTGGCCCAAAACAACATTTGAACAATTATCTATATATTATGTATAAAATGTGTTTCCACAGATTTAGAACACAATGATAAATTATTTTAATTCTAATTTATTCTAAATTCAAATGTCCACATAATAAAATTCAATATATATTTCTTTTATAACAGAAAAATAATATATAGATCAACAAATATAATATATACATGAGGTGCTTTATGCACCAGATGGTAACCATAACAGGAATTATTAACTGGAATAGTGATAAAAAATTAATATAGCCTATGAATCTTACATCAAAAAAAGTATGGAATGTTATATTATTGTTGAATTAATTGTTGTTGAAATTAGCACCATGGAAACGATTAAGTTTTCTAATGTAGTATTTTATAAAAGATCTACTGCTGTACTGCTCATAAAAGTTAACTGTGTTGAGTATTTATTTGGAGGTATGATATTTGGCCAGCAATGTTTGCTCACCAAATCAGAAAAGGAATCCTTATTGTAAACTGTGAGCAAAATTTAAATAAAGGTCTGAAAATTTGAAAACTGAGGGGATTGCAGTTGTAAGCTTGCGACATGTACATGTCATGGCATATATATATATGACAGTTTCTTTACACTTTTTCCTTTCAATAATCATGTATTTCCATGGCAACAACACTCTGATTGGTCATAGTTAGTCTACAAAAACATAGGTTGTAAATAGTTTAATCCAATATCAAAGTTACTGAGCAGATTGACAGTTTTGTGTACATGGATGTAATACAAGCTGTAAAACCATCACTCGATTTGTGAATTACTCGCTTTCCTACTGTGACCACCCTCATATTTCACCCGTTCTCCCTACAGCTGAGTAGTACAGTCCACAGAGCATTCCCCCCAGAATTTAATGGTTTAATCCAATATCAAAGTTACTGAATGCAATTTGACAGTCTTGTGTGCATGTGTGTGAACGTAATACAAGTTGTAAAATCACGTACAGATTTATGGATTATATACTTCCTACTGTGACCAGTCCTGGATTTCTAAGTTGCGATCCATCAACTACTGAAGACATTTAAGGATTACACAAGGTGGCTAATGCAGATTTCAGCAGAATTATCAACCCAGCATTCGTGGATACTATAAGCCTGTGTTTTTGTGCTCTGCCTACTTGTACACTATACCTGGTGTGTTGTCATCTCTTATGACTGAAATCTGATGTTTACTAAGTATGAACTGTGTTCAGTTACCCATAAATCTTCCTGGTGATTACTAAACAAACAGCAAGTTTGTTGTATGATTTGATGACATAGTTGTGCTATTGATTCACAACAATAGGATATTGACTTAGCAGGGGACAGTCACACATGAAGTATTCCTGGCTTGGTCATGTGTCAACATTACGTCAGTATTCACAACATTGCATCCCACTGAGTGCCTGGTATTTTTGTAATAATCAGAAATTATTAATATCATCATTTATATTTCACTGCGTATGATTTTTTGTTCCAAATCTCAGGCAAGCAAGAATAGGTGATTGCAACAACGTCATAATATTAAAAAAAGCCATTTTCTAACTTTAGTAGATAGCATCTCATGATTACCTGTAAATCTCTTCTCACTCCAATCTGTGATGATTTACTGATAAAAACATTGAAATTACCATTTTTATAACTTTTGAATATTTGAGTATTTTACTAACATACATATTTACAAAGGCCAAAATGTTATTCAATTCTGTGGATGAACAGCATCCATTCTTATTCTTGGCTTGTTTGAATGTTTTTCAGAGGTTTATGTTTTTCACTTTAAGTCCATTCGCCTTATAGTGAGCCAATGGAAATTCTGAATCACAAAAGATAAAAGGAGAAATCTTAAATTTGATACTCTGTGTTTAGAATAAAAACATAATTGCTAGCATAGGCATATTTGAATTGATAATGGAATTCTCTATAATTTTATTCTCAATTTTTAGTAAATAACTTCATGTTTAGAATTAAACTATAATACGTAGTAGTGGAGTACTAGGTAGTAGCGAATTGATGTAGAATTCTGTACAATTGTGACTTATCTTAACCAGATTGAAGATTACAAGTACACAAAATATTCTAAAGTAGCAATGTAATGATAGCATCATATGCAGCTGCCAAGTACATTTTTGTATAAATATAATTTCATTTCTCATGGAGTAGCAATAACTAATACTCATAGAAGTGAGAGTCAGTTTGATATTACGCTGAAATTTGGATTAAGATTTGTAAATTGATTTCACTGCTTGTGATTTCATTTTCTAAAAATAGACTTGAATACGGTTAATTAATGATTGTCAGACTTTGAGCCAATCAGACATTATTAAAGAGGGCGTGTACATATGTCGTCTGAGGTGATGTGAATAACACGTTGACTTTTGACACACTATGTTGACATTCTGATACATGCTTCATACGGCGTACAGTGTTAAGATACGAGATGTGTGTTGTACGTGTTCAATTACCTGGATTTATGCCAAGCTTAACGGATACCGCTATAGAATGTTATGAGTTGTATTACGCTACCTGTACGAGGATCAATCGCTGCTCAGATTCATAAGGAAGGTATATAAATCAGAACGCTAAGACTATATAGTCACGGTATACTGCAAAGACCACTGATTGAATTGAAATCGACCATTTACATTGCCAACAGATTTCGTGATATTAAGAGGGCTAAGTTAATATTGACTGACACCTACAGGAAGCAACAAACTGGTAGAGGTTTACTGTTCAGTCATGCGGAAACTGTTCTAAGTTACTCAACGTGGATCTGTCCATGCAGTGGAACCTAATCTGGCAGAGCATTGAGCAGAGTTTATGAAGTTTTGACATTACTAAATCACCAATTAATTCTACTTAACACTGATGACTGTGAATGAGAAATCAAATCAGTGCTGTCATACGTACAATTCCTTCCACATGCATCTGTAATTGGCAATACTGAACTAGTTATCACCTGTACAATCTTGCAAGTACATACATTCATGTAATTTTTGAACAATAGCTGTACTGTTAATAGTCAACAAATTGGATGTGTCAGCAATGGCGTCATTTTACACAGAAGGAAACCATGTAAATTTCAGTGTGAACTTCACATTTATGACTGACAATAAGACTGATGCCGAATATAGCGAAATGTTACCAGTATCTCTAGTAATCTTACAAGTCATCATCGTCTCATTCTTCTGTGGAATTGGAGTATTTGGAAATGCACTAACTTTCCTGGCTGTGGTTAAGTTCCCACATATGCGGAACTCTACCAATATGTTCATTGCAAATCTAGCATTTGCTGGTCTCTTAGTCTGTGCTATTGTCCAGCCAATGTTTTTAGTTAGTATTATACACAAAGAATGGCCATGGGGGGAAGGCTTGTGCATACTGGTTGCCATGGTTACAATCATATTCTTTGAAGTGTGTTTGCTCACACATCTCTGCATTGCTGTGAATCGTTATATTATTGTCAGCAAAAAACGCAGTTTGACGCAACGAATTTTCAAAGTTCGGAACACTATTTTGATTTGTATTGGAGTGTGGATGTTTGCTTTACTACTTGCTCTGCCCCCGTTATTTGGATGGGGTGCATATGATTTCAACAGGAAAACGTTTTTGTGTTTAACTCGGCAACCAGACAGTCTGAGTTATTCTTGGTTTCTCTGCATTATATGTGCTCTTGTACCTGCTGTCATAATTATAATTTGCTACATTCAGATATACCTGCATGTCAGAGCCAGTGGAAGGAGACTTAAACACCAGGGATCGGTGGGAAAACTTGCATTGCAAATGACACCAAGGGCCACTCATGGTGAAATACCAATTGGAAAACTGGAACAAGAATCAAGCGAAACTGTGTTTGTAGAAAACCCAGCATGTGTGAAATCTGCCACGTGCAAACAGGAAAATGTTGGAAATTATTTCCATAAGGGTAGAACACTAAGAGGAAGTAGTGTTAGTTTCCAGGATGAAGTAGTAGGAAATAACATTTCTCGACAAAACTCAAAGTACGGAAATCATTATCAAAATCAGATGATAGAATCTGAGGAGTTAAACCAGTGTAGCGGTAATTTGTCATCTCCGGAGAAATCTTCGTCTGTTATTGATATTGTAATAACTGATCCAAATGGTGATGATGTTTCAGAAAACCAAGTTGAATCTGAAGTCATTCTGTTTTTAGGAATGAAAAATAAATCAGGAAGTATAGAAACACTTGAAGATGTCCAATCTGTGAGTTCAATTATTGCTGACAGTACACCATCTAAGGAAAGTCAATGTAATCTGTCAGCATTGCAACCAATGTTACCACCGTTTAATGACACTGAACTTGTAATAAGCAACCACACTGGAAACAACAATAGGCGAACATCATGTATCAGTAGTGCCAGCAACTCTAGCAGCCGTTGTAAAGAAACAAAAGTTGCTATTAATTTATTTATCATTTTCATAGCATTTTGTTTATGTTGGTTGCCATGGGCAATTTTGTTACTGCTTTTTATATTTGTGGATCCTCCTCGAGCTTACTGGGTCTTGACTGTCTTGTTATATTTTCTGAATCCTTCGATGAATTGTTTATTCTATGCATGTAGGAACCAGAACTTTAAAAAAGCTTTTCATCAAATCCTTTGCTGTAAAAAGAATTTACGCAAAAATTACTCACTAAGAAATTAGTGTTATATCACGTTCCTACTTATTTCACCTATTTTTTGTATTTATTTACCTCCATTTCCATGGTAACTATTATGAGGATGTTACAGTAACTTATAAGACATTTTATGTATTTGCAACAATTTACCATGCAATGTTGCATTGATGTAGACTCCAGAGTTTGAATATATGACGCCATTTTTTTACAAGAATACCTCAAAGTATGCACAAAGACTGTACAGCGGGAGTATCGACCGACACGCAGCGGAGGTCGTATTGTCTGAGTGCATACTTTTGAGATATTCTCGTAATAACCTTATTATTAAAAATCTTTTCCTTCCAAAGATACATCATGGGAATGGCGAAATCAAAAAAGTTTAGAACAGAATCTGCGAACTTCTTTGTGTGGAGTCCAGTCAAACCCTGGTGGCAGCCATGTTTGTTTTTATCATTAGAGAAACCTTATGCGCATAATCATTCCATATTTGGAATTTATTTATGTGGTATGATGAAAATACCCTGTAAAATACCGCAAAATTACGTCACGCTGTAACTTATGGAGTTATGGTGACAGATGTATAATAATCAATTTTTTAAACTCCAAACCCTTGACTATACAGACAGCTATCCTTCCTAAAACCTTGGTTCCAATTTCTTCCAAGAACTGTATATGAAAAAATAATCCACACATGTCTTACGTGATTAAGAATAGTGTTCCTGTGATTAGACTTGCACACTGTTATAGTACATCAATGTCACTGCAATGGGAGAAACAAAACATAAGTCATAACGTTATCATAAATAATAATTTTCATAGCTGTTTTTAACTTAATGCGGTTTAAGAAAAGTGATCATGTGAACGACGATGACAAAAAGCTTGTGAACATAGCAACATCTTGTTCTCTCCTTCAGTTGTTGCTTTACAACTCTTATGGGTTATTATTGCAATGCTTAATTTTCTACAAATCAATTGCATTATATGTGCTTCTATTCTTACACTTTGTGCATCATGAGTGCCAATACTTGACATTTTAGCGCTGTGAGTTGAGTTGAAATGCAAAGGCTATATGTATTCACTCATATTCATAAAAAGAAATGCTTATACACAGTATTTTTGTCAATTAATTATTTACAATTTTTTTTATTTATGATTAAAAAAGATATTTTATATGTATTTTGCTATTATGGCATACATGTATATTAATTATTTATAATTATATCAGTTTTATATATAGATTGATTAAGATTTCATTGACTTTGTGTTATGTATCAGTACACATTTCATGTTAAGCTCAATATTATAAACACTAAGCTTTCTGTACAAACTAAGTCACAATATATCTTACTATCAATATGAATGAATACTTCTTTTCTGTATAATGAGTATTTGACTGACATCCCCCCCAAGTATTGGCCTTTTGCCGGCACCCCTTTAGTATTGATCTTCCCCCCCCCATGTCAATCTTTGGTGCCCCCCTCTCACTATTGACCTTTGATTTACCCCTCAGTATCGACCTTTGATTTACCTCCTCAGTATCGAACTTTGATTTACTCCCGCAGAATCAACCTTTGATTTCCCCCCTCAGTATCGACCTTCGATTTCCCCCCTCAGTATCGACCTTCGATTTCCCCCCTCAGTATCGACCTTCGATTTCCCCCCTCAGTATCGACCTTTGATTTCCCCCCTCAGTATCGACCTTTGATTTACCTCCTCAGTATCGACCTCTGATTGATCCCCACACTATCGACAATATTGCATTACCAGGAACACATAAATGTGAAATAACAAAACAGCAAACAATGCAATTATTTTGTTTCCTGGTGCTGATGACCAGTTCTTGACAACCAGTCACTGAACATTGTGTTCAGAAAAAACATTTTTTTGTCATCAGTGTATTGAACACTTGTATAATGAACACTTATATGTGCTCAGTGAAATAAACACATAATGAACATCAGTGTATTGAACACTTGTATAATGAACACTTATATGTGCTCAGTGAAATAAACACATAATGAACATCAGTGTATTGAACACTTGTATAATGAACACTTATATGTGCTCAGTGAAATAAACACATAATGAACATCAGTGTATTGAACACTTGTATAATGAACACTTATATGTGCTCAGTGAAATAAACACATAATAAACATCTTTTTGTCATCAGTGTATTAAACACTTGTAGTCATCAACAGTATATTGAACGTTGGATTACATCATGGGTATACTGGTGTTTCATCAGCCTTGAATCTGTAGAATGTTCATATTAAATTCAAAACCTTTCCAGTGTAAAAGCATATTAATACAAAGCACTTCATTTGAATATGCATTTAAATGTACTGAGTATGTTGTCTGTGTTTATTAGAGTAGAGTGGTGCATTCATTTTCCGGGTCCTCAAAATTCTACGTTATGCTCCAACTGGCACACTTATTATTTGGTGCACAACAAGCAGGTGGTTTCACACAGGTTTGAACTCCAACCACACATGCATAGTATATCATAATAACAATTGAATGACTCACAGTGTGGAGTTGAATTTGGAGTTGATTCCACACTTGACAGTGTGTTTGCTAGCGGCTCGCACACTATTTACATAGAGTTGGCTCCTCAATCAATGTGGTTCTTTGGATTGTTCATTGTTGTTATGTTATAGTGTGTGTTCACAGTTGGCACAAGTTTGAACTTGGGCACACAAACTGACCATAAAAACAAAAGAATCAAATCATAAAAACAAAAGATTATACGATGAAAACTTTGTATGCATTTTTCTCAATTATAAGACAAACTTTTGGAATCTTTATTATGTATCTGACACCAAAATGTCATACAGATGTGTTTATAAACGTGTTCAGATACAGTCTTTTTTATTTGTAAATTGTACGTAGTACTGCATAGTTCAGACGCTGAAACGCTATCAACACGCGATGGAAATAGAATCCTATTACTGAATGCAGTGGTTCTTCTTCGCCTCTTCAGAATGTTATCACTCATTAAATAATTACTACAATCAGGGACAAGCTTTCCTCAAGCATATCACAAAGTATGCACTGAGGCAGTACAGTAGTGCATTGACCTCTACTATGCAGCGGTCGATATGATCACCGTACTTCATTTGTGTATACTTTCCAATATTCTTGTAATATCCCCATATTGCTGTTAGTATTTGTTCTTTTAGAAGTGAAGAAGAAGAAATATCCAATAGAACATAAGCCAAAAATTGCATGTAATGTACTGTAAAATACTTTATTTTTGCTTGGAATTAATTTTCACTATTTTCACTGAAGGAATGATTCAGTGAAATTAAAATCCAGCGAATATACCTTTTTTCCTATACTTTACATCCAACTTGTCAAAAATCAGTTGTCATACAAAACAAGTCTTTTCAGCAAAAATTAATTCCAGCTAAAATAAAGTACTGTAAAGTACTGTAAATCTGTATTAGAAGCCGAGGCTTCTATTAAAATGTAACGGAGGGAATGCGGCTTCTATTAGAGCATCTACACATATGAGAAATGGTGTTTTTTTTGGTTCTCAATTGTTCAAAAAGAATGGGTGTGGCTTCTATTTGGGATGCGGCTTGTAATACAGATTTTACGGTATTTTACAGTATGCTAGATTACTAAAGCATGACTTATTTTGACCATAGACACACCAATGTCATTTACATAAGCACATGCACTTCTAAAATACGCAATTATGATATTTAGATTTTGGTAAACTTATATTTACGACTCGCTCCACATATAGATTTATTTAATTTTTCGTATTCCCATTGGAATCAACTTATCGTACCTTCTCATAAAACAAACGCTTTTATTACTTATTCCCATACATGTTATTACAAGTTTTAATAGTGTATCAAGCATTAATTCAACATGGTTCACCTGTCAGTGTCTGAAGGTGAAATGAAATCTCTTGACATTTTAATGTGACTATATCAAAATTTACAGTTATTGCATATATAAATTATTTGTCCTGCAATGCTGAATGGGCTAGTCTCACTCTTCCTATGAATAAAAAGAGAATAAATGACATATTAAAGATGTATGTTACTTCCAAATAAAAATGATGTATCGTAAAATCTGTATTAGAAGCCGCATCATTAATAGAATTCACACCCATTCTTTTTGAACAATTGAGAACCAAAAATTCATCATTTCTCATATGTGTAGATGCTCTAATAGAAGCCGCATCCCCTTTGTTGTACCATTTTAATAGAAGCCAAGGTTTCTAATACAGATTTTAGAGTAATTTTTTTATCTTTACATCTTTACTGAAAAGTTGTGAGGTTGAATAGATTTGAATAAAAATATAGGATCACATTACATGTTCAAATGGATGTACAATATCAAGGTCAAGTTCAGATGGTTTTATGGCATATTACTGTAACTTTGTTTTCTTCTCCGTGGCATGAACAGTCACACAATTTGCACTGTGTGGTTTAACAAGGTACTTAGTCATGTCAAGATGTATTAGTTGTTTTTTAATGACAAAATATGTTTTCATTGTGGTCTGTCGAAACTGCTGTTAAAACATCATTCATCATGTATTTATGCAAGAAAATATGGTACAGCAGTAAAGAGTGATTAAAATACTGAAATATAGTGTATTTTAATTGTGAATATCTAAAATGTATTCTTGGTTTCTCTTTTACTGAAAATGATCTTTATTCAAGTAATATTGAAACCCAATATAATCTAAATTTCTTAACAAAATTTAAGTCACTGTCTCTTCAGTCTGTTTAATATATGTGCATATTAAATGTTGAATTTTGTCTAAGAAATCATGTTGTCCAGTGAAGCATAATTGACTATGTTGTACTATATGGTAGGGTATATAATCTCAGTTAAACACATACAGATGACCTCAATTAAGGTTGCCTCAAGTCAAATTCATTAGTAGATTTGAAATTTCCAATGGCTTCTCCTGCAGCAACTACCGTGATTTGCTAACAGTGAAATGATTGATAAGCCATCCTTAGGGGAGTATTATTGGATAGTATACAGTGTGATTTCTCAGAAAAAGCCAGGATGTGTGACCTTTTCTCTGCAATTGTGCTTAGAAATATGTGTATCTTAAGCTGAAAAGAACAGTTTTGTAACTACTCCATAACAAAGCACACCCTGAAGATCAGTTTGAATGGAAACATGTTATAAATCATGACTTAAAAGTCAACTCATGTTCACAATGAGTTTCAGTACTTCCAATATTGGTGATTTTTTTGGCTTCCTAAATTGTCATGATGTTTAATTCTCTTTTTATTGCAGTTTGAAATGATATATTCTGTAGTACATAAATTTCCCCTTAGTAGACCTGAATTTCTATTCTGAGAGCATTCATGGAGTTTTATCCATGCAGGTTTATTAAGTGAAATATTTGATGGTTTGGAATTGTAGGAAAAATACAAATAACTGCATGTTTATTATTTTGGCTTCTCATTTCATTATGTGTCAGTGCTTAAATTCCCTTTGCTAATGCTTTTGAATAGACTTTCAGTGTGCATAATTTCAATTGTTGAGAAATACTGCTGGTCATAGTAATATGTGCAAATTCAGATGTTCTTGCTATCATGTAATAATCAATAATTATTACGTTTCACATAAAGCTTTCTTGCCGTGCTAGATGCCTGTCATTTTGTGGATCTGGTGTAAGTATCAGTATTCTTCATCACAAAGTGCTGCACATAAAAAACATGTAGGCACACAGTCCAATGTGTGCCTGAAATATTGGTGGTAAAAATGCTAATACCAAAGGTTTAATAATAGTTCTATCTGAGTCTGTTATAATTATTATTTTCTATTTTATCATTTGTACTGTTTTGTCAGAACAAAATTCATCATAAAGAATGTTTGAAGGCTTGGCCTGGAAAAACAATATTCATATTAAAAGCTAAAAAATAATTGTTTGTCCATGTGTATAAATGCTAAGTGGAAATGAGACTGATTGCCTGCACTTTACAGATAGAAATATAAGTTTTTAACTGTTTGTTTTTAATCTTACTAAAACTTCAAACCATAGTAGTTATAAAACTAATGAATTAAAACATTACAGTTTACATAACAAAATGTCAGTGTCCCTAAAATGTTGAAACTACATGATGTTCTTTATTCTTCATCTTATATTTGCATAAAATGTAACAGAATTGATTGGAAAAAGGGTTAATTTTTAGCTCCGCTGTCGACTTTGTCGAGCAGAGCTTATCTTATGAGTGATTGTCTGTCATCGTCGTCCGTGTCAATGTTTTACTTTTTCGACTTCTTCTTGAAAACTACAAGCCTGAATGCTTTGATACTTGGTGTATATGTACCTTGGGTAGACCTCTCTCAGATTTGTTCATTTCATGATCATATCTTCAATTCTCTAATTTTGGTGAATATTTTTGTAATTTTTGGTAAAAAGTGATATTTTCAACTTCTTGTTAAAAACCTCAAGTCCAATTGCTTTGATATTACATATATAGGTGTACTACATGTGGACCTCTCTCAGATTTGTTCATTTTGTAATGTGACATCTTTAATTCTCCAATTTTGGTGAATATTTTTGTCATTTTTGTTAAAAAGTGATATTTTCAACTTCTTGTTAAAAACCTCAAGTCCAATTGCTTTGATATTACATATATAGGTACTACATGTAGTTCTAACTCAGATTTGTTCATTTCATGATGTAATCTTCAATTCTCTAATTTTGATGAATATTTTTGTAATTTTTGGTAAAAAGTGATATTTTCGACTTCTTGTTGAAAACTGCAAGTTCAATTGCTTTGATATTACATATATATGTACTAAATGTGGACCTGTCTCAGATTTGTTCATTTTGTAATGATATCTTTAATTCTTTAGTTTTGGTGAATATTTTTGTCATTTTTGGTAAAAAGTGATATTTTAGACTTCTTGTTGAAAACCGCAAATCCAATTGCTTTGATATTACATATATAGGTACTACATGTGGTTCTAACTCAGATTTGTTCATTTCATGATGTAATCTTCAATTCTCTAATTTTGATGAATATTTTTGTAATTTTTGGTAAAAAGTGATATTTACGACTTCTTGTTGAAAACTGCAAGTCCAATTGCTTTGATATTACATATATAGGTACTAAATGTGGACCTCTCTCAGATTTGTTCATTTTGTAATGATATCTTTAATTCTCTAGTTTTGGTGAATATTTTTGTCATTTTTGGTAAAAAGTGATATTTTCGATATTTCGAAAAGCAGGCATTCTCATATCTTACCTAGGATGGTTATAGCCCTTTGAAAAGCAGGCATTCTCGTATCTTACCTGGGATGGTTATAGCCCTTTGAAAAGCAGGCATTCTCATATCTTACCTAGGATGGTTATAGCCCTTTGAAAAGCAGGCATTCTCATATCTTACCTAGGATGGCATATATAGTCCTTTGAAAGCGGGCATTCTTGTATCTTACCTAGGATGGTTATAGCCCTTTGAAAGCGGGCATTCTCGTATCTTACCTAGGATGGTTATACCCCTTTGAAAGCACGCATTCTCATATCTTACCTAGGACGGCATATATAGTCCTTTGAAAAGCAGGCATTCTCGTATCTTACCTAGGATGGTTATAGCCCTTTGAAAAAGCAGGCATTTTCATATCTTACCTAGGACGGCATATATAGTCCTTTGAAAGGCAGGCATTCTCGTATCTTACCTAGGATGGTTATAGCCCTTTGAAAAAGCAGGCATTTTCATATCTTACCTAGGACGGCATATATAGTCCTTTGAAAAGCAGGCATTCTCTTATCTTACCTAGGACGGCATATATAGCCCTTTGAAAGCAGGCATTCTCGTATCTTACCTAGGATGGTTATAGACCTTTGAAAAAGCAGGCATTTTCATATCTTACCTAGGACGGCATATATAGTCCTTTGAAAGGCAGGCATTCTCGTATCTTACCTAGGATGGTTATAGCCCTTTGAAAAAGCAGGCATTTTCATATCTTACCTAGGACGGCATATATAGTCCTTTGAAAAGCAGGCAGTCTCATATCTTACCTAGGACGGCATATATAGCCCTTTGAAAGCGGGCATTCTCGTATCTTACCTAGGATGGTTATAGCCCTTTGAAAAAGCAGGCATTTTCATATCTTACCTAGGACAGCATATATAGTCCTTTGAAAAGCACGCATTCTCATATCTTACCTAGGACGGCATATATACCCCTTTGAAAGCAGGCATTCTTGTATCTTACCTAGGATGGTTATAGCCCTTTGAAAAGCAGGCATTCTCATATCTTACCTAGGATGGTTATAGCCCTTTGAAAAGCAGGCATTCTCATATCTTACCTAGGACGGCATATATAGTCCTTTGAAAAGCAGGCATTCTCGTATCTTACCTAGGATGGTTATAGCCCTTTGAAAAGCAGGCATTCTCGTATCTTACCTAGGATGGTTATAGCCCTTTGAAAAGCAGGCATTCTCGTATCTTACCTAAGACGGCATATATAGTCCTTTGAAAAGCAGGCATTCTCGTATCTTACCTAGGATGGTTATAGCCCTTTGAAAAGCATGCATTCTCGTATCTTACCTAGGACAGCATATATAGTTCTTTGAAAAGCAGGCATTCTCGTATCTTACCTAGGATGGTTATAGCCCTTTGAAAAGCAGGCATTCTCGTATCTTACCTAGGACGGCATATATAGTCCTTTGAAAAGCAGGCATTCTCTTAGCTTACCTAGGACGGCATATATAGCCCTTTGAAAGCGGGCATTCTCGTATCTTACCTAGGATGGTTGTATCCCTTTGAAAAGCAGGCATTCTCATGTCTTACCTAGGATGGTTATAGCCCTTTGAAAAGCAGGCATTCTCATATCTTACCTAGGATGGTTATAGCCCTTTGAAAAAGCAGGCATTCTCATGTCTTACCTAGGATGGTTATAGCCCTTTGAAAAGCAGGCATTCTCATATCTTACCTAGGATGGTTATAGCCCTTTGAAAAAGCAGGCATTCTCATGTCTTACCTAGGATGGTTATAGCCCTTTGAAAGCAGGCATTCTCATATCTTACCTAGGATGGTTATAGCCCTTTGAAAAGCAGGCATTCTTATATCTTACCTAGGATGGTTATAGCCCTTTGAAAAGCCTGTCAATTTTGATGAAGTAGATGTATCTCAATGTCATGTTTTGTCTTGATTTTAAATGTTAAAGTGTAAAAGAAATTAAATTAACAAATATTTATTTGATTTTAGCGACATATGTTTGATCAGCACATTTTGTGTATTACGTGAGATCTTGCAGTGAATGAAAAGGCCACGATTGCGTTTACATTTCATCTTTCACTTGTGTTCGTATATTTAATTAATTAAAGATATAAATCAGTGGATAAGCCTTGTAGCATATTCAATTACTTGATTGTATTTTAATTTCGCAATGGATGTCGTCTGTTAGAGTTGTCATTCCGAGGCATGTTCAATATGTGTCCCATGCAACCAATGTAAGATGAGCGCTCTTAAAATTTGCTTAAAAACATGGCTTTTAGTGAATGCATGTAGATACACTGTATTGTATAAGTGAAATATTCAATATAGATTTAGAGACATGGTCCATATATGTTATAATTATCACAGTAGTAATTAATTAAAATTGACATATGCATATTGAGATTAATTAGAATGTAAAGTCTAATTTATCACATGATATCTAGAAATGGGGTAATTAATAATATTTTACAGCATTAATCGACACCATTTATTACCTTGAAATAACATTGCCACAGGAGCAATATGTCTTCACTTGCGTTTAAAAATGTATTACCGGTAGTCTTGAGTACTGGACTTCTCTATTAAAGTTCCTTGCCAGCCAATCAGTGTACAATGTCAGATTGGAAATGAACCTGGCAAGTCAATCATTGTACAATGACAAATTGGAAATGAATTTTGCTAGCTAATTTGCCTAATCAGATATGGACGATGTTATTGTCAATAACTTCATATTTTCGTCAGATGTATACACATAAAATACATTTTTTGTTTAACCTGTTTTTTGTATTTGCACATTAATTGCATTTGCATCGACCAAATATCCATTTGTGTCATTGCTTTTATGTTACCATTTATTGAACTTGCAAGACTTAATGTCAAGCCACACATTATAGAACTTATTGCTCTGCCATGGTAATTTGATTTTCTTTTAGATCATTTCATTATGATCTCATAGACCTCCGTGGTACTTAAATTGTATGCTGCAACTGGAGGAGCATAGTATTGCGTAACTGGTATGAGATCAATAGACGAAACCAATGTGATAAATGAGTCGCCCTAACACAATCAATACAAGATGGAAATGAGAAAATAATAACAGGTTGCATGGAAGCCGTACTTTATAAATTAATTTGTCAGTATTATTAATAAATGCAGGGAACATACTTTATATAAAGAATAGATTGCATCATTAATTAAGAAGCCTCACACTCCACATAAACATTGAAATCTTATTTGAATATATCCTCGTTTTTTGAATAATTCAGTAAATATAAAATTCTACGATTGAAATGTTGTTGCTGTTCATATAAATATGTACTAGTGTGTGTTTGCTAAACTTGCTATCATGTTTGAAATGAGGTTTGTGTGTGTGTTTGCTAAACTTGCTATCATGTTTGAAATGAGGTTTGTGTGTGTGTTTGCTAAACTTGCTATCATGTTTGAAATGAGGTTTGTGTGTGTGTTTGCTAAACTTGCTATCATGTTTGAAATGAGGTTTGTGTGTGTGTTTGCTAAACTTGCTATCATGTTTGAAATGAGGTTTGTGTGTGTGTTTGCTAAACTTGCTATCATGTTTGAAATGAGGTTTGTGTGTGTGTTTGCTAAACTTGCTATCATGTTTGAAATGAGGTTTGTGTGTGTGTTTGCTAAACTTGCTATCATGTTTGAAATGAGGTTTGTGTGTGTGTTTGCTAAACTTGCTATCATGTTTGAAATGAGGTTTGTGTGTGTGTTTGCTAAACTTGTTATCATGTTTGAAATGAGGTTTGTGTGTGTGTTTGCTAAACTTGCTATCATGTTTGAAATGAGGTTTGTGTGTACAGTCACAACATCATTACACTGACTCTGTTAAGTATGTTATATACGTCTGTACAAGCAATTCAAAACAATGTTGTCTTCTATGTAACTGTGTGTTATCTTTCAGAGTTTAGATAGTATGGGTGGAGGCACATGTCAGACATGGTTAAGAATGCGTTTTTATCAGTTTGATTCTGTACATATAATTTTATTTGGTAATAAACTGAGTATCTAAACTGAATATTGGTATTTTCTCTCATAAAGTGCATTCGTCTATGAATAAAGCTGACTTGATGAGGCAGATAATGAGCTTTATTTTACACACGAAGGTGATGCTGTGTACTGGTTGTACGTCTGTGTATAAAACTATCATACTAATAATTCAGTGCAGATGTGTGTCACGATTGTATATCACAGTGAATAAACAAGTATTTTTTATCAGTTCTCAAAATACCAATAAACTGTGCTTCTGAATCTTGGCTAAAAATTGCTCCATGCATCATGCCTATGTGTACTACAGTAAAATCTGTATTAGAAACCACGGCTTCTATTAAAATAGTACAATTCGAGCTTCTACCTTTATGAGAAGTGATGAATTTTTGATTCTCAATTATTCAAAAAGAATTGGTGTGACTTCTATTACAGATGCGGCTTCTAATACAGATTTTACGGTACTTCTAATAATGGAAATGTTGTGTACATAATGTATATACCCCTGGAAACTCGTATAAACACTTTTGAGAAAGATGTTAAATTTCATATGCTCAAGTTTGTCACTTTGTGATAATGTGTTTAAAATCTGATGGATATACCCAAATGTTGGTCAGGTCATACAACCCTTGCCTTTCACACAACATTCCATCATTATTAAATGATAATTTCATCATTAACTGTAATCAGTGTCATAATTTATCATCATTTGCTTTCAATAAATACTTGTGTGCACTTTAATGAAGTGGTTAAGACGTTCATGGCAATTTTGGTAATTTATTTTTGCTGAAGGAATGATTTAGTGAATATACCTTTTTTTTCTTATGTTTTACATTCAACTTTAATATCAAAATATAAGTGATATTGAACTCCATACAAAACACCAAAAATGTTTTTTTTTTTCAGTGAAATATAATTCCAGTTAACATATTTCACAGTACATGTACCTTTAAAGAGCAGTCTCAGCGTGCCATGCAGTCAATAGAGCAGTCTCAGCATGCCATGCAGTCAATAGAACAGTCTTAGCATGCCATGCAGTCAATAGAGCAGTCTCAGCGTGCCATGCAGTCAATAGAGCAGTCTCAGCATGCCATGCAGTCAATAGAACAGTCTTAGCATGCCATGCAGTCAATAGTGCAGTCTCAGCATGCCATGCAGTCAATAGAGCAGTCTCAGCATGCCATGCAGTCAATAGAGCAGTCTTAGCATGCCATGCAGTCAATAGTGCAGTCTCAGCATGCCATGCAGTCAATAGAGCAGTCTCAGCATGCCATGCAGTCAATAGAACAGTCTCAGCGTGCCATGCAGTCAATAGAGCAGTCTTAGCATGCCATGCAGTCAATAGTGCAGTCTCAGCATGCCATGCAGTCAATAGAGCAGTCTCAGCATGCCATGCAGTCAATAGAACAGTCTTAGCATGCCATGCAGTCAATAGTGCAGTCTCAGCATGCCATGCAGTCAATAGAGCAGTCTCAGCATGCCATGCAGTCAATAGAGCAGTCTTAGCATGCCATGCAGTCAATAGTGCAGTCTCAGCATGCCATGCAGTCAATAGAGCAGTCTCAGCATGCCATGCAGTCAATAGAGCAGTCTTAGCATGCCATGCAGTCAATAGAGCAGTCTTAGCATGCCATGCAGTCAATAGAGCAGTCTTAGCATGCCATGCAGTCAATAGAGCAGTCTTAGCATGCCATTCAGTCAATAGAGCAGTCTTAGCATGCCATGCAGTCAATAGAGCAGTCTTAGCGTGCCATGCAGTCAATAGAGCAGTCTTAGCATGCCATGCAGTCAATAGAGCAGTCTTAGCATGCCATGCAGTCAATAGAGCAGTCTTAGCATGCCATGCAGTCAATAGAGCAGTCTTAGCATGCCATGCAGTCAATAGAGCAGTCTTAGCATGCCATGCAGTCAATAGAGCAGTCTTAGCATGCCATGCAGTCAATAGAGCAGTCTTAGCATGCCATGCAGTCAATAGAGCAGTCTTAGCATGCCATGCAGTCAATAGAGCAGTCTTAGCATGCCATGCAGTCAATTTTGCATATAGACAAGTATTCTTATGAGTTTTAATCATGTATTACAGTGTTTTTAAAGCCTATGTAATCATTGGGAGGAATACCATATTGGTACAGTGTGAATAGTCATACAACACTATATATGTTTGATAACAGCTGCAGATAGAAATGTGAAAACAAAAGATTGTGTAAATCGCTACTAGAGGGCAGTCTTTAAAAAAATACATTTCTAGGATTGGCTACACTGAAATATTTGCCGGCTGCACTATAATTTACTTTAATTCTCTTTGTGGCATAATCTTAATATCTTTCTTTATATGTTCTATTGATAGGAGTTACGTGGTAATATCCGGGTACATTGTCGTGTCCGTCCATTGATGTCATACGATACTGGTAGTGAAGATATCAGCAGTCTTGGAAAGTAAGTTAAAGTACTGATATTATGAGGGTACCTCAAATTATGCATGAAGACAGTACAGTGAGAGTACCGACCGACGAGCAGGGAAGGTCGATGCAACGGCGTACTGTCTGAGTGCATACTTTGAGGTATCCTCGTAGTAATCTTATTATTATACATCTTTTCCTTCCAAAGATACATCATGGGAATGCCAAAATCCAAAATTTTTAGAACAGAATCAGCGAACTTCTTTGTGTGGAGTCTGGTCAAACCCTAGTGGCAGCCATGTTCGTTTTTATTATTAGAGGACGCTTACACGCATAATCCTTCCATAATTAGAATTCGCATTTCCTAATATGGTAGGATGAAAATACCGCAAAATTACAGCACGCTGTAATTTATGGCGTTACGATGACAGATGTATAATAATATAGTTTATGAGCTATTTGAGATTGGATAATATAAACCATAATAAAAATTCTTTTTGAACCCCCTACTTTCTCAGAAGTTCATGGACCATTTTTTGTCTAAACTTTATACATATAAATCATTGTCTCAACCTTGTATTTCCATTCAAACATAGAATTCTGGTGACATTGGCATGCTGAGGCACATCCATTTTTTTGAAAAATTTTCAATACTTCGCCTATTTCATATTTAGTACAGAGACAATAGTGCAATTGGCAGCCATACATGGGACACAGGTATCAATATTCTAGCCCATCAACAAAAGTAGATCTCTGTCATCATCTATTCAAGATGGTCGACTGGCAGCCATTTTGTTCTCATTATGCAAACATAAATATTAGAGATTTCAAATGTTAAATTGGTTTGCAGTCCAAGACATTTTGTTCAGTGTATAGAACTGGTACATGCAAAATTACAAAAAGGAGCATAACAAGTTTTAGAACAGGGGGCTAAGACATTTCCAATGACTTGTTTATATAGCTCTTATGCCATCATCAGCCAAAATACACACATATTTTATAGCTGGACAATTTTTTTAAAATGACAGGAAACAGGAGAAAATTGGCACAAGTACAGGTGGTGCGAATGTTTTTTTCCTGAATCCTTACTAACACAAATCTCTGTGATTAGCACCAAAGTATTTTATTATCTTGTTTGGAAAGATTAATGATTGTAATTAATATATTTTAATTTCCAAATGTTCTCAACTTCATTTCAGAACCGGATCATTGTCAGAGCTTGTTGTTCATGTCTTAGATGATGTAAGTATAAAATTCATTGTATCATAGACTATAGAAAATATACAACTGTTTTGATTTCTTTGTTGTGATTTTTAGAAAAGAATTTGAACATGATAAAATAAGCATAATTCACTCTTCTTGTTTTGTAGGAAAATGTCTTGGTAAAATCCAACAGACAGGGACATGCTGCTACCAATAAAGGGTTTGAATTTGAAAGGTATATTGTCCTAAAATATGTCAAATTTGTTGTGTGTTAGATGCATCGTCACTGTAAATCAACAATGTTGGGTTTGTTGCATTGAAAGTACATTGTTTGGTTCTGATGATCAGAGCAATTGAAATAGCCATTGTGGGTAATGAAACAATGTTTTTCCCAAACCAGTTTTATAACTTTGCAGATAGTGAGAAATAACATCAGCTTATGTATCAAATTTAAATATAGTACAATGTATAGATTTCTCTGTAGGTGGATTTTAAATAACAACCATTTTTTATCAAAAGTGACATAATTTGTTGTAGCCAATTCTGAAAGTTATTCAGCGGTGAAAACTGGCGAAGGGTTAGTAGAAGGCCAGAATGGTCTAAAATTTCAATAAAATGTCTGATCACAATTCAAACTGGACACCTCTGTATATTGGACAATTTTCTCAGTCTGATTGTTGTTCATATTAAACAGATTGCCTTGCATTTTTGTTTAGTAATTTAAATTTAAAAGGTTCATATATCATTTAAATATTTTCTTCTATATACAGGGTATACTTTCCAACTGAATCTCAGGAAGCTGTATTTGAAGAAGTTCAGCCCCTACTGACTTCCCTGTTAGATGGGTAAGTAACAGAAATATTACATTAAAGATTTTGTAAAAGTGGTCTAAATTGTAATTTTTGGTGTATCAGTCACTTTGGGGATTGGCTTACCTTTGTCCTTTGGTTCACCAGTCACTTTGTGGGTTGGCTAACCTGTGCCCTGTGGTTCACCAGTCACTTTGTGGGTTGGCTAACCTATGCCCTGTGGTTCACCAGTCACTTTGTGGGTTGGCTAAACTATGCCCTGTGGTTCACCAGTCACTTTGTGGGTTGGCTAAACTATGCCCTGTGGTTCACCAGTCACTTTGTGGGTTGGCTAACCTGTGCCCTGTGGTTCACCAGTCACTTTGTGGGTTGGCTAACCTATGCCCTGTGGTTCACCAGTCACTTTGTGGGTTGGCTAAACTATGCCCTGTGGTTCACCAGTCACTTTGTGGGTTGGCTAACCTGTGCCCTGTGGTTCACCAGTCACTTTGTGGGTTGGCTAACCTGTGCCCTGTGGTTCACCAGTCACTTTGTGGGTTGGCTAACCTATGCCCTGTGGTTCACCAGTCACTTTGTGGGTTGGCTAACCTGTGCCCTGTGGTTCACCAGTCACTTTGTGAGTTGGCTAACCTGTGCCCTGTGGTTCACCAGTCACTTTGTGGGTTGGCTAACCTATGCCCTGTGGTTCACCAGTCACTTTGTGGGTTGGCTAAACTATGCCCTGTGGTTCACCAGTCACTTTGTGAGTTGGCTAACCTGTGCCCTGTGGTTCACCAGTCACTTTGTGGGTTGGCTAACCTATGCCCTGTGGTTCACCAGTCACTTTGTGGGTTGGCTAACCTATGCCATGTGGTTCACCAGTCACTTTGTGGGTTGGCTAACCTATGCCCTGTGGTTCACCAGTCACTTTGTGGGTTGGCTAACCTATGCCCTGTGGTTCACCAGTCACTTTGTGGGTTGGCTAACCTATGCCCTGTGGTTCACCAGTCACTTTGTGGGTTGGCTAACCTATGCCCTGTGGTTCACCAGTCACTTTGTGGGGTGGCTAACCTATGCCCTGTGGTTCACCAGTCACTTTGTGGGTTGGCTAACCTATGCCCTGTGGTTCACCAGTCACTTTGTGGGTTGGCTAACCTATGCCCTGTGGTTCACCAGTCACTTTGTGGGTTGGCTAACCTATGTCCTTTGGTTCACCAGTCACTTTGTGGGTTTGCTAACCTATGCCCTGTGGTTCGCCAGTCACTTTGTGGGTTGGCTAACCTATGCCCCGCGGTTCACCAGTCACTTTGTGGGTTGGCTAACCTATGCCATGTGGTTCACCAGTAACTTTGTGGGTTGGCTAACCTATGCCATGTGGTTCACCTGTCACTTTGTGGGCTGGCTAAACTATGCCCTGTGGTTCACCAGTCACTTTGTGGGCTGGCTAAACTATGCCCTGTGGTTCACCAGTCACTTTGTGGGTTGGCTAACCTATGCCCTGTGGTTCACCAGTCACTTTGTGGGTTGGCTAACCTATGCCCTGTGGTTAACCAGTCACTTTGTGGGTTGGCTAACCTATGCCCTGTGGTTCACCAGTCACTTTGTGGGTTGGCTAACCTATGCCATGTGGTTAACCAGTCACTTTGTGGGGTGGCTAACCTATGCCCTGTGGTTCACCAGTCACTTTGTGGGTTGGCTAACCTATGCCCTGTGGTTCACCTGTCACTTTGTGGGTTGCTAACCTATGCCCTGTGGTTCACCAGTCACTTTGTGGGTTGGCTAACCTATGCCCTGTGGTTCACCAGTCACTTTGTGGGTTGGCTAACCTATGCCCTGTGGTTCACCAGTCACTTTGTGGGTTGGCTAACCTATGCTCTGTGGTTCACCAGTCACTTTGTGGGTTGGCTAAACTATGCCCTGTGGTTCACCAGTCACTTTGTGGGTTGGCTAACCTATGCCATGTGGTTCACCTGTCACTTTGTGGGTTGGCTAACCTATGCCCTGTGGTTCACCAGTCACTTTGTGGGTTGGCTAACCTATGCCCTGTGGTTCACCAGTCACTTTGTGGGTTGGCTAACCTATGCCCTGTGGTTCACCAGTCACTTTGTGGGTTGGCTAACCTATGCCCTGTGGTTCACTAGTCACTTTGTGGGTTGGCTAACCTATGCCCTGTGGTTCACCAGTCACTTTGTGGGTTGGCTAACCTGTGCCCTGTGGTTCACCAGTCACTTTGTGAGTTGGCTAACCTGTGCCCTGTGGTTCACCAGTCACTTTGTGGGTTGGCTAACCTATGCCCTGTGGTTCACCAGTCACTTTGTGGGTTGGCTAAACTATGCCCTGTGGTTCACCAGTCACTTTGTGAGTTGGCTAACCTGTGCCCTGTGGTTCACCAGTCACTTTGTGGGTTGGCTAACCTATGCCCTGTGGTTCACCAGTCACTTTGTGGGTTGGCTAACCTATGCCATGTGGTTCACCAGTCACTTTGTGGGTTGGCTAACCTATGCCCTGTGGTTCACCAGTCACTTTGTGGGTTGGCTAACCTATGCCCTGTGGTTCACCAGTCACTTTGTGGGTTGGCTAACCTATGCCCTGTGGTTCACCAGTCACTTTGTGGGTTGGCTAACCTATGCCCTGTGGTTCACCAGTCACTTTGTGGGGTGGCTAACCTATGCCCTGTGGTTCACCAGTCACTTTGTGGGTTGGCTAACCTATGCCCTGTGGTTCACCAGTCACTTTGTGGGTTGGCTAACCTATGCCCTGTGGTTCACCAGTCACTTTGTGGGTTGGCTAACCTATGTCCTTTGGTTCACCAGTCACTTTGTGGGTTTGCTAACCTATGCCCTGTGGTTCGCCAGTCACTTTGTGGGTTGGCTAACCTATGCCCCGCGGTTCACCAGTCACTTTGTGGGTTGGCTAACCTATGCCATGTGGTTCACCAGTAACTTTGTGGGTTGGCTAACCTATGCCATGTGGTTCACCTGTCACTTTGTGGGCTGGCTAAACTATGCCCTGTGGTTCACCAGTCACTTTGTGGGCTGGCTAAACTATGCCCTGTGGTTCACCAGTCACTTTGTGGGTTGGCTAACCTATGCCCTGTGGTTCACCAGTCACTTTGTGGGTTGGCTAACCTATGCCCTGTGGTTAACCAGTCACTTTGTGGGTTGGCTAACCTATGCCCTGTGGTTCACCAGTCACTTTGTGGGTTGGCTAACCTATGCCATGTGGTTAACCAGTCACTTTGTGGGGTGGCTAACCTATGCCCTGTGGTTCACCAGTCACTTTGTGGGTTGGCTAACCTATGCCCTGTGGTTCACCTGTCACTTTGTGGGTTGCTAACCTATGCCCTGTGGTTCACCAGTCACTTTGTGGGTTGGCTAACCTATGCCCTGTGGTTCACCAGTCACTTTGTGGGTTGGCTAACCTATGCCCTGTGGTTCACCAGTCACTTTGTGGGTTGGCTAACCTATGCTCTGTGGTTCACCAGTCACTTTGTGGGTTGGCTAAACTATGCCCTGTGGTTCACCAGTCACTTTGTGGGTTGGCTAACCTATGCCATGTGGTTCACCAGTCACTTTGTGGGTTGGCTAACCTATGCCATGTGGTTCACCTGTCACTTTGTGGGTTGGCTAACCTATGCCCTGTGGTTCACCAGTCACTTTGTGGGTTGGCTAAACTATGCCCTGTGGTTCACCAGTCACCTTGTGGGTTGGCTAACCTATGTCCTGTGGTTCACCAGTCACTTTGTGGGTTGGCTAACCTATGTCCTGTGGTTCACCAGTCACTTTGTGGGTTGGCTAAACTATGTCCTGTGGTTCACCAGTCACTTTGTGGGTTGGCTAACCTATGCCCTGTGGTTCACCAGTCACTTTGTGGGTTGGCTAACCTGTGCCCTGTGGTTCACCAGTCACTTTGTGGGTTGGCTAACCTATGCCCTGTGGTTCACCAGTCACTTTGTGGGTTGGCTAACCTATGCCCTGTGGTTCACCAGTCACTTTGTGGGTTGGCTAACCTATGCCCTGTGGTTCACCAGTCACTTTGTGGGTTGGCTAACCTATGCCCTGTGGTTCACCAGTCACTTTGTGGGTTGGCTAACCTATGCCCTGTGGTTCACCAGTCACTTTGTGGGTTGGCTAACCTATGCCCTGTGGTTCACCAGTCACTTTGTGGGTTGGCTAACCTATGCCCTGTGGTTCACCAGTCACTTTGTGGGTTGGCTAACCTATGCCCTGTGGTTCACTAGTCACTTTGTGGGTTGGCTAACCTATGCCCTGTGGTTCACCAGTCACTTTGTGGGTTGGCTAACCTATGCCATGTGGTTCACCTGTCACTTTGTGGGTTGGCTAACCTGTGTCCTGTGGTTCACCAGTCATCTTGTGGGTTGGCTAACCTATGTCCTGTGGTTCACCAGTCACTTTGTGGGTTGGCTAACCTATGCCATGTGGTTCACCAGTCACTTTGTGGGTTGGCTAACCTATGTCCTGTGGTTCACTAGTCACTTTGTGGGTTGGATAACCTATGCCCTGTGGTTCACCAATCACTTTGTGAGTTGGCTAACCTATGCCCTGTGGTTCACCAGTCACTTTGTGGGTTGGCTAACCTGTGCCCTGTGGTTCACCAGTCACTTTGTGGGTTGGCTAACCTGTGCCCTGTGGTTCACCAGTCACTTTGTGGGTTGGCTAACCTGTGTCCTGTGGTTCACCAGTCATCTTGTGGGTTGGCTAACCTATCACCTGTGGTTCACCAGTCACTTTGTGGGTTGGCTAACCTATGCCCTGTGGTTCACTAGTCACTTTGTGGGGTGGCTAACCTGTGCCCTGTGGTTCACCAGTCACTTTGTGGGTTGGCTAACCTGTGTCCTGTGGTTCACCAGTCATCTTGTGGGTTGGCTTACCTATGCCTTTTGGTTCATCAATTACTTCATGGGTTGGCTAACCTGTGTCCTTTTGTTCACCAGTCACTTTTGGGGTTATTTAGCATAAGTTATGCAAGTCATCAACTTATTTTTGAAATATGTTTTGATATAAATGTTAATCATGTTTTCTAATTGTTCTAGTTATAATGTATGTATCATGGCATATGGACAAACTGGCAGTGGAAAAACACATACTATGTTGGGTCCACATTATATCACAGGTAATATGGCAAGTTATGTGCCTAAAGAACCATGTGAAAGAGATGGTACAGTACCTAGGGCAGCAAGGGAACTATTCAAGTAAGTGTCATTCTCATCTCTGTATTATATCATAGACCCTCCATGATTAGATGGATAAAATATCTCAATTGCAATAGACTTTTTTGTCATTATAACATTTATTTATATGACAAGGTTCCCTGTTCAGACGCATGTATGTATGTTTTGACCTCCATGCTGCATACATCTCCACCTGCTGGGAATGATTACAGTCAAACATTACAAATACATCACATCATACATTGCACATGTATTTGTTTTATGATCTAATTTAAGATGGCTGAATGATGGCCATATTAATGCTAAAATTCATCCAAATTAAGCATTCCTGCCATTCAAAAACTGAATCGCACTCATGTATGGGCATATTTCTTTCAAAATTAGTATGTCCATTGAGCATATCAGGTTTTTGATGCAGTCATTGTTTTGTACAGTTCAGATTTAAAACATTTTAAAAAGCACAGTTCCAGTGCTATACAACACAAGTAGTACACAAAACACACATAATAAACTTGCTTTAGTTTGTATCATGTCTGTCATACAAGTGTCAGTCACAATAAATAATAAAGACATGAATGTCTTATATCTGTCATCATACCATGAGAAAGAACTTTGGGATGACTGACGTTTAGCTCATAAGAGATCCCCGACAAATACCAATAGGGACTGTGTCATTTCAATGACTTGTTATCTCATGAAATTTAAAACATAATTTGTTTTGAATACTGTATTTCAGATTAATTCAAGAGAAGCCAGCTGGATCTCATACAGTAGAAGTATCTGTCTGTGAAGTATATAACAATGATATTTATGATTTATTGAGACCTGGATCTGTTAAACATGATGTGATAACAACAAATGAAGGCTCCAGAGATGTCCCATCATTGACTCAAAAGTTAGTAAAAACAAAAGATTATTCTTTGTGATCTCTTGGGGGTGCTCTTTCAAAGTCATAACAGTTATTCACCAGTCATTTTGTGCAAGTGAATGATTTGCAGTTCTCGAGAAAACACATTATTTAAGATTGTGTTAGTTATTTGCTACCTCTACAAGATGGAATGAACAGCTGTGAATATATGTAATGGTACTCACATTGATATGTATATGTGCCGCCAAAAAGGGTCCCAAATTCACCACTTCTGTCTGAAAAGGGGTATGTTATTTTACCCTGTCTGTCTGAAAAGGGGTATCCTTTTTTCATTATTTCTGTCTGAAAAAGGGTCCATATTTTGCAAAGACTGTCTTGAGGAGCTTGAGGGACCCAACAATCAGGAGAATGAAGCTGATTTTTTCTTTCTGTAAAGCCCACCTGCTTTTCCCTTGATACCATTTTTGCTTACTGTCTGGAAAGGGGTGTCAAATATCCACAGTTTGTCTGAAAAGGGGTAGGCAAGTTGAGTTTATTTCTGTCTGATAAGGGGTAGGGGTTTTAAACAACCAACTACACACCCCTGTCAGTATTTTTTTGCAAGTACCCCCTCCTCCCAGGATGTAATGTCACCCATAGTCAAATATTATGTATTTACTGCTGCTTCAATTACTTTATTGTATTTATGAAATGTTTTTTGTTGTGTTTTACAGGTCAGTTCATAGTGCAGATGAAGTGGTAGCTTTAGTACAATATGGTATGATACATAGATGTACTGATGCTACATTGATACATGAACACTCCAGTAGATCTCATCTTGTAGTTACTTTAACAGTCACATCTCCTATTATGGAAACACCAACAACACCATCAACATCAAGAACTGGGTCACCTACTGATGTGTTTGCTGGTGAGTTCTCAACTCAAGTCATATTTCATAGTACTGGTATCTGTTATATTCATCATACCTTCAACATTATGGGTTCATGCCATCAAAACAAAAATTGGATCAAGATACAAGAGTCCAAAATGTCATGGAAATTGACATATTTACACTGGTATTTTTATAATGAGATTATTACTTCCTATCTATAAATTTTGCTTGAATGCTTGAAGAAAATAATGGGAGTTAGTGATATATTGAATTGCCACAGTTATGATGTGGGTTCCTCGGTCATGTACAGCATATGTAAAATACATTATTTATTTTCAAAGAATTTGCTCACCAAAAACTTTGAATTTTTTTTTTTTATTGCTGTTTACAGCACAACGAATAAAAAAAATAAATACCTAATTTCTAAGATGCAATGGATTTTCTGAAAATAACCCTGAGTTTATTTATTGTTTTTCCATCCTAGTACCTCAAGCTCCAAGCCAAGGAACTAGAGAGAACAGACGTCTTTTACCAAATCCATTAGGATCCTGTAGTGGAAGTATGAAAGCTATGCGTTCTAGATCGCCATCACCATCCAGAAATATAGAGTATATGGCTAATAATATGCCTGTGGTGAAAACTAAACTGCAGCTAGTAGATTTAGCTGGATCTGAGTGTGTTGGTAAGATATTTATTATTAAATTCCGTTTTCAGTTGCTGTTTGTTCTATACTTTCTATTTCCTGTTCAAGCACAGCCTAAATAAGGAACTGATAACTTATCCGTTGTCATTCTGTCTGTTTATTAGCAGTATGTTCTAATTAATTAATCAGCAGATATCAATCAATGTCGAAAAACAAATCATAGCATCCTGTTTTCAAAATTTTCACTGTTAATCACCTTTTCCCCAAATCCATTAAAACAAATGGGATGTGCAATTCAATATTTCAAATATTTTTTTGTGACAAGCGATAGTTTCAGACATTGAATGTCTCTTCTGACTTTATTGGTTTTGGCATATAGTGCATTTTGCCACAGAATCTATGTGTCATGTTTGGAACTATTAGCTTCTAATCATGATGTCATTATGGCAATTTAATAATTATAAGTTTTTTTAATGGTAAATAACAATAATTTAGTAGTTATTATGTTACTATTATTTTGTTAATGCATTCAATGTGTTCTCATCATGTTGATTTCTACACAGTGGTGAATGAAACATACTTTCTAATTGTATTTTGATATTTCATAAATGTAAAACAAATATTAAAATACTCAGAATTTCAAAAATATGTTTGTTTCATTGTGGATCAATTTAAAGCTATTACACAGATGAAGATATTCTTTGTTTCATATTATTTAGTATCTTTTTTTAAGTACTTTTACTAACACAGAAACATTCATGTCTTGTTACTTTTATACTGCGTATTTTTTTTTCCAAACGCTGTAATAATATTTAAGTTGATTGTTTTAATATTTGCTAATTCAGGTATGTCTGGTGTGACTGGTGCTGCATTACGTGAGACACAATTTATCAATAAAAGTCTGTGTGCTTTGGCTGATGTCCTAGGTGCATTAGCTGAACATAGATCACATGTACCATATAGAAATAGTAGATTAACTCATCTACTCCAGGACTCTATTGGTAAGAAATTAATTTATGTAGAAAACCAAACACTCAAGAGATTTATAATATTATTATAAACATTATGATTTGTTTCATTACATGGTCATACTTAATCACACCTGCCAGACTGTCTAACCACCTTACCAAAGGTCTGCTCACAAAGTACAATGTAGTCTACAAGGACTTTAAACTCTCAGTTAGAGGGCAGTTACTACTCCATGTATGTCAAAGTTATAGCCAGAAAATAAATAAAGTGCTTGTCTAAAAACTTTATCAAAATGTAAAATAGCAGTTGTTAGTGTGTGGCCATGAAAGTAGTCTATTTTTTATTGATTATTTATGGCTATTTTGTAATTTGCAATCAAAATTAGAAAGTTTTATAGAAATTTTGACTGTCAAATAAAATTTTGTATTCTTCTAAAATGACAGACACTTCTTCTGATTAGGAGTAATGAATGCATTGTGGCTGAGGGTCAGGGTTGTAGGGGTGTTTAGTTGTAGCTGTGTAGTTGTGATGATCCTGGAGCTGCTCATATTGAGCCATGTGAGATGGTTTGGGGATCCATATCTGTGAACATGGTGATATACAAGTATTTATATGCATAACCATTGTGTCCACTCATAAGGCTTGAATAGACCGACTTTTCTTACACATAAAAACAGGACAAACAAAGGTCATAGTGGCATCAAAACGTCACATGGGAAACAACAAACGCAAAATTTTGTTTAATATTTCCAAGCTCAATAATGTGCATTACACATTTTATAGTGGTCAATTTTGATGAAGTAAGGGTATTTTAACATAATATTGCCCTCTGAATGATAGGTATTGTAAAAACTACTGTAAAATACTTTATTTTCGCTTGGAATTTATATTCGCTATTTTCGCTGAAGGAATAATTCAGTGAAAATAAAATCAAGCGAACATACATTTTTCCTATATTTTACATTTAAATCATCAAGAATCACTGAAAATAAATTCTATACAAAACACCCAAAAAGTCTTCTCAGCGAAAATTAGTTCCAGCTAAAATAAAGTATTTCACAGTATAAAAAATAAAATTCAAGTTGAAAATCATTCATTATAGTAAGTCTTGTAATGAATGGAAAATCATCTATTCACTGATGCTATTTTGCTCCCCGCCTAAATGATTTTTCAAAACACTTCAAATCATCAAATATTTCAAGCAAGTCTTCATAATTGTTTTGGTTTTGCTTCAATCCTGTGATTCCATTTGTTTTCTTATTTTATTAGGTGGTGATTCTAAGTTATTAGTGATGTTATGTGTGTCACCAGCACAACGCTATATCACAGAATCCATGCAGTCCTTGGGATTTGGTAGCAGAGCTAGACAAGTAGCTCGTGGTCCTATCAAGAAACGACCAGCCATGTTAGGTATTAACAATGCTAGCATTTCATCTTTTACATACCTCACCTCATGTACATTCATATGAAGTTTCAGAATGTTCATGCTGTACATTGCATGGACACAAACAAATAACACATGTATGTGAATGTCAGGTTTAGTACTATCATCCAAATACAATGTTCACTCATTGTTTCCATTAAAAGTTGCAGTAAAGGACATCCAATGAATTATCTCTCAATGTATATCTCCTCTTCAAAAATTTACAATAATTCCATACTTATGCTTTGATTCACAATCACTGTTAAGATATTTCTGAATCAATTTAGGCATTTGTGTAAAATAGAGGGACTTTAATTCCGATGCCTGTCACCATTTTTAATATTTTGAAATTTGATTATATTTCAAATCCTAAATCATACGAAAACCAAGTAACTCTTATGTCATGTACCACCTTTACCTCCCTCAACCCTAATCCTAACTCATGAAGTGGTGTAATATGAAGTTATTACGAGATTACCTCAAAGTATGCACGAAGACAGTACAGCTAGTATCGACCGGCACACAGCAGAGGTCGATCCGCGGCAAACTGTCTAAGTGCATACTTTGAGGTATTCTTGTAATAACCTTATTATTATACATTTTTTCCTTCCAAGGATACATCATGGGAATGCCCAAATCCAAAATGTTTAAAACAGAATCAACGAACTTCTTTGTGTGGAGTTTGGTCAAACCCTGATAGCAGCCATGTTTGTTTTTATTATTAGAGGACGCTTAAGCTCATAATCATTTCATATTTGGAATTTGCATTTCCTTATATGGTAGAATGAAAATTTACGGCAAAATTACGACACTCTGTAACTTATGGCGTTGTGGTGACAGATGTATAATAATCCTAATTATTGCAATACACTACCAGTAGTATGTACATTTTTAAAATGACTTTACAGCCAGACTATGCTGCTCTATTCTACACCAATCCATTGATGTATACGTGGAGTGCATGTAAAGATGGTATGCATGTGTTATGTGTTATTGCATGTATATAATTGTTAAGATATCCTCCCTACAGCAGGTATTGTTCCAGTAGAACATAGCAGTGGATCAACCAGCCCTACATTTGAGTTGAGGAAACCACCTCCATCACCATCCCCTTCCTGGCTATGTAAATCAAGTATGCCAACTACTACTATAGTGATTTTAATCAGCTGTAATAATAACACACTAGTAGCTTTGTAGTGGCCTGCTATTGTAATGCTTGTATCACCTAAAATTAGTCTGTGCTGGTGGATATTTAATTTTGCTTTTGAAAAGATGCATTTACATTGCTAAGTCTTTGAATAATCATAATATTATGAGATTTAAAGCAAGGGAGTCACCTGTGCATGCGTCAGATGCCATAGCGTGTCATTGTTTACAAACAAGCGCCTATCCATGATCCTTTGCGTTTTTAGCATGTGTTGTTATTGTCGCTTAGGACTCGTGCATGGGCAGGTGACAACCCTCTCGCTTTAAAGAATACTGCAAAGTATACACAACGTATGGTTATTGTTAAGATGTACTAGTATCTTATATTGCCTGAGTGGAGGTATATTATTGTCATAACCTAATATTAAATTAAAATAGACACATGTATTTTATTTTTGCTCATTTGTCATAAACTATTGGTATATTGGTATATCAGATTTATTCATTCATTTGATATAAAATAGTATTCTGCAGTATATGGTCTCAGAATTGACAAAAAGTTAGTTGATACAATGAAAAGTCTCAAAGAAGGTATTATTTTTGGCTTCCAAGAGCATAAACAGGAGCCCATTGTATGTCTTGATGTGTGGGTGGATAAATGTTTATTTACATGGACTTTGAATGTGCTAAACAACACTGCTTTTATACACACATTTTCTTAACGAAGAAAGAGCAGTTTAAAATTTATTATTTAATTATTTAGTACTTTTAAATTATTTATTTTCTATTGCACTGAGTAAATAAGTAAGGTCAATCCTGTATAAATATTATTTTTATGGTCTGTAATAATTTATGACAAATCAGTGAAAATGTATTACATATGTGTCAACCAATTTGAAATTTTCAGTGAAAAAATAAATGCACCCACAATATAAATACTATCTACAAATACCAACTCAGATTTAAGCCCAATTTTTAGTGATACTTTGCATGCAATGTAGTGGTAATGTGATACTTAGTTGCCATGGTAACTGGTGATTTAAGGTGCTACAACATAATATTCATAATATATACTCACTATACATTATATCAATAATTTCTAATATAGATATGACGTGTCAACATTTCATGATTTTAGTAGTTTAGAATGTGTGTTCAGTAATCTTGAAGTAATCCTTGTTTTAGTCACAGTGATTCAAACTATATCACTATTATGGGGTCATAGTTCAAGAGAACCCACTGTTATGGGGTCATAGGTCACTCCAATAGGTCAACCTTTTGAGTAACAGAAGTTTGAATTCATTTGGAAAGTGAAAATATTTGGTTACTGTAATATCTGGAAATGATTATCGATGCTTAGTAGTTCACAACTTGAATTTGGCTTGAACTCACTCAAAATGCTGAATTTGTAGAAATATTAAATGGTACACTTGTACCCACTATAGGTAGTGGTGGCATGTCTGGAGAGAGTGGACTAGTCAGTAATACACCTGATAGACGACGTGCATTTCATCAGCGTCATAACAACCACCAAAGGGATAGAGGGTTAAGTGCTAGTATCAGTGACAGCACACCACCGCCATCACCAAGACAATCTCCAAAGATACAAAGTATGAACTGATTTATGTATTTTTGTGTGCTATTCTAATATTTGTTTTTGCACAGAAATCCCTTGTAGAAAACATCTAACTGATTTTCTTTGTCATTAAGTTTACTGATAGGGAACCACAATATTAAATACGGAATATGTACGACTTTTTTTTTAAATTCCAGATTGGTAGATACAAAAAAAATGTAGACATAATTGGTTCGTCTTCTTTACTTATGGGAGCTTTTTTTTGAAGCCTAAATAAAGAGTTTGATTTTATCTTCATTAAGTTTTGTCTGAGTTAATACAAAACGACGTCACTTTAAAAGAAATGTCTGATTTTGAAATAACATTTACTACTTAAAGTACTCTTTGTTTATTTTATTTTCAATATCATTATCAAGTATTTTGTAAGGATTTTTATGATGATTTGGCCATTAAGGTTCCGATACTTGTGTTTTGTGTGATTATGTTTAGTGCATTCTGAAGTGCCTAAAAGTAAATAATTTAAATTTGACTTTTCACATTCTAAATGGATGCCTGTGCACTGTAAGCGACAAAGACAAGTTACACAATTCTTTAATTATGCAAAATTATACACTAGTAATGTTCAAACAGGAACTAAAAGTATTATCGGTAGATAGAATTAACGATCAAACCAGTAAATGAAAGCATTGATACTTTAACACTAAAATGATTTTCACAATATAATACTTTTCTTTTCTTTTACTGCGTAATATTTTGTAAATATTTAGTCACTTAATTCATTTTTAATGTTGACACTACACCTCATTTTATTTACCATATATATGTAATCATATTTATGCTTATTTTAATATTTCTAATAATTTCCTCCCCTCATCTAACATTCACATGGCATTGCCTCGTGTTGGTGTATTCCTATCTCTATTGTATTGTATTGTATTGGTGTGAATTGATAAGGCCAGACTTTTTTTATTCCTTGTTTCTTGAGTTTTTATAAGGCAATTTTTTTGAGGAGGGCGAAAAAAAAAATAAAATTAATTTTTTTTTCCATTAAATTTGTGTGATTCTCAAAGAATTGTAAGTGAGATCATTGATCGGAGAGAAAAAATGAAATACAATTTTATTCCATGAATAACCTGGTTTCTCATCTGCGCGAGACTTCGGTACTTTGATCATGATACTCCCACGAAAATACAACTTGGATTTGTTATGCGGTGAAAAAATGAGAGATAAAAATAATATTTTTTAGCAATTTTTTGCGCTTACAAGTCGGCGGGCGCGAGAAATTACGCTGAAATAACATTTTATTTTTATTTCATTTTCGGCTCCTGTTCATTCTGCGGGTTCGCAAAACAAAGGTTAATAAAAGTCTGGCCTAAATGTCACTATATATCAATGTGTGTATTTTATTTTATATTGTAAGTATAGCTGCAAGCAGCAATGACCATCTCGCATTCAATATGTAACCCACCAAACAAACAAATAGACTAGTATTATGGTTGTATATTTGATTGCTTGGTAGACTAGCTTTGATTTTTTCTCACGCAGCACAGTTATTGAGTAAATGGATGTGTGTTTAAAATTTAAAGCGCGGTAGTCGTCGCGCTGCGCATGTGCGAGATATATGGGTCTCGTATAAACAAAGATGGCGACCTTGACTGTTGCGCAGATCAACAAGTATGAATTGAGACGTTTCCAAGCTTTAATTAGGTAAATATTCATGTGATTGGAAGGTAAAAAAAGGAGTCACCAGCGGTAATTAGTGCAAGTCGCGCCCAGTTCAAACCTCATACTTGTGATTTCCATTTGAAAAGCGCACCGGATTGTGGGAAAAACAATGTTTATCAACACAAATGTCGAACATGCGCGACGACTACCACGCTTTAAGTTATTGAAATATTATAACAACATTTTGTGGTGCTTGTAGTTTTTATGAAGACCCATTGTCACTGTTAGATTTGTTTGTCTGAATTTAACTTGCATGAATATTAAAAGCATAAGATAATGATTGCATGCCATTCATAATATATTCATAATGTTGTTCCTCTATCTGGTATGATTTCTCTCCTGGGGGGGGGGGGTCACTCAACTGAAAGTGGGTAAGCAACCTTGAAAGAAAAAAAAATATTTTGATTAACATGTTTAGAGGTATAATATCACTTTTATCATACAGCAGTCATTGTCGGTTAATTTGCATTGCAGGCCTTGCTTTGGGGTCTTTGGTAATGATATCATATATACGACTTGCTGCTGATACAATCCATCAATGAAAAAGTCAAGCTCAGACACAAATAGTCAGCAATAGTAGCTGCTTGATAATAGTGAACTGTCGCTTTCAGATGATTAACATACTCCATGAGAAAAATATTTGTAAAAATATGAAAAACACGTCTTTTTTAAGGCTTCTCATTAACAGGAATGAAAAAACTGCAACCGGTTTACTCCAGTTATGTCATTCATCCTTATTTTTTTTTTAATAATTTTTTTTATTTGCGAATATAAGAAATACAAAAAAGGAAAAACTAAAAAGCTGAAACGTATGAAAACATTAGAAATGAGTACATTTAAAAAAAAAACAGGACAAAAGACAATAAAAAAATGATAGTAATTCATCTTGCTGCACACCCTGTTATTCTATCAGGGTATAATTTCTTGACACTATTTTATGAAAAGTAGTTGTTTTACATTTAGCAATACATCCTAAGAGTTAACCCCTCCCCCAAAGCTCTATTTTCAAGGTTGGTATCCAAGTTTTAGCCGAGTGTACTTCCCCTGTATGTCCTATTATTTTAGCCCCATTGATAATGCTTACCCATAATGCAATATTGTGGTTCTACATTTGGATCCTGCAGACTTTTATATAGTATTTCTTTGTTTCTTTCAAGCTGATACCGGTCCATTGTCCCCTGGTAAAGGGAAAGGAGGTTCATCAAGACCATCTATGATTCCAGGTAAAATAATAATTAATTTATAACAGACAAGTCAAGGAAAGTTGTATAATTACTGTATAATTTTATATTTTTTTTCTCCAAAATTGTGATCAAGATAAAAATTGTGACCGATACAAATTTTGTTGTAATTATTAAAAAATTATTAAATAAAATTATAGAATAATGCATAGAAATGTTGCGCCACAATTGTGACAGGCAAAAATATTGTGCTCAAATTGTAAGAGTCACAGAAACCTTCCCAGAATAAACACATGCACTTGTAACAGAACAAATCTGATATAATACAAGGTCTTGTACTATTTCCCTGTGTTTATACATTGTATATCTATTTTAAAGCTTATGTTTCCTTGGATTCAGTATTGTCATCATCAGCAAATAAAAACAGAGGTAACATCATTATTGTCGTTATTAAATGTGTAATACATGTAAAACACTAGTTGTTTTATTAATGGGTGTAATACATGTAAAACACTAGTTGTTCTATTAATACATGTAATACATGTAAAACACTAGTTGTTCTATTAATACATGTAAAACACTAGTTGTTCTATTAATACATGTAAAACACTAGCTGTTCTATTAATACGTGTAATACATGTAAAACACTAGTTGTTCTATTAATACATGTAATACATGTAAAACACTAGTTGTTCTATTAATACATGTAAAACACTAGTTGTTCTAATAATACTCATACATGTATTTGTTGTAATATAGTGTTGAGTGAGTATTTGGTTGGTATAACATGTAAATAACCAAGGTTTAACACTCATTCTAATCTTATATGACCAGTATAGTGAATTTATGTATAAACAAATTTATAATAGTGTGCCCTGTAACAGGACTGAGTCAAAATGGAATCCCCCCAAATCAAGTTGAGTCAGCTTGTTGACTGCTGGGAAGGATAGTCTTTAAAAAATAAAATAAAATTGTATGTGACTCTGTAGGTGACTTAGTCAGATGAGACATGATCCTTTTTCTTCAATCTACATATAAGAATGCAACAACTTTGTATCATAAATATTGAATCTATCTATAGCGGATCAACATTACCATTCTTGAATACACTATACTGTGTAGATAAAGTTCAAACAAAAATATTTGTGTACACCCTGACTAAGCTAGTATGAATTACAAAATATTTTATTCAAGCCAGTGGAAGTCCCAAAAAAATCACTGTTGATGTATGAAGTATTATAAAACTAACTGACATGTTGTTGTCATTGATATTACTATTAACTATAATCTTATTAAGTATGTGGTAGTTGTGTGTCTAAAATAACGCAGTGCTAACAACTCCTAATACTGAATGTTGATTTCATATCCTAGTGAATTTGGTGTAAACAAACAATGTAATATACACACATTGTATATGTTGCATGGGACCCACTCAACATGACAACTGTGATGCTTTAAACATCTATTGTTTAATTTGTCCAATCTTTTTTTTAATTTTTCATTTGTTTCTTGTATGGAAAGTTTATAGTATCTAAATTATGTTGTTTAATTTTGAATAAACACTGCACATACTAAATGAATAATACCATGTTTTGACTTAAAATAATTGAAAACAAATTGTAATATTGCCTAAAATTGTGTGTTCACACAGATGCGTATTGTCTGTATGGTATGATGTAATCATGTTTTTATTTTTTTAAATTATTATTACAGCGTCACCGAGTATGGAACAGTTGTATCAAAGTGGTAGAAATTCTCCCAGAACAAGAATGCCCTCACATGGTGCAGACAGAAGATAAATGTACATATTCTTGCCATCAATGTTTTGAACAAAGATAACTAGCTCCATCCATAATATAATTACTTTTACCACAATTAAGTTTAACTTTTTATAAAATCATCAATATCCAGAGAGTTCTAGGTTACTGCCCTCTACTCATGGCAAAATATTTTGTGGTCTTATTTTTAATAAAACTAACACATTTTTATTCTTTTTAAATAAATGTTCCAAGTTTTGTTTGTGATTTATGTAAATTGTCTTATATGAAAGTGATAACAATTTCTTTGCATTAACAAAACTGAAAAATGACGACTCAATCAGATTATCTTTATCAGTGTATACATTGTTAAATTTAATATTTTTATATTTTTTACGTTCATCTATCAATCTACAGTTATGACAACTAAAAAAATGCAATCAATGAAATACTGACTGCTATTTAAAAAAATTGAGTTTAAATTATTTATTTGATGTATTAATCATAACATTGTTTTATTGAATGGGTAATAATGATTATTAAAATTATTCCACTCAATATCATGTGACCTATGTAGATTCATTCAATTTATGATCTAAATGTATATAGATCTCTTTATTAGCTTCGCTGTCGACTTTGTCGAGCGGAGCTTATCATATGAGTGATTGTACGTCATCGTCCGTGTCAATGTTTTACCTGTTCGACTTCTTCTTGAAAACTACAAGCCTGAATGCTTTGATACTTGGTGTATATGTACCTTGGGTAGACCTCTCTCAGATTTGTTCATTTCATGATGATATCTTCAATTCTCTAATTTTGGTGAATATTTTTGTCATTTTTGGTAAAAAGTGATATTTTCGACTTCTTGTTGAAAACCGCAAGTCCAATTGCTTTGATATTACATATATAGGTACTACATGTGAACCTCTCTCAGATTTGCTCATTTCATGATAATATCTTCAATTTTCTAATTTTGGTGAAAAGTGATATTTTCAACTTCTTGTTAAAAACCGCAAGTCCAATTGCTTTGATATTACATATATAGGTACTACATGTGGACCTCTCTCAGATTTGTTCATTTTGTAATGATATCTTTAATTCTCTAATTTTGGTGAATATTTTTGTAATTTTTGGTAAAAAGTGATATTTTCGACTTCTTGTTGAAAACCGCAAGTCCAATTGCTTTGATATTACATATATAGGTACTACATGTGAACCTCTCTCAGATTTGTTCATTTCATGATAATATCTTCAATTTTCTAATTTTGGTGAAAAGTGATATTTTCAACTTCTTGTTATAAACCGCAAGTCCAATTGCTTTGATATTACATATATAGGTACTACATGTGGACCTCTCTCAGATTTGTTCATTTTGTAATGATATCTTTAATTCTCTAATTTTGGTGAATATTATTGTAATTTTTGGTAAAAAGTGATATTTTCGACTTCTTGTTGAAAACCGCAAGTCCAATTGCTTTGATATTACATATACAGGTACTACATGTGGACCTCTCTCAGATTTGTTCATTTTGTAATGATATCTTTAATTCTCTAATTTTGATGAATATTTTTGGTAGAAAGTGATATTTTCCACATCTTATTGAAACCCGCAAGTCTGATTGTTTTGATACTATACATATTGTTCATTTTTTAATGATATCTTCTGTTCTTTAATTGAAATGTGCATTGCTAACAGTGGAGCTATCTCAGCCGGGAGGCTGCTTGTATATCTTCCCTTTACTTGTGTTATTAGTATTTACTCACTGTACACACTCTTTCATAACAATACACTCAGACAACCACAGGGGTATCAATGGGCTGGATATCAAGTCCACATCAAGCAGTGTCATAGACCATTACCTTAAAAAGCGGTGGTCGTCGCGCAGTGCGTGTTCGAATTTCATGTAAATAAACAATGTATTTTACACGCGTTGTGTACGTTGCTATGAGTCCCATATCGAACAGGACGCAGCACGAATACCACTGCACTTTAACTTTACTACTACCGGTATTAGGAGTTGAGCATGGCATTCAAGTATTACACAGAGAAACTAAGAAAACTTCAAAAGTGTAATGGAAATAGGTCTTGTATGTCTTGATATTAACCATTTTGTTATGTTGTATTTATCTATACAAATCAGTTTTTACCTTGCCCATACCATCAAAGATGGAAGGACAAGGTAAATTAAGGGAAAAATTTTGTTGTTGGCGTCGTCGTTGTTAATAATTGTTATTGTGTGCATAATAATTTTACTAATTCTATTCCAAACTTCATTAAACTTGGTCACCTTATTCATCAGTATAAAGTCTTCCCTGAGTTTGAACAACAGATGTCCTGTATGAAAATATCATGCAAAAATTGAGAAAATCTGATAAAATATTTTGACTGTTTCTACTTGACTGATCACTGGTGATACACATCAAAGGTCACTGATCTCAGTGGAAATATGCATTGTTGTATGTGTTCAATGAAGCAAATCCTTTATCTTGTAATAATATCCTTGGTAATGTATCCTCCAAATCCCATGGGAATACTATACTGGGTTTCAAAACCAACTCATGAAGAGATTTTTTGCACAGTCTGATACACATTTGCAAACCTACCAATAAAATCTTTACAGAAAACAAGATGTCAGAAAATCAATATAAACACTCCTATGAACTGGGTGCCAAACTTTGATCAAGATCTGAAGCTAATAGAAAATCTGTTTAGTTCAAAGTTATCAAATCAAAAACATTGCATCTTGAAAAGAAAATTGTACTAAAATATATGTATTCTGTATTTGACAAACAGTTCATTCGACAAATGAAAACTCACAGGAATATGTTTCAGCTATTAGAACAGAATGATAGAGTTTTTGTAATACTAGTTTAAAAACACACTTCAAAAACAAAGATTGCAGTGTTTGAAGATTCTCAGGAGGCAACAGTACTGTTGACTTCTCTCTCCACTGGACACCAACTATTTAAGTTGATTTGCATACAAAGCAGAGCTTGCAACATGATAGCTATTCATAGTTTTTTTTTTTACTTTTCATATAATACAGTAGTCACACAATGAGGCAGTTCATATTTGTCTCAGTGAATCATTAATTTTTGACAGACACATGTACAAAATACTTGGACAAAAGCCAGCTAAGATTTTCTGTTATCTTGCATGTTTTATGAATCTTTTCACGTCTAAATGCAGCACTTTTTTTCTGCGATGAGGCATTTGTTTTTATACTAAAATATCTGAATCACTTTGATTTTTTTTTGCATTAAGCCAAGCCGAGATGAAAATCAACTTCTAAGGGTGAAGCGCCATCAACGGTGATCTGAGCACCTGAGTATGTTCTCTCCTACATTGGACTCAAATCCATTCGTTATCACCTATTAAGGCAAGGGGTAGGGAGTGGTATCAGAGGATGCTCCCTGACAAAGCCACCAGTCTACTTTTTTATTACTTCATTGAGGATATGGTATATACCTCCCCAGGTTAGCACCTTTTAGTAAGTGCCTAAACACACAGGCAAAAAAAAACTGAATTACATTTTAATACCAAAAATGCTGCTGTCGTTGAGGGCGCTCTGTCCTGTGAGGCAGCTGGTTCTAGGCCCGAATTCATTCACTTAAATAAGGTTAAAAAATCAAATTGTACAGTTATGTAATCACATAACAGAATGATAAGTATTCAAAGCTGGCAGCTAGACTAGCGCTAGACTTTCCACAATCTTTCTATTCAGTGCAATATAATTGCATTTTGGTCACGTGATGCATGTCACAGTCTACAAATTCAGTTTTTTTTCACTTTATGATCACCTCATTGTCTTCAGTAAAGAACTAACTATTGACATTTTCACTAAAGAATTCAAAGTTACTAAAATTCTTGTCATAAATACGAGTTATTTCTGATGAAAACAGCCGAGTATATTCAACTCTGGTCTTAAAATTCACCTTGTGCTTCTCATTCAATCAGAATACTCAATTGCAACTTTTAATATGTGCTAAATAATTTCTTAAGTCAAATCTCTGTTCTCACAAATTGTCCTAGGACTTTTATGAAGTGACCAAGTTTTACTCTGAATAACCAACCACAAACTGGATTTGACCTCGCAGCTCACACAACAGATGTGACAGACGCACTGTCTATTGAGCTATCTGGAACACCACATCAGTCATTGGCTGGTGAAGGAAATTATATTTAGAATAGAAGGATTATGTAAACAATTTCAGTTTGAACATGAGAAATCTCATGCACATGTGTACTACACTCTCCATTATAACACTTGAAGTTCAGTGGTGGTACTGGTAGCATAGTGGTTGTTGCATCAGACTCATGATCGATAGATCCAAGTTCAACTCTTACCTCAGGCTGAACACCAAAAATGGTTGATCCCTACCCTCTGTGAGTGTGCCACAGACTCAATGGGAAGGCCAATTCCACCACTGACCGAGATTCATTCACTAATGAATGCAACTTTGGGGGAACCAGGATAGTGCATTAGATTGGCATTTGATAGAGAGATGGCCACACAGCCTTGTCATGTAGTCTCAAACATGAATATGACTTCTGTGGCAAAAATGCACTGTGTCAGCACTCGCACTTACAACTTGCACATACAAAAAAAAAAGTCAGGAGAGACAAGAGTGACATTCAATGTCAAGAAATGTCGCTGGGCCTGTGTTTGAATCACGTAAACAATGTTACGCGAGTCCCATATCGAACAGGATGTGGCAAGACAACCACAGCTCTTTTAAATCATACAAACATGACTCCACAATAAATTGCTAAATTGTTTTTATCTCGACATTTTATACATAACTTGTGGCGGGGGGCAAACCAGGTACCGAACAGTATATAATAAAAATACATAACTATAATAAACCAGCAACATAACTTGTGTTAGCAAACCATTTTTGTTTTATAATAAATATCACATTTAGTAGATAAATAATTCCACAAATATAAACAATTTCAATTTTCATGATAATTTTTACTGTTTAAACAGATGAGAAATATTGGCACAAACAATTTATGACCAAAATATTGGAAAGGGGTAACTAAGATTATAATTACTCTTGCAGAATCAAAGGAATCTTTTGGAAATGTGAAGTATATTTCATCTGTCAACAAAAGAACATCCACAACTTGACTATTGAGGGCGCGCTTACTTTCAGCTCAGACATGCTGATAGAGAATATTCAAAAATAACCAATACTGTTTTAGCAATTCAAAAAACACTTAATAATTGACAGTCAATTACAGAACATCAAGCAAAGTATGTAAACATAATAGTACTATCCTTTCCACAAAGCTGTGGTCCACATTTTATGTTGCATGCATGACCAACTGTTGAATTAACACAATTCCACGAATTAGAAAGATGCATTCGAGGCCAGTGTGTTGTCATTTGCCACATACATACATGCTATGCCGAAAGGAATCAGACCACTGGGCATTCTTTTCAGCACAGTTCATTCATAAAATGCGGTACAGCTTTGCGAAAAAAGAAAATTAACAATTCTTTGAAAATTCAACAACATTTTGTAATAAACTAAATATGCACATATTAAATGAAAGGTTTGGGTGAAAACATGGTAATTATATGTAAATAGGATGTAATGAAATGCCATGAAGTGACTGGTGAAGAATAAAACTAAATAACAATAGGGTACATTACAGAACCTAACCTACTAGAACTAACATGACTAACCCTAACATTTTAACAAGTTTCAGTATCGCAAAAATGAACAAAGGAAACTTTGGTGGAGCATTTTCATGCTTTGTATCTGCATGTACAGATAATAGAGAATGGCAGAAATAGGGTAACCTCACGGATGCTTACTATTTTCCCTCCTCACAATCCATTTTTTTACAGAAAAAGAAGGTGCATTTTACAGAACAAATATCAAACAGACTTTCTTGCTTTGAACTTCCCTTTCAAACACGTCTGCAATCTTTGAAAAATTGCATAATTAATCAATATATACTATATATATTGAAGTAGCATTTCCGGATAAAGTAGGATGCAGATACACGGTGCAACATTTGCACATAAATTCTAACATTGCCACCCCCAGATAACAGAATGGTTCACCCCTCAACAGTCACTATTTTCTAAATGCATTTTCTGCTCAATGTTAGCTTAAATTGACAGCAATTTCCATTTAATTAGCCAAATGTGACAACAGCAAGAAAACAGACTATGTAATGTCAAGCAGTGTTCCTTGTCCATGAACAATTGTAAAAAAAAAATGAACTGAGGGAGGTGAAAGCGTAATCAAAATAGTGCAGAAACAACGGCTAAAGTCAAAATATGTAAAGATTGGTAAACATTGCATTGTTTCGCATCGCATTTTTCACAGTATAGTATTGAATACTTATACAATTTGTTTTGTGAACCTTGTAAAAGTTTAATTCCCACTTATAAATATTGTATTACCAGGAATCATTGGTATATGCTGCATTTAAAATTATATGCAATTACATGCATGAAGGTACAGGGATATAGGCACACTATATCTATGTTGAATGAAGTGACTGATAATCATACTTGCTGGCAATATTTAAACATAAATGACACTGTCTCTTTGATAATGGTATATGTTGCCATGACTTCATCCACGTAATCACAATAACATTACTGTTGAAGCATATTTATAGTTTAAAATTATTTAAAAATCATTCTTAATTATACCGGTAAAATTGTCTAGATCCTGATTAGAGAAATTAATTTGAATCACATCATATATGTTAAATAAGATTTGCCACAGAGGGCGATATACTTGGGTCAAGAAACGTACTGTTCAAATACTAAATATTTGAGCATCAAATTATCTACAAACATCAAACAGTCTCCAAAAAGATCAGTCTAATTTGCATAGTTGAAAACTCTCCCAAGCATTAATTTGACTACTAATATTTTTTGCCCCCAATCAAATTAAAAAATATTACATGACTTACAAAACATCAAAATTTACAAAAGAAAAAAAAAGTTTATTTTAGATTTGACAGAAATTAGTGTTGGTCAAGCACAAACAATTTGAAAACAGATTCACACCTCACCTCAGTTGAAATTTCAATAATAAGATAATCTAATAAAATAAGCAGCCATGCAAGCATCCTACTAGTTCCACTCCCTGTAAGTTTAGAATCAGGAGTTTGCAATGCAATACCAGTGTATATTTTAGTAATTTTCACAAGAAAAAAAAAGGAGATGAAAATAAAAAAAATCCTGTCAACACCTCACCAGCTGTATAGAGTAGAATCTACAGTACTGTTACTATTCTAGTTACAAAGGATGAAGAAAACCTGTCATCTCCATGGTTACAAAGAATGAATAACTGAGCATCTCACTAATGAGGAAATAATACTGATATGAATAAAATACTGTAAGCCGTTTAACAGTACTACTGAGAGATAAGAGAGAATATTAATAATATTATTTTTGATAAACTTAACATGTTTTTACTGTTTTAGCTACAGAGTTGAATGACTGAAAAGTGTGGTATATGGAATTCTGTGACTGCATGGCTCAATTATTTATCATAAATGGACAAACATTTTTAACTCATGGTCAGTTGAGGTTTATGACACTTGTAGCAATTATTAAATGTACAGTATAGCAAAGGTTGCCATCAATACATAACATGTTCGTCGGAATCAAAGATGTATTCAATAACAGGATGTTGTAAATAACATTTTAACAGATGGAAGATTTAATTCACAAATATGAATTTTAAAATGGTCATGTAATTCTTATCAACCACATTTGGGGGAAAAAAATGCTGTCGTAAACTTAAACTAAAAGATTTTTTGTGTAGGGAAATCACAATCTGAATACACTAACCAATATGAACTACTTCAATTTTTTTTAAAAAATACTTTAGGTAATAGTAGAATAGTAGCTATTGAATAAACAATCTGATACAATAAAGTAAAGGTATATAAACTACCTCATTGCAGCTTTCAATCGCTAATTAGTTTCTTGTCAAAATAGTCGTTGATACACATGTCTTAGTTATTTTAATAATAAAGAGTTTTGTCAAAGCTACAGAGAAAATAGCAGGTGGTATGAGAGTCGAGAATTGACAATTGTCTTATCTCAATAAATACATCTTAATATTTTTCAAATTCAGTATCAAAATCAAAAATGTTGTATATAATATCTGTATGTAGAGATTATTGACTGTTCTGTGTATGTGTCTACTATAACTATCAATGTCACACAATAACTCTACTGTTTGGAAATGAAAGGGGAATCAGCTATTTTTGGTATATTTTAATCCATGTAATACTGAACCAAAACTATCTGAGTTGTGCCCAATAAGTAAACGTATAGCAATACACGACATATATTGTGAACAGAATGCAATAATTGGGTTGGTTGATTCATTCATTTTTCGGCTGTCTAGGTGCAGTTTACATATCTGTATCATCAATATCTTTTTCACCATGTGTATTTATTCAGTATGACAATGTTAACTTTATTTCATTACATGGATTTAAAAATTGACCCCTTTAAATACAACCTTATATAATAAGAATATAAACTGATAAAACATATTTATTGCAGTTAATAACTCAATACTGGAACACACAATATGTCCTATAAAAATAATCCCTTTGATGAACTACTAGTATTGTGTAACATTGTTTCTAGTCCTGCTTCTGTGTTCTTATGTTTATAAGAAACAGTATAAATTAAACTTTTCAAACTGAATGAGCATGAAATTTGTTTTTAATGAATCGATGATATTTATATTCAATTTCATAACATCTTGCTTCATCAATAGCAAAATGATATTATACTATAGTTTGGACTATATCGTAATAAATATTCAACTGAATGGAGTTTCCATAAGCCATGATGGAAATCTAAAAGTAACTGAGTTATAAAGTGTTTGAGGTTTTTGAATAAAAATAGAAAGAATAGTACCGTATTTGTCTTCAGTTAAGCGCCACCTTCAATTAGGCGCCAGTGCCACAAAAACTTTGTATTTTACACCTCAATTAAGCGCCAGACAAAGTTGAAATTTTGGCACGTAATGATCGTGAATTGGGCGCCGGCGGAACGACTACCGGTTACCGGTTCGTAGCGATGGACGCGATCGCGGAAGTCCCTCGCTGTTACTGTACGAATGGCTTTTATGTAAAAAAAAATTGGTTTTGTTTCTAACAATTTTTAAGAAATCGGTCTATAATCTCTTGAAACATGTCTTTTTAGTCTACTGTAGACAAGTCATTGTCAATGACACGTCCCCGTTCCGTTCATATTTGAGTGACATATACATTCAAAGCAGATCATGACCGAAATGCACCTGCATATGTACAACACATTGTGCTAAATCTGAACGAAATCCATCCATGCATGACTGAGATCCGGTTCTGGAATTGTGAAAATACGTGATTTTGATGCATTTTCGGCCTTAAAATGGCCATCATTCCGCTATTGTTAAGCAGATCATGAAACAAATGCACATATCTATTTGTGACATGATGTACCATGTGTGTGTGAAGTTTGAACTTGATCAATCCAGACATGTCTTGGATATGGATCCAGAACTGAATTCTTTAACAAAATGGCCGCCAGTCGGCCATTTCGAACTTGATCCGAAAAAAAAAGACGTGCATCAAGGTCCTATTATGTTTAATGTATGTACCAAATTTGAACAAAATCCATCCATGCATAACTGAGATACGGGTCCGGAATGGTGAAAATGTGCAATTTCAATGCATTTTCGGCCTTAAAGCGGCGCCCATTTGGCTATCGTTAATGAGATCATGAAACAAATGCACATACATATTTGTGACATGATGTACCTTGTGTGTGTGAAGTTTGAACTTGATCAATCCAGACATGTCTCGGATACGGATCCAGAACTGAATTCTTTAAAACAAAATGGCCGCCAGTCGGCTATTTCGAACTTGATCCGAAAAAAAAAATGACGTGCATCAAGGTCCTATTATGTTTAATGTATGTACCAAATTTGAATGAAATCCGTCCATGCATAACTGAGATCCGGGTCCGGAATGGTGAAAATGTGCGATTTCAATGCATTTTCGGCCTTAAAGTGGCCGCCATTTGGCTATCGTTAATGAGATCATGAAACAAATGCACATACATATTTGTGACATGATGTACCTTGTGTGTGTGAAGTTTAAACTCGATCAATCCAAGCATGTCTCAGATACGGATCCAGAACTGAATTCTTTAAAACAAAATGGCCGCCAGTCGGCCATTTCGAACCCGATCCAAAAAAAAAAATGACGTGCATCAAGGTCCTATTATGCTTAATGTATGTACCAAATTTGAACAAAATCCGTCCATGCATAACTGAGATCCGGGTCCGGAATGGTGAAAATGTGCGATTTTGATGCATTTTCGGCCTTAAAATGGCCACTATTCGGCTATCGTTAATCGGATCATGAAAAAAATGCATGTGCATATGTCCCATATAATGTGTGATGTATGAGTGAAGTTTGAACTTAATCGGTCCATGCATGTTCGAGATACAGGTGATCACGGACGCACGGACGGACGGACGGACGGACGGACGGACGCACACAGGGCAAAACATAAGTCCCCGTTTTTGGACTGCGTCCGAACGGGGACTAAAAATATCAGCGTGGTTTTTAATTTCGCAGTAAGTCCACAAAAACGAAATTAAAACAACGCGAAAATGTTCTGTTTCAAATGCGCTGTTGTCTCAGTAAACAGTGTTAAATTATTCTTTAAATGCTCAGTTTACTTTCCAAAAATAACTAATTTCTTGATTTGAAAAAAAAATCATGCCGTTTTTCCCACCAAAATCAAAGCCAAAATATTGCAAACATCGGCAAATCACTTCCGCATTGCGTTCATACATTATTTAAATGAGCTATGGTAATTTGATCACGTTGGCATCATCCAGCATTTTGATTGGTTAATTAACGACTTGACCTATCAGGTCAAAAAACGCGTTCCAGGTCAAGTCCTAGACAGGAAGCATGGCAGACATCGAATCGCGCCGAGCATTTACATGCGACCAGAATCATTCGCTTACGATGAAATTAAGTTGAATTTTACTTGCATTTTATTTTTTGTACGTTATTATAACTACTACTGAGTAATAATCGTAACCGTGGAATGCAGCATGACCGGATTTTGCTACCGTGATCATTGACTACTAAGCGTTGAATTTGTGTTTGTTTTATTTTTCTGTTGATTGTACGGCAAACTGTGAATGTTTTCTAAAGAATGATATTTTTTGTATAACTTTCTAAACTGTCTGAAAACGGGTCATTTACTCAGTATTTAAAATAAAGGCTACAGTGACTAAGCGTCAGACTGTAATGTAAAATATTGTCAATAATCTATCACCAGAATGGAGCAAAAACAATGGCTTGGAACACAATTACCGGTACTAGAACTTGAAGTGCTTGAAATAAGCGCCATTTGAAACAAAGTTGCTCAAATTTAACCACAAATAAGCGCCACCATGACATGAAAGTGTAACAAAGTGGCGCCTAATTGAAGACAAATACGGTACTCGCTTATAGACATAATAGTTCTTCATTTGATGCGTTTCCAGATGAGTTTCCACTGGACGAATTATTGGTCCTATTGAAACCATTACTTTTCACATTCGTCTCAAGTAATCCAGGATTGGACCTTGTCTGAGCAAGTCTGGAAATGATAAATGACAAAACAAACTCAATACAAATAATACATTATCAATTCAATTTAATAAATTCAACTGGCACAATAGATTATGAATATGAGATGATGACATTTAACAGCTGCTCATGTCCAGAGAAATACTCACCCTCAATACCAGAAAACGAGAAATTCTGGTAGTCATGATCAACAACAGTATCACAAATATGACAAACACAAGTCTTATCAACCAAGATCAGATTGGAATAATAATTCCAGAAACCAAAACCATGATCAGTATCAGTATACCCAGGCTTACATACAACATCATGATGAACAATACAATCGTCCCATTCAGTACCATAGCAGACACAACAATCGTGAAAACTACTATGACCATAATAGCCATTACGACAGTGCATATTACTATGATCATTCCAAGAAACATCATTCACATCGACGATATGATAATGATCATCAAGATTCTCACTACAGTCCTGCAGCTACTGACCAATTTTACTATCACAGTGGAGGTTATGAAGATGACCATGTAAACAAGAGCTATCAACATACAGACAACAAATACATTCAACGATCAGAGAGGCAGACAAACAATAGAATTATAAACCATGACTACTACAACTACTAATATTTAACTTCAATATTCCAGCAGATCATCATCACAACATTAAGTAATTATCAATGTCATTATATTTTACTTTAAATTTTTTTATTACTTTTCATTTAAAAAACAAAAATTTGTGGCCTGCAACCCCGTATCGTGGAGAATAGAATAATGATGAAAACAACAACTGTCAACAGTATTAGGCAGACTAATCTTAATGTAGGTAGTTGGAACATTCACGGCCTTGGTGCTAAGTGTGTAGAATCTGATTTTACTTCTATTTTAAAGAAATTTGATATTTTGTGCTTACAAGAGACGTGGTTAGGTAGTCTAGGTAGTAATAGTAGTTCATTAGATGTATTAGATAGTTATAGTTATTTTAAAACAGACAGAAAATGCAAATCAGCTAGAAGTAGGAGGAACTCTGGGGGAGTGGCAATTTTGTTTAAATCAGGGTTGAGGGGAGGGCTGAGGGAAATAAAGTCTGAAATTAACGACTTCCTTTGGTGTAAATTGGACAAGGAATTTTTCTCATTAGAAAATGATATTTATTTGGGTTGTATATACATTCCACCCGAAAATTCGGTTTATCACTTAGATGTTGACTACTTTGGCATTTTAGAAAAAGAAATAACAGTTTTCTCCAATCAGGGCCAGGTAATTATAACAGGTGATTTCAATAGTCGCACTGGAAATCTAATTGATTACATTGCTTTTGGAGATAACATTCATGTACCCACTCCAAATAATTACACTTTAGAAAATTTTGAAAAAAGGCACACCCAAGATAAAACTAACAATAAGTTTGGCAAACAATTAGTCGATCTTTGTACTATAAATAATCTTTTAATAGCCAATGGTAGGAAGATAGGTGATTTAAATGGAAACTTTACCTGTCATAATCCGGTCGGTTCAAGTACAGTTGATTACTGCATTAGCACAAAGGATTTACACAGACATATTGATTATCTTAAAATTCATGATATTAATTACTTGTCAGATCATTGTCCTATTGGTTTCTCACTAACTGTAAATTACAATCACACCAAGAACACAAAGCTTGTGAATAAATTGAAACCGCACTGTAAAAAATTCATTTGGGACGTTGAGGCAAAGCAAAAGTACAAAATCATGTTACAAAATTCAAATTTTGAAACAATGTTCAAAAACTACCTTGCCAATGATTTCAAAGACAGTGATGTCAATGAACCAACAGATCAATTCAACAAAATATTAATTAATGCAGCAGATAATTGCCTTAAAAAAGTAACCAATAAAAGAACAATAAATAATAAAAACTATAAACAACCAAAACAACAACAATGGTTTGATAAGTCGTGTTCTACACTAAAAAGGGAATTAATTAGTACCTCTAAGTTGCTAACAAAACAACCAACCAACCCGTATATCAAACACCAATATTATACTCTTAAAAAGCATTATACAAAACTTATAAAATATAAAAAAAGAGAATATAAAAACATGTTGGTGTCCAAACTTGAACATATGGACAGTGCCAACCAAAATGAGTACTGGTCTGTGCTGAAAAGCCTACGTAATCAAAAGACCAAAAATCAAGACACAACAATATCCGGAAAAAATTGGATTGATCATTTTTCAAAACTCTATAATAAAACAAACATTAAAAATCATGAGTTACAAAATAATCTTATAGAAAAAGAAATGCGACAAATTCCCAACCAATATCTAAACTCAAATATCACATACAAAGAAATTCTTAGCGCTGTTAGCAAACTAAAAAACAATAAATCAGCTGCTGATGACAGCATTGCCAATGAAATGTTGAAAACCAAAAATAAGTTAATGATAAGATGTTTACAGAAACTTTTCAACTGTATTGTAGATAGTGGAAAATTTCCTGCAACCTGGAAATCTACGATTCTTGTTCCACTACACAAATCAGGCGACAAATTAAATCTTGGTAATTATAGAGCTATTGCATTAACAAGTTGTCTCTCAAAACTATTTACTGGCATAATGAATCAAAGATTGACCACATACTTGGAAGAAAATAATTTATTTACCGACATGCAGTTTGGCTTTAGGAAAGACAGGAGAACGACAGACGCAATTTTCCTGTTAAAAACAGCAGTTGAAAAAACAATTTATAATAAAAATAAAAGCAGCAGTTCTGGAAGACGGTTATACACATGTTTTGTTGACTTTAGAAAGGCTTTCGACAGCATCTGGAGGGATGCACTCTTTCTGAAGTTACAAAACAGTGGTATCACGGGGAACTTTTATGAAATAATAAAATCTATGTATAAGGATATTAAATATAAAATTAAATTGTCAGAGGGTATAACTGATGGATTTCAGTCTACCTGTGGAGTTAAGCAAGGCTGCAATTTATCACCAACTTTATTTAACATTTTTCTGAACGATCTGCCAGAATTATTTGGGGATCAAATTGATAAACCAATTCTAATGGGCGAGAAACCTATAAATTGCATCCAATATGCAGATGACCTTGCACTTATTTCAGAAACGGAAGACGGCCTACAAAGCTGTCTGAACAAATTAAATGACTATTGTATAAATTGGAATTTAGAAGTAAACGTAAAGAAAACTAAAGTCATGGTATTTAATTGCAGCAACAGACTGATTAAAAACATGAATTTTAAAATCAACAACCAAGACATAACAGCTGTTAGCGAGTTTTGCTATTTAGGGGCAATATTTACTCCAAATGGGAAATTTAAAACAAACTTATCTATGTTAAAAAATAAATCATTGAAGGCTCTTTTCAGCATCAGACAAACAGTCTTAAACCACAAAATAATTTCACCAGCACTTAGTTTGAAAATTTTCGACCAATTAATTTCACCTATACTCATGTATGGTGCAGAAATCTGGGCCAATGAAATCACAACTGACAGTAACAGTTTAGAGCAAGTTTGCAGTCATTTTTACAGGTTTATCCTAGGAGTGAGTAAAATGACGCCAATTAGTGGTTTGAAAGCAGAACTTGGTAGGTTACCAGTAAAATTAAAAATTAATTTGGCTCAAATTAAATACTGCCATAGACTATATAGTCTGCCAGATAATCACATTTTAAAATTAGCCCTGGATGAAATGATAAAAATTAATTCAAACTGGGTAAGGACTATTAATGCTACACTGGGACATGATCTAATTAAAATAAAAAATGATCACAATATGGAAAATTGGAATCAAATACTAAAAAAAGTAAAACTCAGACTATCTGAGTTTTATATTCAAAGATGGAGAGAAAAACTAAATTTCAGTGAAACCAATGAAAATAGGGGAACAAAACTGAGAACATACAAACTATTCAAAGTAAGCTATAATATGGAAAATTATTTGCAAAACATTTCAAATTTCAGTCTCAGGAAAATGCTTTCAAAATTCCGTCTGAGTGACCACAACTTAGAAATAGAATTAGGTAGAAGAACAAAGCCCAAAATAGAATTAGAAAATAGACACTGTAATAAATGTAACACTAAAGCATTAGGAGATGAAAAACATTTCCTGCTATTTTGTACTGGCTATATAGAACAAAGAAAAAAACTGTTTGATGAGTGTTCAATAAATATTTACACAATGGATGTGAATTCCATATTTAAAAAGATTATGGAGAATAATATAGCTTTAGCAAAATACTTAAAGAGCACAATTTTTAAAACCACAGAAAGTAATTAATTTATTTTATTTTACTAACATTTTATTTTTTTATCTCTTATGTATTGTATGTATTTATGTTCCTTACCATACAAAAACCCTCTGAAGGTTTTTTAGTAGTGTAATAAAGTTATTATTATTAAAAAGATGGGTATTAATGAATAATTTGGTAGCAATGATGCATGTCAGTAGTACGAACAAGAACAAGAGTCTGAGATGCATTTTCCCCTCTTTCAATCCAGAGTGGCAATAAAGTAGGGACAATTTAGTGAAAACACTGCATGATACTGCTTCTAATTCAAACCTTAGTATAGGTGTAATAATCTTTTCTGCCTGGTTTGGTTTAATCAATATATTATATAAATTACAGAAATTCTGTAGAGCTACATGTAAGTGTGTTTCTTGGAAATTGTTATATATATATACCCCCAGTATATATAAATATATATATATATATATATATACATACGTGGACAGAGAAATTAAGACATGACTACATGAGTAAAGTTCACTCTACAGTACTGTTTCGTAAGGTACATGGAGTACCTCACTCATCAGGAGTTGAGACTTGATTAAATAAACCACCAAAACAGACTACGTTATAAGCGCTACAGATTTGCATAACAATGGAGTGTGTTTACGGTATTAAAACTAGTTGTTGCATAGCAACGATTTGGCTCTGTGTCTACAGGAAGAAAAAAGCTCATTTCTTTTATTTAAACTACAGTAGTGTGGTTGGAAAATTATAATATATTTCTCTCTAATACATAAGTTGCAACGTTTGCTTGAAGTATTGTATGGTGCAGCATGCGATAACACTCTCCATTTGATGTCGTAATCGATGTTATTGTCTTTTAATGACCAAGCGTATTTACTGAGCTCTGTTGCGTTTCTCAATGATTGGTTGCGTAGCGATGCAGTGTGGTTTCTGTACCAGGTTTTAAATTCATTTCCTGTTAGTCCCACATATGTTTCACACTTGTTGTTGTCTTGCCGTCTGATATTAGCTTGGTAAACCAAGGCCGATTGTAAACAATTTCCGTCTAAGGGGCATTCAGATTTCTTACGGCAGTTACATAATCTGTTGATCTCGGTACTGGGTGTATTGGTGTTGGCCGCTGTAAGTTGTTGTTTGTTTTGATTGCAGATTATTTGCTTCACATTATTCGTACAACTGTAGCTCAAATTGATGGTGTTACGGCTGAAAATTTTCCTGAGTTTGTTTGATATATTGATCTACTTGGCTGAATTGACTCTCGTTTCATAGTGTATTTTCCATAACATCATAGCATTGCAACAATGATAAACCAATCAACACCACAATGTAAGACACTCTTTCCCATACATATCACATGCACAGGTGCTTAGAAAGGTGATATATTTCAAATGTCAAAATATAAAATAATCCATCTATCAGGTAAGTAGCCGACAGATTAAAAAATAGATTACTCCATGCAGGGCTGCTGTGGCTTATCTTTACAGTTTAAAACAGTAACAGCTGGAAATTAAAATCTCTTTCCTTATTACATGTATTATCACAAATATAAGCCAGATCACATGATGTACAATGTATCACCACATGCTTTAATACTGTGAAATACTTTATTTTAGCATAGACCTTACTATGACTTTAGCTGGAATAAATTTTTGCTGAAAAGTTTTTTTAGGTGTTTTGTATGGAATTATTATTATTGAATGTAAAATATAGGGAAAAAGGTACATTCGCTGGATTTTATTTCCACTGAATCATTCCTTCAGCGAAAATTAATTCCAAGCAATAATAAATTTTACAGTACACATTTGGTACTTAAAAGTAATTTTGGGTCAGTGTTACACTAAAAATTATGAAAAAAATAGTGAGAAAATTCAGCTTATGTGCCTATAAATTCCCAAGTAATCGGATATACCATACCGGTATTAATTAGAAACACCGCCCAGCTAAAACCTTACCATGGTGACAATCTATATGTTACAAAGAAACCTGTCAATTCATATACAAGTCACAGAAAATATCTACTGCAGATCATAGTTTGAGAAATGTGCTGAAACTTTCCTGGTGCCTAAATTAGTGCTCAATTGATGTATTTTGTAGTTCCTGGTGCCTAAATTAGTGCTCAATTGATGTAGTTGTAGTTCCTGGTGCCTAAATTAGTGCTCAATTGATGTATTTTGTAGTTCCTGGTGCCTATTAAATTAGTGCTCAATTGATGTATTTTGTAGTTCCTGGTGCCTATTAAATTAGTGCTCAATTGAAGTATTTTGTAGTTCCTGGTGCCTAAATTAGTGCTCAATTGATGTAGTTTGTAGTTCCTGGTGCCTAAATTAGTGCTCAATTGATGTAGTTTGTAGTTCCTGGTGCCTAAATTAGTGCTCAATTGATGTAGTTTGTAGTTCCTGGTGCCTAAATTAGTGCTCAATTGATGTATTTTGTAGTTCCTGGTGCCTAAATTAGTGCTCAATTGATGTAGTTTGTAGTTCCTGGTGCCTAAATTAGTGCTCAATTGATGTAGTTTGTAGTTCCTGGTGCCTAAATTAGTGCTCAATTGATGTATTTTGTAGTTCCTGGTGCCTAAATTAGTGCTCAATTGATGTATTTTGTAGTTCCTGGTGCCTAAATTAGTGCTCAATTGATGTATTTTGTAGTTCCTGGTGCCTAAATTAGTGCTCAATTGATGTAGTTTGTAGTTCCTGGTGCCTAAATTAGTGCTCAATTGATGTAGTTTGTAGTTCCTGGTGCCTAAATTAGTGCTCAATTGATGTATTTTGTAGTTCCTGGTGCCTAAATTAGTGCTCAATTGATGTATTTTGTAGTTCCTGGTGCCTAAATTAGTGCTCAATTGATGTATTTTGTAGTTCCTGGTGCCTAAATTAGTGCTCAATTGATGTATTTTGTAGTTCCTGGTGCCTAAATTAGTGCTCAATTGATGTATTTTGTAGTTCCTGGTGCCTAAATTAGTGCTCAATTGATGTAGTTTGTAGTTCCTGGTGCCTAAATTAGTGCTCAATTGATGTAGTTTGTAGTTGCTGATGCCTAAATTAGTGCTCAATTGATGTAGTTTGTAGTTCCTGGTGCCTAAATTAGTGCTCAATTGATGTATTTTGTAGTTCCTGGTGCCTAAATTAGTGCTCAATTGATGTATTTTGTAGTTCCTGGTGCCTAAATTAGTGCTCAATTGATGTATTTTGTAGTTCCTGGTGCCTAAATTAGTGCTCAATTGATGTATTTTGTAGTTCCTGGTGCCTATATTAGTGCTCAATTGATGTAGTTTGTAGTTCCTGGTGCCTAAATTAGTGCTCAATTGATGTAGTTTGTAGTTCCTGGTGCCTAAATTAGTGCTCAATTGATGTAGTTTGTAGTTCCTGGTGCCTAAATTAGTGCTCAATTGATGTATTTTGTAGTTCCTGGTGCCTAAATTAGTGCTCAATTGATGTATTTTGTAGTTCCTGGTGCCTAAATTAGTGCTCAATTGATGTATTTTGTAGTTGCTGATGCCTATTCAAGAATATGATGTGAAATTGTGACTTGCCAGAATTGAGTATAAACTTGGTTTGACATGGAGCTGTTGACACTATGAAAAGTCTTATAATACTTTCAATACTTTGTCTCTGGAATATCCTAATTTTATGTTTCTTTTAAATATGTTATCCCGTTTTTTTTTTTTTCACCGAACTCAACGCCAAAAGATTGCACTGCAAATATCTGCACAAACTGCCGTTTCAATGATTTTACAAATCACATCAAATATTTGATAATGGAGTTAAAGTAAGTTACTTACTTTGAGAAACTATCATCAAGATTACTGTCATCAATACCCTGTCAGTAGAAGCAGATAATCAATAATTCAGTAAACTACAATTTTAATATTCACATATCTATCTCACCTTACAATATCAGATTTTATTGAAATATTAACAATGCTGTCAACATTAGGTTTAGTAACATTCTCTGTAGTGAGTAATTTAAATGCAGCTGTAACTCTTAATGACCAAGTACTGTAAAATACTTTATTTTAGCTGGAATTAATTTTCGCTGAAAAGGCATTTTGGGTGTTTTGTACGGAATTTATTTTCACTGAATTTTGACGAGTTGAATGTAAAATATAGGGAAAAGGTATATTCGCTAGATTTTATTTTCACTTAATCATTCCTTCAGCGAAAATAAAGTATTTGACAGTATACAATAAATGCAATTGATGGTTAATGTGTATTTCTATTAAAAATAAATTTCAATATTCAAAATATGATATTTAACACATTTTACTTATATTTACATACCCATTTGGCCATGAGCTGAGAAGCGGCATCAACGCTATCACTCTGCGACTGTGTTGTAGTATGATCCGTCGCTACTACATCTAATAATTTAGCAACACGTACATTGTTATTATGATGTCTGTCAATCATATGGGATGATGATGGTGCTGATGATGAAACTATGTGGCATGAAAACAAAACATAAAACACAATTATTACAAAGTGGCAATGAGTGAAGTACAACAGCTATGATTTCCAATACTATATGCAAGTTTAGCTGTTTTTTGAAATTCAATAACAATTACTTGCATTTTCTAGGAGACATTACATTGCTGCATGATTGAAGATGGTATCAAATGAGGAGTCACTTAAAGGCCCAGGTATACTATAAATACGCACCTAAACAATAGGGATCATTTCCTTGCTTGTCACGCTGTAGTAAACAGCTCCAGCCAAGCTCCGGTAAAAACATGTTTTCTCGAACTTACAGGTCGATTATGTCGTGCCAAAGTGGATGCATGTGACTATGAATATCACAGCAGTGACTGTGTAATATTTATGACAATTAATTGTGTACGAGCTGAGATTTTGGCGGATAAAAGTAAAGAACATGAACCGGGGAAAGGGATGCGCGACTAATCTTGAATAATTACTACTGTCAATCAAAGTCATGTGATGTTGGACCGCTGAAACAGGATGCATCATAGGCTACGCAAGTGATTAACACCATGCATTAGAATAGCCACACCTCCAATTCACACTTGCCCGGGGCAAGTGAATTGGGCCTTTAAGCTTGGATGGTGGAACACAGTAAATGTATATTGATGCCATTAGTGAAAAAAAAAAAAACAATCATGAAAATTAAAATTCATCATCTCAATAGAAAATGTACTGTTTTAACCATCATAATTACCTTTTGGATGTCTTGGATTTTTTGGTGGAGGACTTAATGAAAATGGTGAACCTTTTTTCATTGGGCTTGTATTCTGTGGTGATGGAGACGGTGATGGTGATGGTGATGGCGACAACGATGGAGATGACTTGGTTGATGATGTATGTGTGTTTGTATTATTGATACCAGGTATTGCTTGTGGTGCTGACATTTTATTGGGTGACCCTGCAATTTAAAAGCGGACTGTTTACAAATGATGAAATGAACATATAGTATAACTTGGATTCATAAGATGAGGGTGTGTAATCTTGATAATAGTGATACCGGTTATATTATTTACTAGAAAGTTCCATGTATCAACTGAACTGTACTGACTAAACTTATCTGAGAACCCAATCAATGATTGAATTGAATTGATTATAGAATCAGAAATGAGCGAGTTTTCATAAACACACAAGTCATTTAAAATGACACAGTCCCAGTTAAATTTTTGAAAGTTCTCTTTGTGCTCGTCATATTAAAGCAGAGGGGTTGTCGCGAGCGTGTCCTTGAAACTTGAGTTCCAAGTGCCGTATACAACAAATTGTTTATTCACATCAAAACACATGTTCCGTGTAGTAGTAATATGGCCAAAAATAAAAACAGCCGTTATTCGGCCATCTTTGATCTGATTATGAAACACACTGAAATGTATGATGTATGTGCCAAATACGAATGAAAATGGTACATAAATTGTGGAAATATAGTAGTAAGGCCAAAAAATCAGATGGCTGTCAATCGGCCATCCTTGACCAGATTTTGAAACAAATTGTCATGGACATGCATTCTAACATGTATAAAGTACATGTATGTGCCAAATTTGAATGAAAATGGACAAAGCATGTCCAAAATACAACATTTTCAAAAAACAAGATTGTATTGCACACCCTTGGTTTATGAATCATTGAGTTTATAGCATGGTGGTTGCCACCCTGCACCGTGTTTGATACGAGTCCCATAGCAACACATACATGTACAATGCGTATAAAATACATGTTTTGGTTTACACAAATTTCAAAGATGCCCTGCATAATGACCATCCCCCTTCATTGATTGCCAGACGTCATTAAAGAGTGGCAGTCGTCGTGCCATGTCCTGTTCGATATGGGACTCATAGCGACGTATACAATGTGTGTAAAATACATTGTTTATTTACATGAAATTCGACTACCACCGCGCTTTAAATTGTATTTCTCACCTGTTTCATATGGCGCTAGATCTTCTTGTTCATTTGAGTCATCCCAGCATTCAAATGCTATGTTAAATGACCGTGCTACTGATAAAGTTAACTCTTCTGCCTGTAGATAATAATTTAAAATAGAATGAGGGGAGGTTGTCCTATGCAGCTGTGTAAAATGCAATCAATGGATACAAAACGTGTTCACAACAGTTGGTTCAAGTCTTACCTGTTTTCGTTTCACACACTGAAAAGCATGACACTCTAAACCATCTGTGTCTACATTTTTTGTGATGTACCCAAATACTTTATCATGATTTTTATCAGCTGTACAGTAGGAAATTCTGTCAGAATAAAACAAAAGGGAACTATTTTAACCTCTCAGTCACTGTGCATATTGATATTACAAATGAACAGACCTTACTTTCACTTTATGCTGTCCAACATGTCACCAATGACCAAATAGTTTTGCTATAAGGTGGGCGTATTAGTTATTACAAGAAAAGTAATAAATAATTCATACATACAGTATTTGGGAATAGTATACTTCTGAGACTTTCTGTTTCGGATTGCATATGACATGTTTCTGATGCAGTACGTGCATGTCTAAAAACTAATATTGTAATGACAAAATTGTTTAAAATTTACCTAAATATAGGGACTTCATCAATTTCTTCTTTAGTAGCCAGGTCAACCTGTTTAATACCTTTTGGTGAGACTGTTAAGGACACTTTTTGAACTTTGTATGGTTGCGCTTTACTCTAAAGAAACAAAAAAATAATACATGTATGACAGATACACAAGAAATATATATGAATAAAAATTATCAGAAAGTATGACTGAATCATAGGTTTTTTTAATTAGTAATTGTTCTGACATCTCTACATCTTGTTTAAGATGAAGTAGCTTTGTAGTTAATTGTAGCAATATTCAACTCATTGAGGCACACCATTTTATAGCAAAAATCAGTGCAAATTTGGCAATTGGATTGTTTGTATTGTTAATAAATGACTCAAAAAATAGTAATGTCTAGACATAACACTGATATGAACAAAGTCAGATACAGTGTAACCAACATTAATATAAACATTAAAGTCACACTAGTCCCAGTCTGTTGATACATGTACACATACCACCACTTTGATGTTTCCAATTATTGTTTCAGTTAATCAAACAAAATGTTCCATGCTGCTAAGGTTGAACTTTCCAGCCAAGTCATTCACTGTACAAAAGTTCATGACACGAATATAGAAGGAGTGACTGTTTACACGATTTCTTGAACAATACTGTCATATTTCACTGTAATTTATAATTGATAGCAAATCTCACCTGTGCAACAATTTGTTTGACTGCTTCTGCAGTGGCTGCCTCGTCATTCGGTAGATCAATGGAACACATACCAAGATATTTAACAGTGAATGTAACTCCATCTAATAATGGCTCCTTATTTCCTGACCAATCATCAGTTAATTCTACAAAAACAAATAAATGTATACACAATTAATTATATGTCTCACTGCCAAAATCAGTTGAAAACAACAACTGCCAAGTAACTGGAAGTGTGTATAGGCCAATGCATTGTGATGCTGTTTACATTTTTGCCAAGCAGCTCACTGATCAGCACTCCTTTGCAATCTGCTACAACAACATTGCCAGTTGTTTTATTAACACGTATTAGCATATGAAACACCTGATTCCAGTGACTCCGTGTGCATGCGAAACATAAATAGCTGAACGGTCCATAATCATATAACTGTCTAAACTCATGTGACACTTCTGTTTTCAAGCATTTCAAAATTGTCAAATATACCTTGGCAGTTCTTGTTGCCATATACATTGGTAACAGATTTATCTCTTTTAATACTGAAGTCAAATACACAACCTCTTGATAGAAGTACACACTGGTCTGCAGGAAGTATATGTTCATATAGATTTGTGAAACTGTTTCGCTATTTCAAGTTTATGTTCACTGTTGAATTAATACAAATAGTATTTTGTCGTTATAATCTAAATACTAAAATGTCTAAAATACACCCTGTAATTTTCTTTTAATAATTTAAATTTGTCTTTCTCTTCTCAACCTGGAGTCAGATTTTTTTGTCTTGAAGCTTCTTAATGTTTTCAAAATATTTTCTCTAGTAATTTTCTTAACATGTAAAACACCTTGAAAAATACTTCCTTCTTACGAAAATCAGTGATATTTTGAAGATTTGGAAAAAGTTAAAGCAGGGAAGTCGTCGCCTGCGCTTGCGTCAGATGGCCATAGCGTGTCATTGTTTACAAACAAGCGTCTACCCATGAGCCTTTGTGTTTTTAGAGTGTTGTTATCAGCGCCTAAGACTCTATTCCCACACGTGACAACCCACCTGCTTTAAGAGTAAATTATTTAGAATTCCAGGTTCCCAAATTGATGGCGTTTGCGCGTTCGTTTGTGAGCTTGCGCATATTGTGTGACCTGGGGTCAACAAACTGGAAGGGAGGACAGATTTTGAACATTCCAAACGTGCAGAGTCGCAGTGCACTGAACATCAATGTTTCCAACTCGTAACGTAAAAATTCCCCTGAAATAAAAATGCCATCATCTTTCAACTAACTCGTACCAGCCTCTGAAAATTTGCACACTATTCTGCCTAAGCAAGTAGAACGAGCATGCAAATTATCTTTGGCTATAGCGTAATATTTTCATTTTTTTTGCAGGTATTTTGGGAGTTTAAAAACTATACCACGGTCATCTTTACTCTAATTCAGAATAGTAGTTATAAATAAATAAACGCTGCTCGGAAACCCATGGTATTAACAAACAGTTCAACTCATTTGTTGAGCTCACTACCTAAGGCGCGTTATTTGTTCTATTGTGGAATTTTTTGTGATTCTAACTTATAGTTCATGCGCGTTCTTACGTTCCTATGTTCTATCTATACGTTATCACACTTGCTTCTATGTTATCGATAAAGAGCCATTGCTCGAAACTTCTTGCTATTTTTAATAGTTATTTAGGACTACGATTACCAAATATTATCATCAATATATTTTACTCTGATTCAGTCAATTTTCTCTGAAATCCAAGTTTCTCAGCTGTCTTAAATAGTTCTTCTAGCTGCCTTCGTTTGTACCTGCTCACACTCACTCCTGTCTTTAAAAAAACGTTTCAAATATGCTGGGTTGCATGTCTGCCGATGCTCTTTTGACTTTTTATATTTTTGTCCTACCCTCGCCTCGCTCGTTCCTTGGTAGGGTACGCATGCGCAAATATAATTACATTACATTACGTCTGACGGTAATTCGGGAATTGGGAATTAAAAATGGCCACCAGGATGAGATGGAAAAAAACACAATAGCTGTTACATGTATTATGGAAACAATTTTATTTCCATTTGATGTAAGTTACTGCACAACATGCATGGCAAGATTGTATTAACCTTTAAACTGAATTTGGTGCTAGTATCTCAACACCTGTAAATATAGTACATAATAATAATACGTAATAATAATAATAACTTGATTGCATCCTTAGAAATACAATGTTTCTATCAGTTAATAGCAATAAAGATTGGTTGTGATAAATACTACTACAAAAAGAAAGTTAGTTGTTAATAGGATAAAGCAAGTGTTACATATCAAATGGCATTTTCATTTCTTGATTGAAAGGTGTTGTGAATATAGTTGCCAATCTTTTTCATTATTACATCATCTTTTGAAGTCATCAAGAAATGTATGTAGCAGTACATGTATCGATTGTTAAAATTTAGAGGAAGGCGCGACATTGCACTTTTTAACGTTATCTGATATTATCGTCTAAAAATGTCTAAGTTAGACAGGTCTGTCGGGCAACTATTGGGACAGTTCGTTTTTCTCCGATATTATCGATAATATCGTCTAACAATGTCTAAAAATGACTAAGTTAGACAGGTCTGTCTGGGCAACTATTGGGACAGTTCGTTTTTCTCTGATATTATCGATAATATCGTCTAACAATGTCTAAAAATGTCTAAGTTAGACAGGTCTGTCGGGCAACTATTGGGACAGTTCGTTTTTCTCCGATATTATCGATAATACCGTCTAACAATGTCTAACAATGTCTAAGTTAGACAGGTCTGTCTGGGCAACTATTGGGACAGTTCGTTTTTCTCCGATAATATCGATAATATCGTCTAAAAATGTCTAAGTTAGACAGGTCTGTCGGGCAACTATTGGGACAGTTCGTTTTTCTCCGATATTATCGATAATACCGTCTAACAATGTCTAACAATGTCTAAGTTAGACAGGTCTGTCGGGCAACTATTGGGACAGTTCGTTTTTCTCCGATATTATCGATAATATCGTCTAACAATGTCTAAAAATGACTAAGTTAGACAGGTCTGTCTGGGCAACTATTGGGACAGTTCGTTTTTCTTTGATATTATCGATAATATCGTCTAACAATGTCTAAAAATGTCTAAGTTAGACAGGTCTGTCTGGGCAACTATTGGGACAGTTCGTTTTTCTCCGATATTATCAATAATATCGTCTAAAAATGTCTAAGTTAGACAGGTCTGTCGGGCAACTATTGGGACAGTTCGTTTTTCTCCGATATTATCGATAATATCGTCTAACAATGTCTAAGTTAGACAGGTCTGTCGGGCAACTATTGGGACAGTTCGTTTTTCTCCGATATTATCGATAATATCGTCTAACAATGTCTAAAAATGACTAAGTTAGACAGGTCTGTCTGGGCAACTATTGGGACAGTTTGTTTTTCTCCGATATTATCGATAATATCGTCTAACAATGTCTAAAAATGTCTAAGTTAGACATCTCTGCCAGAATTTCATTAGATTTTATTAGACGATAATTATCCGTTAATGATTTATAGGACATTGTCGCGCATTCATGAAAATTTAAGTATATTATTTTCCTCATGTTGTACTTTATTTTATTTTTCTCCTCATGTTGTACTTTGTTTGTCCTGGAATGTCCAAGCATTCATTGCAAGGTAAACTACATGTATGTAACTTGGTGACTTGTACATGTGACAAAGAAGGAATTTCTGAATCACGCCATAATAATTCAGATAAACAATGACTACTTTGATGGTTTTGTTTACCAAATGTAGCAAGGTCATGCCAATGTACTGGGTAAGTGCCATAAACAATACAATATTTCAAACACTTGTATACCACCAATCTTGACCACTCCCACTAGTATCAGATTGTCACATGCACTGAAGGACCTCAACACCTGTTCACAAAGATGTTACAAAAAAAATCAGACCACAAGAGTTTTTCTCAGCTCTTCAGACTTGTGTTCCAGTTAGTAAGGACCTTACATGTAGTTCATTGTAATATCAAGCATGAATTAAAGCAGTCTTTTAATGGGTTGACCATTAGAAACTCTGACAATGGCAGAAATGAAAAAAAAAAAAAAATTGTTCAGGAGATATTTGCAGGGATCAATAACAGAAAAAAAGAAATAATATTTTCTGTAGTGTGAAAAAGAAAATTTATCATGAAAACATCGCTCCTTTTCCCAAATCAAAATTAAAAGCAAAGATGTTTAATTCCTTGAACAATATAATATTTCTTACTAAGATGGGAAATTATTAACAGAGAATTAACAGAAAAATACAGCAAGCAACTCGTGGGTCGAATAGCTCAGCTGTTTCAGCAGCGCACAGTCTTGCAATAAGTGCATACATAGTGGATTTGTTAGTATAGATAACGCAATGTTCATTAAAATCAAATTTCAAAAGAAAATTACATAAATACCAGATACATGTATCAAACCAATTAAAGTAGAATTTTCCAAGGCTGAAGGCGATGACAACAGCAGACAATTATCTAAACCACCTGTCATTTTTTATGACAGTGAAACTAAAAATGAAATGCATAATAGGGAAAATTAGGTCATTTAATGTGATAATGACTGATATCGTTATTTATATCACAAAAGTTCAAATACCTGTTCTTTAAAGTGTAATTAATACAACCTGCATAATATATGGATACTGATCACTGAGTAACTGGAGAAATTTAAATACTAGTACAATTATTAGTATCAACAAGGTTGTATAATTTTTTATAATGTGGCAAGTGCTTTTGTAATGTACATGTAATAGAGCAATGGTCGATATGGGACTTATAGCGATGTACACAACGTGTGTAAAATACATGGTTTATATGAAATTCAAACACGTTGTGCGAGACCACCACGATTTAAGGTAGTATGGTACTCGCGAGTTTTTACATGTGCGCATATACATGAGTTATGATACTTCGTGCTGAAATCTGTTCATAATTAATCATTTTAGCATTACTCAATAGTATGTGAACCTTTTTGGTTCACTGTTGATCTGTTAGACAACAATGAAAACACATTAACCCCCCCTAAAAATATTGTTATTTTTTAATTCTACTAGACATCATAAAGCACCTTGCAAGATACTACAAATCTTTTTTTTCTCCATATGTCAACAAGCAAAATTTTGAAATACATTTTATTTTAGTGAAATGTCCTAAAACAGATGAAACATGCTATTTTCATCGCATTTTGTACATCGATTAATTCTAAATCTAGTGACCCCATGCTTTTAATCCATTTTCCTCATCCTGGTAAATTTACAAGAAACAGGGAAGTGATTTGATATAATTCATAAAATGAAAAGGGCTTTCATTTCCTTTTTCGTGTGTGTATGATGCAATTATTTAAAGTGACACTTGTCAGAACTGCATCTGTCTTTCAGTTCTTGGTTGGTCTTTTTAAACATGTGCACTATACACAGTTCAAAACATTAAACATTGCTCACAGTCGTAATTGAACATTTTTATCTAAGCATAAAACATTATATATACCGGTAGTAATAAAAGTTATCTTATCTACTTGTAGTTTCTTTCCAGTAAATTCTCTAGCTACAAATACTGGACTTTTACAATGTAAGTAAAACCAAACATGTTTGAGCACATGTTAGTTGTATTGGGCAGCATAATAGTATTTATCCCTCTCAATTACACCAATAGAACACTATCAACTCAAAGAAAAACTGCCATACCGACGACGATGTATAACTGTAGTGCTGAACATAATAACTGCCATGTGTTGGTATGTAGCGTCAAAGAAGATACATTCCTGTGTTCATTTACATTGATATCTTACAGGTTACTTTCCCACCACACCCAACATTCTAGAAGACCTAGATTAAATTGCTTTCACTTTATTTCAGTCACTATGAAATCAAGTTTTATTGTCTGAATGAATGAATGAATGAATGAATAGGGTCGGGGGTCACACGAGAGCTAGTCTGGAGTCTGGACAGAAGGAGGAACCCTCACACAAGTAAAATTTTCTCTGTAAATAAATGTGTACATTTTTGTGTTAATTGTTGTAGTTCAACAACCTTTTACTATAACTGTAAGTGAATTGTTGCTGTCACTTTTACGTGAAGAGTATAAAAGACTGATTTCAGTAGTCAGACGGTACAATAGAATACATAATGAATGAATGGTTTGAGAATTGAGGTGGGCTGGGGAGGGTGGTCTCAATTTGCAGTAAATTCTCCCACGTAAATGATACATGTGTCTATGGGAGAAATAAATATTTTTGGAATTCTATGATAAATCATACTAGGCATGTCTTTAGACTCCAGACCCATGGATGGATAAAAAATAATAAATCATTTACAATATTCAAATCACTTGAGAATTAAGTCTTGTGCTGACCTAGTTTCTCAAGAAATCTCACCTTTGTAAAGAAAGGCGAACCCATCTATGCACGCTTTACTAAAATAAATTCAGGATAAGAAGAAACTTTATCATGTTTTGCACAGGATGTGGTTAAACTTCCTCTTTAAGGACAGAAAAAAAGTTACTCAATGTCACCGGCATGTAGAGCATATCGAAGGCAACAGAAGAGAAAGTCCCAGGAAATAAAGACTTTCTAATACTGCTGACCACCCCTTCCCCACGTAAATGTACATCAGACTATCTAGCATTACTAAAATTTAGATAAAATTGGGAAAATGTTCTCATAAATGGAAATACATAATTATACGATCTGTATTGAAATAGATGAACATTGATTAATTGAACAAAGACATGTTGGGCTTCTGCTGACTGTTCACCAGTAGCCAATGAGCTATGGCGAATTACATTTAGATTTGCAGTCCTGTTCGACTCGTGGCTTCTGCTGACCGTTCACCAGTAGCCAATAAGCTATGGCGAATTACATTTAGATTTGCAGTCCTGTTGTACTTGTGGCTTCTGCTAACTGTTCACCAGTAGCCAATGAGCTATGATGAATTACATTTAGATTTGCAGTCCAGTTGGACTCGTGGCTTTTGCTGACCGTTCACCAGTAGCCAATGAGCTATGGCGAATTACATTTAGATTTGCAGTCCTGTTCGACTCGTGGCTTCTGCTGACCGTTCACCAGTAGCCAATAAGCTATGGCGAATTACATTTAGATTTGCAGTCCAGTTGTACTCGTGGCTTCTGCTAACTGTTCACCAGTAGCCAATGAGCTATGATGAATTACATTTAGATTTGCAGTCCAGTTGGACTCGTGGCTTCTGCTGACCGTTCACCAGTAGCCAGTGAGCTATGGCGAATTACATTTAGATTTGCAGTCCAGTTGGACTCATGGCTTCTGCTAACTGTTCACCAGTAGCCAATGAGCTATGATGAATTACATTTAGATTTGCAGTCCAGTTGGACTCGTGGCTTCTGCTGACCGTTCACCAGTAACCAATGAGCTATGATGAATTACATTTAGATTTGCAGTCCTGTTGGACTCGTGGCATCTGCTGACCGTTCACCAGTAGCCAATGAGTTATGATGAATTACATTTAGATTTGCAGTCCTGTTGGACTCGTGGCTTCTGCTGACCGTTCACCAGTACCCAATGAGCTATGACGAATTACATTTAGATCTGTCTGATTACAATAAATATTGACTTTCACCTTGAATAATAAGATTATAATTTCAAATATTCAATTACTCAGACAAAATGGTTATCATATTTTCATCGCGGTATATAATAATTAATAATAAATAATGCACAGTGTAGTTTCTCAAAAAAAAAATTAACAGTGAAAAAATGACACATGTATGTACTATATATGCTATAAATAGGTGCACAGGTCAAAATGCTGGAGTACCCTCTACCTTAAACAAGCCCTATTGGAGAGAGTTGGTAAGAAATTCTTGCCAAACCATTCTATCTACCAGACATCACAATTGGCATAACATTCACGTCAATGAAATACTTAAAATTCCTGCAATGCATAATAGGATAAGAGAGTGATTTACAACATCAACTTTCTGGAATATTCCACCATGGTATGAAGTCACGAGTTGTACTTCCTTGGGTACAATATGTCAGAGGTCAATGATATACATGAAATACTAGCTAATGATGTTAGAAAATTAAGGGAGCTTGTACCGTACCGCGACATGTACTCAAAACCTTATTTGACCTGAATATCCTTATATTGGCTGAGAATGAAACAAAATAAAATTTGGATAAATTCAGTGATTTTTAAAATATACAGAATTAAGACTGCTTTCGAATGTTTTACTGATAGGGCCCATCAGTGTGAACATATACTAGCAATAAGCAGTTTGGATCAGAGCAGGCCAGGTGCACATGATAGATGTGCATTAAAATATAGCCTTGTTACTGTATTGAATATCAGATAAAAAAAATGATACCAGGTAAAAATAGATACATAATTCATAACTCAAGTATTTATATAGTATTTGTTGACACTGATACAAATGAGATATTTGTACAAACCTGAGTCATGCCACAGCACGACAACTGTTAATATACATGTACATGGGAGAGAAGGTACACTTTTTCCCCAAATTATATGACATTTTTTTAATAGTATAAGCATGTTACAGGATGAAACATAATACTTGGGTCAATCGTTAAAATTGCTCTATTAAAATAACCTAGATTCATAATTTTTATTACTGTAGATCTAGTTTTAAAAACATACATTTGTACAATAATGAACATATGTTTTGACAGATGTATACATGTAACTTAACCATGCAGTGGGGAGAGGTATTATGGAAATAAGAACTGATGTAATTTTAAATGACATGTGCACCCATGGGTAATAGGCCACCTATACTGCCTGTATATTTACCAGCAGCCTGCCTTCACCAAAATGAATATACAATGACAGTGTAATGAGGACACCTGTTCAATCTGTTATTCACAACAACCCTAAGAGATTAGTAAATTGTGTAAAACTGCAAGTCATGAATTATACGATCACCATGGATACAGGGCATGGTTTAATCCTCATACACAATCATTTATACTGGTATTTGATATTTAAAAAAATTTACAAGTCCATAAGCTAAGATACTAGTGAAGAAACTCAAATTATTCACACTTGGTCAAAATAAATATAATAAATAATATCATTATTAATATACATGTACCGATACATATATTGCCAAAATGAGTTTGAGTTGGCATTCAGGGAGAGGGGCGAATTCATTGATTGTAAGGAACCATTAATTAGAGACGTGCATATGCCAAAATAGTTGATTGTGTAATATTTAGAATTGAGCTTTATTTGACATTTTAGATTCATAAATACAAAATTTAATGTAATTTTTCAAAAAATTACGTCTGATTGTCACCACCCAGACTGCCCTCACCATGCACCAGCTTGGTAATGTAATATTTAATGACAGTTATGATAACTATGACAGATACTAGAATGACAGGGTAGTTACCGATAGGTGGTCATCATTCCATCTTAAATATAAAGTATAAAATGCAGACCATGCCATACATACCAAGATCATGTTTGGACTAGTCATATGACTGCCATGTGATGTAGACTCATGAATAGCAATGACGTAAATGACACCATTCACAGAATACCATCATTCATTGAAATTACAATGGCGCCACATGAATGGGAAAAGTTATTGCAATTGTAAAACTTCAAATTGTATTTAACAATGACTATACAGTTTGTAAAGGTGAAAATATCGAGACGTACAACTGTATAAATATACAAACAGGATAAAGGCTCAATTTTAAAATCAAAATCAATGTTTTCTATTACTAGAATAAATTTATTTAATGAACTAGCATGTTGCCATAGTAACATAATATAATGACAAATTCTTTTAAGGACATAACTTGTTACCATGGTGATCATGGTAATTCATGCTGACCATGAAAAAAATTAATTTTAACAGTTTGAAAATACTGATAATAGAAGATAATGGTCATTTAATTGTATTAATTGCTTGGTTGTTGGTAATGTTTCCTTGAACACTACTCAATGACCAAGAGATTATGTTACAAACAAACTGCACATTCTTCCACACAATGATTTATAGAATGAAATTATGCAATTTTTTTTTTTTTTTGAATATTGGGACAAAAGCTCTGGCAAGAAAAATCTATTGCAATTAAATGATGATTAATGATTAATGATTAATTGTTGGGAGAAGGGTAGGGACTAGTTTAAAAAAAAAAAAAAAAAGATTTTTACCATCTGCTACATTTGTTATTGTCACATGACCTTTACTCAGAACTCGCATAATTACTGTCACATGATCATTAATCATGATTTGCAGCAGAACATTGCAGTTACCAGGTAGGACATAGGTGAAAACTACAAAACAGAAAATTATGGCAACATGCCAATATTTACACTGAATCTGTTCCATTGAGGATTATCAATGGGGTCTACACTACTGTATTTAGGATAGAAATTCCTTTTTAACAATCAACCAATCATCCTCACTCTAAGAAGATTAACTATGACCATGTGCATGGTGCCCTATTATTCACTAATCTAAATTTATGATATTTAGTGGCCAAAATAAACAGACAACTTGGGCGGGGATCATGTGAATGTAGAATCCATCAGGTGGTAGGGGATGTATAACTACATGTGTATAATAGTTTGAGAGCAAATTTTTGTAACTTTACAGAAAATAAACCTCCAAAACTTTATCAGGGCATGTAGGCAATGAAAAACTATGTCCATTTGGTAAACAATTAACCAAACACTATAGACAAATCTGTACAAATTATTGCATTGAAATATTTTATGATGAGAGACTGGCAAAAACAAGAAGTGACCTAAACAAATTGTCACATGCAGACCAATACTAGTAGACGCCTACAAAAAAAATCAGATGAACTTGTGTAGAATTAGGAGGGCGTTACCACAGCCAACATGTGATTGTGATAGAAATGACTTCTTCCCCCTTAAGTAGGTGTTTCAGTTGAATACATATGTACATGTGAATCACAAATAACATGTGTATCCAAGTCATGTTGTAATTAAGTCACAGACAAAATTTACCTTCCTTCCTACAATTTGAATATAAAACATTCAAACTCATTTCATTGTCCAGTGTTCAACTTGTGATAAAGCTAAAAATAAATATCTACTAGTCCACACTGACTATTTATTACTAATTTAGTAATTATTATGTTGCACTGAATGAGTAATTGTAGTCCCCATCAAATACAAAATAAACTAAAATGAATTTTTACGTATTACGATATATATTTAAATATTATATCATTATTTTTTCAAACATGATTTAATGAATGTTTTTACAGTTGCGTAATTTAATAAGAGAATATTCCCTTTTTTAGAAAATGTAAAAGGAAACCAAGTTAAAAGTGCTTGTTTAGTTTTTTCGCAACTAAACAACGATCAGGCCCTCTTCTAGGTTTAATTACGTAATGTCTGTTGGGATCTGTTTGACGATTACCATGTCTGAGCCGCTACGTCTAGTCTACGTACGTGATGGTGTGCGTGTTTAGATCCGCCGTGAAGGTAATATTGAACACACTATCAAGCCACATCCCACCCAAAACAAACTAAAGACAAAAAAACGGATATTTAGTAGCAAGTGGAGAAAATAAATTATTGTAAAAGCTGAAATTATTTCATATTAAGAGGGCCAGACACGTACGTACTATTCGGTTTACCGGGTAATACGACATCAGACAAAGAGGCCTTTGAAAAGGGGATTGATTTGTATTCGTCACACCAACGACGTGAATAAAATGTGTGCTACATTACTGATATAAACAAAGCCAAAAAGAACGATTTAAATTGGTAATTTTGAATGAAACTCGACAGTCAGTTACCAAATAACCGAACAATTTCATGTTGGTTGAAAATAAAGACAGATTTGACAGCAAGTACAGATTTTTGTACACAGGCCTCACGACTCACAACGTGCTGTGTGACCTTCAAAAGAAAAACGCCGGTACGCCTAAAACGACACATGAGTACGCAATATTTACAAAAAAAAAACACGATGTAAAATACTACAAATAGAATAATTATCTGAATATTAAGTACCACACACACAAAGACCGATGCGTGGTTTTAGGCGGAAATGGTAACCCAATGACGACTGTACACTCATACGCACAGATACTAGTAAATGCCGGTATAAACAAAACATTGGAGTGCCATGTTCTGAGTGGATATTTTTTTTGAGAAGAAGAAAATTTTACTCACTTCGGTGCTTTCCGGATTTTCCAAATCGATTTTTCATCATCTTCGGTTTTCCGTATGAAGAAAATTTATATTTACCAACAAATATGTTACCAATAAACGAAATAAGCAAACGTATACGGCTTAAAATCTTCACGGAGGTGACCGATCGGAATGCGTAGTATGTCAAACTGTCGGTTCCTTTGCTGAATCAATGCGAGACCGAATGGCGGCAATTACCATATAAGGTAATATTGTGGGCGTTGGCTATGACGTTTGTGCAGCTCGGCTGGTTATTCGGCGGGAATTGGACACGTTGTTGGCAACGATTCAAGTAATGTGTAGTCAACGTCACGCCATTCGCGTAGCCGACTGCCGCGACAAACTCGGTTATTTAGGTGAATGGCAGTTCGCCAAAAGGTTATCCGGAGGCCGTGTAAGGGATTTGAGTTATTTTGTGTTTTGTTCGAGACAAGACAACACGTGTTGTGTCTGGGGATTCAGATCCGTCTGATATAGTAATTTATTTAACATGAATTATGCTATGCTATTCACAGTAATTAATTGCTTCCGTTTGGTTCACATTAATCATCACAAACACCGGCAACACGTGTCTTATGTGATGCCCCCAATAGTGGGCAATATTATTATGATATTTGGAATGTCACGCTCTTTTTTTTACTTCCGGGCTCAGATGGAATACATTTTTATACATAATTAATGGATGGGTTTTTACATAATTAATGGTATTTTGTTTTTGTTTGCTGGAGAACAGGTTCGCAATTGTATGGAAAATCACCTATTCAACCTACTGATGAGTTTCCTTCTTGTTACTACTCTTCTCACTGACGGGTTCCTTCCCACATAAACCCTTTTTACCATTACTACTACAGGTGATGGGATTCAAACCCACTCACCAATGAGTTTCCCTGTCACATAAACCCTTTTTACCATTACTACTACAGGTGATGGGATTCAAACCCACTCACCAATGAGTTTCCCTGTCACATAAACCCTTTTTACCATTACTACTACAGGTGATGGGATTCAAACCCACTCACCAATGAGTTTCCCTGTCACATAAACCCTTTTTACCATTACTACTACAGGTGATGGGATTCAAACCTACTCACCAATGAGTTTCCCTGTCAAATAAACCCTTTTTACCATTACTACTACAGGTGATGGGATTCAAACCCACTCACCAATGAGTTTCCCTGTCAAATACACCCTTTTTACCATTACTACTACAGGTGATGGGATTCAAACCCACTCACCAATGAGTTTCCCTGTCAAATAAACCCTTCTGACTACTGTTGGTGGTGGGATTTGAACCCACTTACCTCCTATGAAAGGTTCCCTCCTCAAATACACCTATCATCCTGCCGTTGGTGGTGGGATTTGAACCCAGTTACCAGGACTGCAATTGTACCTGTCTGATAAATTCTCCTTACTACTGTTTTAATGGGAATCAAACCATTATTACTACTACCAGTTGTGGGGTTCAAACCCACTCATCCAAACAACAAATTTCCTCTCGGACAAACTCTTTTTAATACTGTAGGTGGTGGGATTCAAAACCACTCACCCCCTAACAAAGGTTTCCCTCTCAGTTGAACCCTTATTACTACTACGAGTACTGGTTATGGGATTTAAACAAACTCCCCCACCCTTACTACTGTTGGTGGTGGCATTTGAACTCTCACCTACTCATAAAGCTTTCCACCTCAGATGAAGCTTAATCTTTCTACTGGTGGTGGTGGAATTTAAACCTACTTACCCCCTAATAATGAGTCCCAGAGATAAACCCTGCTTACTACTGTTGGTGATGGTATTCAAACCCACTCATGTCCTGACAGGTTTCCTTTTCAGATGAACCACTTTTACAATACCACTACCAGTTGTGGGATTCAAACCCACTTACCCCAACAAAAAGTTTCGCTTCTGATATAATCTTCCTTCTACTGTCGGTGTAGTGCCAGAATTCTCACTAAAACCCTTATTCACTGTATAGACATAACCAAACCACAATATTTTCAAGGTAAATGGAACACAAAGTCACATGAGTGATTTGTTTATGGGAAATTAAATGTGAAGTTGCTTTTATTTTGTCACTCAATGATGTAAGATGGCAAAATTTATTGGTTTGAATTGGAAATTCATGGAGTTAAAGGAACACTGAATGCTCCTTGGTGTATCTAATCAAATCATTCAATTTAACTGAGGTTAAATACAGCCTTTCCTAACATGATCATGCACAGGTTTGTAGCAACAGTTTTGTATTATTTAATCCTTGTAATACAGAAGTGAAATTACATTTGTGACATCAAATGAATAAACACTAGTTTGGAATGTATGCATAGAATTTCACTAACATGTGTACTAATTAACTACGTTCAGCATGGTTAATATAATGGTTTGCACAAAAGGATTGATACTTGCATATTATGTGTGTAATTATATGACTGATAATTGTTTGAAAATGTTTTAAACCAATATGTGCTTTTTAACTACCCCCGGTACCTACTTTGCATAATTAAAAGTTTTACCACCTGGGCTTTGTTTTTCTTAGCAAGTTGCACAACTGTATTAAAAATAACTAGTACAATGTATAAGCTATAATGTATTAATGCTGATATGCATATTAGGTCGCAGTTGACCAGAGCTCTGTTCTGTTTGTATGCATATTGATTGAGCCACAGTTGGCCAGAACAATGTTTTGTTTGTAGGCATATTAGGCCACAGTTGGCCAGAGCTCTGTTTTGTTTGTATGTATATTAAGCCACAGTTGACCAGAGCTGTATTTTCTTTGTATAAATATTATGCCACTGATGGCCAGAGCTCTGTTTTGTTTGTATGCATATTATACCAATGCTGGCCAGAGCTCTGTTTTGTTTATATGCATATTAAGCCACAGTTGGCCAGAGCTCTGTTTTGTTTGTATGCATATTAAGCCACTGTTGGCCAGAGCTCTGTTTTGTTTGTATGCATATTAAGCCACAGTTGGCCAGAGCTCTGTTTTGTTTGTATGCATATTAAGCCACAGTTGGCCAGAGCTCTGTTTTGTTTGTATGCATATTAAGCCACAGTTGGCCAGAGCTGTATTTTCTTTGTATGCATATTATGCCACTGCTGGCCAGAGCTCTGTTTTGTTTGTATGCATATTATGCCACTGCTGGCCAGAGCTCTGATTTGTTTGTATGCATATTATACCAATGCTGGCCAGAGCTCTGTTTTGTTTGTATGCATATTAAGCCACAGTTGGCCAGAGCTCTGTTTTGTTTGTATGCATATTATGCCACTGCTGGCCAGAGCTCTGTTTTGTTTGTATGCATATTAAGCCACAGTTGGCCAGAGCTCTGTTTTGTTTGTATGCATATTATGCCACTGCTGGCCAGAGCTCTGATTTGTTTGTATGCATATTATACCAATGCTGGCCAGAGCTCTGTTTTGTTTGTATGCATATTAAGCCACAGTTGGCCAGAGCTCTGTTTTGTTTGTATGCATATTATGCCACTGCTGGCCAGAGCTCTGTTTTGTTTGTATGCATATTATACCAATGCTGGCCAGAGCTCTGATTTGTTTGTATGCATATTATACCAATGCTGGCCAGAGCTCTGTTTTGTTTGTATGCATATTAAGCCACAGTTGGCCAGAGCTCTGTTTTGTTTGTATGCATATTATGCCACTGCTGGCCAGAGCTCTGTTTTGTTTGTATGCATATTAAGCCACAGTTGGCCAGAGCTCTGTTTTGTTTGTATGCATATTATGCCACTGCTGGCCAGAGCTCTGTTTTGTTTGTATGCATATTATGCCACTGCTGGCCAGAGCTCTGTTTTGTTTGTATGCATATTATACCAATGCTGGCCAGAGCTCTGTTTTGTTTCTATGCATATTATGCCACTGCTGGCCAGAGCTCCGTTTTGTTTGTATGCATATTAAGCCACTGTTGGCCAGAGCTCTGTTTTGTATGTATGCATATTATGCCACTGTTGGCCAGAGCTCTGATTTGTATGTATGCATATTATGCCACTGTTGGCCAGAGCTCTATTTTGTTTGTATGCATATTTTACCAATGCTGGCCAGAGCTCTGATTTTTATGTATGCATATTATGCCACTGTTGGCCAGAGCTCTGATTTGTATGTATGCATATTATGCCACTGTTGGCCAGAGCTCTATTTTGTTTGTATGCATATTATGCCACTGTTGGCCAGAGCTCTGATTTGTTTGTATGCATATTTTACCAATGCTGGCCAGAGCTCTGATTTGTATGTATGCATATTATGCCACTGTTGGCCAGAGCTCTGATTTGTATGTATGCATATTATGCCACTGTTGGCCAGAGCTCTATTTTGTTTGTATGCATATTATGCCACTGTTGGCCAGAGCTCTGATTTGTATGTATGCATATTATGCCACTGTTGGCCAGAGCTCTGATTTGTATGTATGCATATTATGCCACTGTTGGCCAGAGCTCTATTTTGTTTGTATGCATATTTTACCAGTGCTGGCCAGAGCTCTGATTTGTATGTATGCATATTATGCCACTGTTGGCCAGAGCTCTATTTTGTTTGTATGCATATTATGCCACTGTTGGCCAGAGCTCTGATTTGTATGTATGCATATTATGCCACTGTTGGCCAGAGCTCTGATTTGTATGTATGCATATTATGCCACTGTTGGCCAGAGCTCTGATTTGTATGTATGCATATTATGCCACTGTTGGCCAGAGCTCTGATTTGTATGTATGCATATTATGCCACTGTTGGCCAGAGCTCTGATTTGTATGTATGCATATTATGCCACTGTTGGCCAGAGCTCTGATTTGTATGTATGCATATTATGCCACTGTTAGCCAGAGCTCTGTTTTGTTTGTATGCATATTATGCCACTGTTGGCTAGAGCTCTATTTTGTTTGTATGCATATTTTACCACTGTTGGCCAGAGCTCTGTTTTGTTTGTATGCATATTATGCCACTGTTGGCCAGAGCTCTGTTTTGTTTGTATGCATATTATGCCACTGTTGGCCAGAGCTCTATTTTCTTTGTATGCATATTTTACCAATGCTGGCCAGAGCTCTATTTTGTTTGTATGCATATTTTACCAATGCTGGCCAGAGCTCTGATTTGTGTGTATGCATATTATGCCACTGTTGGCCAGAGTTCTGATTTGTATGTATGCATATTATGCCACTGTTGGCCAGAGCTCTATTTTGTTTGTATGCATATTTTGCCAATGCTGGCCAGAGCTCTGATTTGTATGTATGCATATTATGCCACTGTTGACCAGAGCTCTATTTTGTTTGTATGCATATTATGCCACTGTTGGCCAGAGCTCCGATTTGTATGTATGCATATTATGCCACTGTTGGCCAGAGCTCTGATTTGTATGTATGCATATTATGCCACTGTTGGCCAGAGCTCTATTTTGTTTGTATGCATATTATGCCACTGTTGGCCAGAGCTCTGATTTGTATGTATGCATATTATGCCACTGTTGGCCAGAGCTCTGATTTGTATGTATGCATATTATGCCACTGTTGGCCAGAGCTCTATTTTGTTTGTATGCATATTTTACCAATGCTGGCCAGAGCTCTGATTTGTATGTATGCATATTATGCCACTGTTGGCCAGAGCTCTATTTTGTTTGTATGCATATTATGCCACTGTTGGCCAGAGCTCTGATTTGTATGTATGCATATTATGCTACTGTTGGCCAGAGCTCTGATTTGTTTGTATGCATATTATGCCACTGTTGGCCAGAGCTCTGTTTTGTTTATATGAATATTATGCCACTGTTGGCCAGAGCTCTATTTTGTTTGTATGCATATTATGCCACAGTTGGCCAGAGCTCTGGATTGTTTGTATGCATATTATGCCACAGTTGGCCAGAGCTCTGATTTGTTTGTATGCATATTATGCCACAGTTGGCCAGAGCTCTATTTTGTTTGTATGCATATTTTATCAATGCTGGCCAGAGCTCTGATTTATTTGTATCCTAACAATTTGCTCAAATGTATTATAACATAATGCATCATTAGTTTTGATTCAATGTTAGTAACCACTGAGCAAGGTCAAGGCATTTGTTGCTTGTTAAAAAAACATCAAAGAATGTTGAATTATCATTTCACACAGAAACACTTGCTAGCATCTCTATAGCTTGGGTGTTGTCAAAAAACACATACTTTAAAATACTGGATAGAGAGGAAACTCAGCTTTATCAGGCTGGAGTAAGTCATTGAGAAAACACACAGTTCCAGCCAAGCCTTCATATAAACTAAACGGACAATCTGGTGTTCTAGCTTCTTTTTGAAATTTTGCACTAAATATGAAATCAGCAAACTGGACAGCTCTATGTAGGTGTTTTGGATCACCAGTGAGACGATACAACAGAAGGAAAACATAACCACTTCCGGCAACACCATGACATATTCCTGGACCTTTTCGGAGTAATCCTCTTTGCCATGTTAGTTCTCCACATCTAAGACAGGCTTCCATATACTTACTGTCATTCCATGTTAGATATGCTTTAGCGAGTAAGTATACCACTCCTGGTGACAGAGAAAGAAACAATTCAGAAACATTTGACCATCACCATTAGGTTATTATTTGAAATAATAATTTGATTATCAGTTATCCTTTCAAAACAAACACATCATTTTGTAGAATGTATGCAAATTAGATGGGCTGTATGCAAATTAGTGTAATACATACATAAGACTTTCCGGTAACGCAATGCGGAAGTGAATTATCGATGTCGAAGTACGATCTGTTGGAATTGATTTCAGCGAATAAACGACATAGTTTTTCCAAAAAACTAGTAACTAGCCATTTTTGAGAGGTAAACTGAATATGGCATGAAATATTTACCGCATTTTACTTGTATTAACAGGTCATTGTCGAAGCGTAGGTTACGCACGGTTACCGTGTTCTACGCATTCACAACATGTTCACAGCGATCGATATCCACGCTGTATCATATAAAAACGATTACCAAGATTCGTTACGCAAGACCAATTTTTAGATTAGTTGCATTTTGAAGGGGTGGGCGCTTTGCCGAATGTGACCCCAAATATAAAAATTGCGCAAAAGTGGGGGGTGGGCGCTTGCCCGGGCATGGGTGCTAACGAGGTCGAGTACGGTATTAACCAATCAGGATGGCATCAACTAGAATTCAAGACAATTTATAGTGGTTTGCTCTTACCTGGTGCCCCATGACACCAATGTACCAGTTCATTATCAACTGGTCTTTTCGAGTAACATTCACTGACAGAAGGAGCATAGTTCCCATCTGATGTCTCTATTTTCAAGAAGAAATCAACTGATTCCCTTATATCTTTTTCAATAGATGGATCAGATTTGAAGAAACTCGGGAAATGCATCAAGATCTGTAGTATTGCCGAAAGACCATGGGCAGCACCTGTAATGGGATTATCCATAATTCTTCAAAATAATAAAACAAGCAGTCTGTTGGCTGAGATAGCTCCGCTGTTATCAATGCATAATTAAAGAACTGAAGATATAATTAGAAAATGAACAATATGTATAGTATCAACGCAATCAGACTTGCAGTTTTTAACAAGAAGTCGAAAATATCACTTTTTACCAAAAATTACGAAAATATTCACCAAAATTAGAGAATTATAGATATCATCACAAAATGAACAAATCTGGAGAGGTCCACATGTAGTACGTATAAATGTAATATCAAAGCAATCAGACTGGGAGCCAGGTAAAACTTGCAATGGAAAACAACTACTGCAGTCCAGACTGGGAGCCAGGTAAAACTTACAATGGAAAGCAGCTACTGCAGTCCAGACTGGAAGCCAGCTAAAACTTGCAATGGAAAGCAGCTACTGCAGTCCAGATTGGAAGCCAGCTAAAACTTACAATGGAAAACAACTACTGCAGTCCAGACTGGAAGCCAGCTAAAACTTACAATGGAAAACAACTACTGGAGTCAAGACTGGGAGCCAGCTAAAACTTACAATGGAAAACAACTACTGAAGTCAAGACTGGAAGCCAGCTAAAACTTACAATGGAAAACTAAATGTTGAGTAAATGTGGTGGATACTCATATATCTTATACTGGCCACCAGAGGGCGCTGATTTAAATGCATTTTGCTTGGACCTTTTTCAAAGTTAAAATAACCTTCCAATTAATTTTAACTTTTATTGCTTGACAGTTGGAAATATTCTTACCCAAATATTCTGTATCATAATATGCATACATCAATGGTATAGGGGAACGATGACGTTTTGAATAGTCTCGACCAGAAGCTACCATACTGTTACACAGTGCATGTGCTGTCTCATTAGGTATAACCTACAGAATCAGGATAATTTAGAGTATACTGTCAATAACTGATACCAAACACAATGTTCCAGTCATACAAGTACTTTTAGAGAAAGATCCAATGTTTGTGTCTTTAACAAGATGTATGTTCTGGTAGTGTGTCAGGCTGAATTCACACACACAATTATCAAATACATAAATATTATATTCTCAGCATTCCCTTCATCTTGATAAATATTTATAGATTTTAATTGCTTTTAAACTGAAATGAGAAGTTTCAACTGGCCAATTGAATAACATATGACTAATTTTAAATGACGTCTTTATGCACTGTATTTGCTGATTAGATTCCACTGTCATTGAAATTTATAAATATTCATAAGATGAAACAAATGCCTTTGTTGTGCTTGGAATATCAAAATTGAAAAGCTCATTCAAAGTATGTTTATGATGCATACATTTATAAACAAAAGTCCAATGAACTACATAATGTACTATTTCGCAGCATAATGTTTCTGCATGTTAAATAATCTGAAGATCTATGTTTTTGAGTGAAACTTAGAACACTATGAAATGTAATTAATTTTCTGATATTACTCTGAAAGTTTTCTATAGAAAGAACCAGAACCAGCACTGTTTAATTAAAATCAATTACAATGCAATTCAACATAGAATTGTGTTTTAATTAAGTTTAATTAAATGACAGTTGAATATTCTGTGATTGAACATAGAAATGTTTGGGAAGCTTAGGTTTAGTAAAGGGGTAATTATGGTACAATTATATTAATATAAATTGAACCATACCTTCCCACTTAACTAAACCTAAGCTACACAAACTTCACCTAAAATCGATTAAATATTAATATAAATTATGAAATTAGTGAGGGTCATCACAATGTAGTTCCTGTTGTCACAAGTCAGTTTGAAGTTAAATTGAAGTTGTCACAATGTTGGTACCACACACACACACTCGCACATAACCCACAGGTCTCACATGAAAAATGTAGCCATTAATTAATTTCAGTTAATTACATCACACACAATTAGAAATAAAGTTCAATTAAACTCAAATAAATTGCAATAATTCAATGGTTTTGGCATTAAATTTATGATAAATGTAGGTATACTGTATGTCAGTCTGTTAGCCAGCCACCAGTCCACCCACCAAATGGACTGGCAACTTTGATTTTGAACTGGCAACTATGTCAACCCAAAAACTTAATGTAATGCCATGACATGTATTTCATTAAATATTAATTTTCCCTGTGACACAACTCCAGGTTCTTGTTTATACAACCAACATAAATGCGTTTATTGTAAATAATTAAAATAATTAGTGAGTACATAGTGGGATGTACAATGACTGCCAGTACACATTAAGGGATACAACTTGTTTGGGTCATGCATTGGAATTCTCTCACTTACAAAGCTTTCTACCTATGTTACTGCAAAAAATGTGCACATATATTGTTGTTGAAAAGTAGTGTACATGTGGTATGTAGGTTGTAACATACCTGTGTGCCCAATGCTTTATTCAGATATAACACACCACAAAGGTACCCAGCACGTCCTACAAACAATTCATCCGATCCACATTTAAGAAATCTTACTGGTTCACAAACAGCAGCTAGATCAATGTACCTAAAACATAACATTAAATAAATACCAAATATGTCGTTACCATGGTTACTCTTTTGCAGAATAAATAAATAAATAAATAAATCTGAGTCTATTATATCATGAAAGATATTTTGTACAATTTACATTTTAACATAGTCGGCCACTTTTGCATCATCTCCCAATGTTTTGTACAGTAAGGCTCCAGTCATGTATACGCCGCCATTGCCAAGAAGTAAACCCGCTTGTTGAGTTCTATGAATTCGGGATTTCTTTAAATATAAATCATGAGCCGAAAGATATTCCTGAGCACGTGCTAGGTGTTCGGACTTTTTGTCTTGGAAGTTGCCAGATGAAGCTAGTCGGTAAAATGCACAAGCTAAGCCAGCGGGTCCTACGTAAAGTCCGCCGTCGGCATTGTCAAAATTGGCTTCTTGATGACGGGCAATTTGCTGACAGACGGCGTTTACTCGTTCGTAGATAACTTCTTTTGGAACGTGTACTACCGATCCAGGAACAAAATCCTTCAGAGTGTTCACAAAGTAACGCATATTTTTTTGCAGAATAAGGAGAAATCCAGCACGTCAACATTCACAGCCGGTCACCATTTTAGGGTCAGTTGGGGTCAGTTACATTTGATGCACAGTGCCCGCGAGGGCGCTCACACCTCACTTCCTCCTAAGTTGTCTGAGCTTCCTCTAGAGTCCCTTTATAAATGGACTCTAACTTTCTCACATATTTTAAGCTGTTCAAAAGTGATTTTTTGTTTGACATCAGTGCGCGTCTCGGATTTATAGAATTTTGTGAAATTAAACAAGTATGCAACAGAGGTCATCCAGGATAAATGACCAATTTGCAGCAATTTAACGCCAATTGTAATTCCTGTTTTACGATGTTTGCGACATGTCTTGCCTGCCATGTCCACGCGTTTACATGAAAGAAGGAAAAACATACATCCGTACATTCAGTCTGTGAAGGATCATGTCAGAAACTAAAGATATGATGACAAGAAAACTGGATACAATTCTTTTTGATAACAATGACTGAAACTGGCACTAAAGTTGTTCTTTTATTTCTGAATTCTTTACTGTATTTGATGTATTCTCATTTAATAGTCTACCCTGCCTATGTTTTTGAAGTGAATATGTATATACATTCAGTTTTGTGGGATGTAAATTTAAAAATGAGTGTGTTAGAAAGCTAACATTAAGAAAAGAAAACCAATGGTTTCTGTCCAACTAAATCTCTCACCAATTCACTCGTATATGTCTGCATGTACGTTTAATTAGTAAAATCTAAAACAGTTTTCTTTATTAAAAGACAAGGCTTAAAGTTAAAAGAAAACATGTAAAATACTGCCCGATTACGTTAGAACTACCACTATGTTAAATAAAATGAAATAAAAATTGTAATAACAAATTATTTTGCCATTGGCGTCTTATTAGTTCATGAGCCAAGTGGCTAAAAATGGCGGATCATTACCACTCGGGGTGGCAAAGGCTATCATATATCAAATTGAAGCTTATTTTGTGTAGATTCCGAAAAAATATGATAGCAATTTTTTTTGGTAGCTTAAAGCGGTCACGTGATCTTGACGTTAAACCACCATGCATATTCATACAATTCTTTGAATTGCGTTTTTTGGCTATTATTTTCCCAAAATGTAATCAGCTAACATAGCTACTGTTGTGACATGTTGGTACTTTGATGTATATTTTTGCAAGTAAATTTAACTTTCGAATTTTTCGAAAAAATCACGTGACAATGACGTCATCATGACAAATCTAAAAATTATGACGCTAGAAAATATATTAACATTTTATGCTAAAATCGAATTGATTTTTTTAATTTCAGCACTGAAACATTTTACAATGCATTTTACTACTGCATAAATATTTGAATGAACGTAAAAGTAATTTTTTCAGAATTTTTCTCTCAAATTAAAGTTTTTGAGATCAGGAGTCCCGTTTGGTGCACGCAAATAAGGTTTAAATTGAGTTGCTTGCCTTTGAATACATGTTTCGATTTGTATGTAAATAAGCATTTATTTAACGTTAGTTCCCTGAATATAAGATATTTTTCAATGGTTCAATCAGATTTGCTGATTTTGGACTTTTGTAATTTTGTGGTAGCTTTGACGTTTCTGCTAATCTGCCATCTTATTTTTAGCTTCAAGTACGTATGTAGTTAAGACTTGCGATGATATCACGTACAGCTATTGTGCTTCAATTTTGCCGCAACAAAAGAAAGTCATGATGAAGTTATCCAAAGTCGACACTTTCAGCATTTGTTTCATCTGTACACAGAGTACACACATCATCTCCGTAACAACAATGACTCCCTTTGAGCACTATGGATTTCATACATAGACATGATTGAACTAATGCTTGACATGATTTGTGCCTCAAGAGAAGAAGACTGGATGCTTCACCTGGTGTTTTGCATATGATGCAGTTAACTACGCTAGATACATGTCAGTTTATTACAGTGACATGACAAGTCTGTCCAACGAACACACTTAAATATATGAGTTTATGAAATCTGGTGAATTCTCAGTACAGAGAACAACCCATTCGGAAGAATCCCTGTTGATCAGACTGTTAAAGAAACTCTTAATAAAGTCACCCAAACACCTGGGAGAACAAAAGGATTCAGCTTGAAACCTGGAGCTGTACAGATATACTATATGACAGCCGAGTTCAGGGCTTTGGTTCTTGGTAATTTGCGTGAAATGATAATGTAAGGTATAAGGTAATAAAGGTCATGCTGATCTCCAGTCAACTCGTATTGCTAGAGATGAGAAAGATGCTGCCACAATGGTAGAACTCATCAAGAACTGGACAAATCCATTTGCTGGGCATATGCAGCTGTCAAGTATCTCTACTGGGGCTATGGCCTCAGCAGACATTGCACATAACCTTAAATGTGCATATCTTGTTGGTGATGCAGCCTATCATGAGTTCAAGAGGAACCATCTGGAATCAGAGCCAGCAAAAGTCAAGTTGCATGACACATTAAAGAAACAAAAGCTGAAAACCTTCAGCCATTTGTCAAAGACAAAGACAGTAATCAAGACAAAGGCACAGAGACTGTTCTCCGTTCAGATCGAAATATGTTCGCAAGAATTATTATAATAGCTGAAAGTCAGGATTTACAGATGCAAGATGTTTTAAAGCATCCGCTAGATCCTCTTCCTATATCACTGGCTTGCCACAGTGGTTTTCCCTGCAAAACCAACAAAGCACAACTTGGAAAAGTTGGTTCAGCCGACAGTTGAAGTCCTGAGACCTACTGATGGCATGACACTGGTCCAGAAGCTGAAGGTTGACTATCTTTCATTTGATGAGATCGCAGACATGATCTTGAGTTTTGCATGAAAGAGAAAGTAGTTCTAGAATAGATGTTGTGTTTGATGTGCACAGAGAATAGTCCATTCAGTCAATTGAGAGTTAGAGGTGAGAGAGATGCCATCACCTTCAAGAACCTTGCAGCTGGCCAGAATGTGAAGCAGTTCTGAAGCTTTTTGCGCAATGGCGAAAACAAGAACAGTCTTGTAAGATTTGTTGTTAAGCACTGGAGGAAAGCATGCAATCGTGAAAAACTGCGGGATAAGGAGCTGTGTGCAACATGTGGGAAAAGTTGTTAGAGAGAGAGTCATAGAAATTGAAGAACTAAACTCAGAACATGAAGAGGCTGACACTCGACTCTTTCATGCTGAGCATGCTGCAAAAGAGCAATGGTTCAGTGCTATCATCATTTCCACAGAAGACACTGATGTCAGAGTCATTTGTCTTGCATTTTCGTTTTTCATCAACATACTTACTTATAAGCGTAGTGTTTCAACTCCATGCACGGTATATAGACATACAAAGAGTATCAGAGCATGTTCCAGAAGCTTGGGAAAGAGTGGAAGTTGTCTGAGGAGCTTTTACGTCACTTAGAAGCCTTCGTTTGCGCTTTGTATGGTTCAAAGAAAGGTGTTTCTGATGTCATCAGTGTTGATATGGTGTTTTCTGTGCCAAGAAAGGAGAAGCATCAGCTGCCGAAGTGCCAACTCCAGTTGGTAAAGGCAGGGCTCTGGAGCATGATGGAGCTGGTGAAAGAATTGTAATAGACTGGACTGGATGACTGGACTTCCAGCACCGAGAGCTGTAAAAGAGCCGATGTCATGCATGTGCAAAAAGTCCTGTGATAGTGATTCTTGTGACTATATCAAAAATGGATTGAAGTGCTCTGACCTCTGCCGCCTAACAACTTTCTCTAATCAACCTGATGAGGAAGAGGATTTGCAGGTAGATCTGGACGATGATGATGAGATTTATATTGACTGAGACAACCATAACTTGTTGTGTATGAAGTTGCTGTGCGTGAGTGAGTAAAGGGAATTGAGCCATGACCTTCAAATTTAACAAAGCTGCAGTAGAAGAAACACATCAATTCATTTACTGAAACGTCGATTTTTTTTAAGTAGAAAAGTTTTCTTTTGTTTTTCTTTTACTGGCTCATAACAAAAATATGTGTACAAGTCGATTATGTACAATGAAAAGTTGTGCATTCCTAATTAAGGTCACAACTTTCATGAAACCGAAGTATGCCATTAGATCTTCCGTTTTGTACAATACATTTAATGCAATGCCGTTGGACAGCAAATTTCTGTTGTTTTCTCATTGCAATAGTTTATTAGTTATGTATTAAACAATCTTAATCAGCAGTTGTTTATTAGAGAAATCATAAGCAAATTCGAGAAAAGTCTGTTTTGAATATATAATTTTTAACTGTGGGCAGAAATGACGTCACTATTACGTACTATCTTCAAATCATGTGTGATGTGTTCGACTTAACATGCAAAGACATCTCTCCTATCATAGATTGAGTCCATGAAAGTATTATTTCTTGCAGTATTAACTCACATTATACTTTCAACCAGCGACCAATCTCATTATGCATACTACGCGAACGTTGAGGTCACGTGACAACTTTAAGCTACCATGACAACATTGCTATCATATATTTTTGAAATCTACACAAAATAAGCTTTAATTTGATATATGATAGCCTTTGCCACCCCGAATGGTAATGAAAAGTCACTTGGCTCATGGACTATATGCAGTTTAATAGGGATATTTGTGAAATAGCTCTCACTGTTATTTGCAAGGGCCAATAGAGACCCATGGAATATTAGCTATCTGTCGACCGTCGTCGTTCACAACAATAATAGGATTTCATATACTGAATTCGCAAGTTCAGGTGCATCATATCTGAATTACACTATTCATACAGGAGGATTATTAAAAATATATCAAGATTGACATATAAATATGCTATTTAAACAGTACATTTTTTGTTTTCACCAGAAGTTATTAAATGTCTAGACATACAACGAACTCGGTACAAAAATAACCGTCTAGTTCAAACGATCCGAGACCCCAACATGAATCACATACCGCACCTCGGAAAGAACTGATAACATTTTAAAATAAATGACAGGGAAATTTATCCTAGTTTTTCTCCCTCTTCTAACTCAATTTTTAAATGTTGGTCACTAAGCTTTAGACACCATTTGGCGAAGGCTGAGCTTTCATTCGGATAATTTTCAAATGGAAACTTTGTTTTAAAGATATTGTATGTTATTAGCTTATTCTACTCACAACAAACACTACTTGATTATTCATTTTGATAATCATGGGTTAACATGGATTTCAAAACATTGGTCAATTAGATAATGTTATTTGTATTTCACTTTTTTACCTATTTTCACCAAATCACGATATCTGTGTGCTTAACCAAGAAAAGTTTGAATTTATAGTTTCATGTAGCGCAGATTGGAGAATATGACCATTAGTATAAAATCTGTACCAGTATTTATTCAATTTTAATTAGTGATGTTTTGATTCTCAAATTAATTCTCCCTAATTCTCCCTGATACCAATTATGGGAGTCACTTTACGTACACCTAGAATGAAGTGCTAATAATGATTGCACACAAGTTCTGAATTTTTTAACATCATAACTCACAAGCCCAAATATCGACATGTTAAAACGGGTAGAATCGATGTAAAATAAATTTAAACTTAATTCTGGTTTTTTTCACTCAAAACAGAATGACGGATTGCAAAAAGAGCTTTCATTAGTTTATTTTTTAACCTTGGGAAATTGATTTTAAATTTTATATTGTGCGTGAAAATATCTCTTAGATAACAGAACTGTTATTGATAGGTTAATTAAAATATTTTTTTAAATAGTGTTTTACTTTTATTAAAAAAATAGTTTTAGTTTTTTTAATATTAATTGATACATTCAATTAAGCACAAAAGTTGTTTAATTTATAGTAATTTTGCAAACCATCTGGTGTTTCTGAAATCGCAATTAAGTGGTCTGCCCTCAATCTGCCAGATTATTTATATTATTACCAAATAAAACAGGAAGGACATTCAAGAAAATTTAACATAAATGCCGAAGAAATAATATAATGTTTTCTCTTACTTTTATTGTTGTATAACTTTTTCCACTGTTGCTATTTTTCTGAATTTGATATCCAATAATCAGGTTATTGTTGTCAACGTATGATGTAAGACATTTATTGGTAATACAATAACTTAGAAAGTCAGCTTGATATAGATCTGATTGTTTTAATTATTACATTTCTGGTTATTCAAACTATTATAGTAATTTAGCCAAACTGAACATGGAAACGTACAGTCAGATTGTTATACAAACTCACTAGAGTCAGAGTATTACAGGATCAGGTCTGGTCATCCTCCTGACTGAAGATGTTCATCCCATGTGATTACTTTTATCTGGTGGATTTGCTATTACCATTTAAATTACTGTGTTCAAAGTAAAGGATTCGGTGTCACTGATCATGAATTTGGTAGTGGTAGCACATTTTATCAGTGCATTACCAACTTAGTGTGAGTTGGCTATTTTTAGCCATGACATAGTGAGCCTTGTTTCTGTTCGTGCAATGGTATAGGTTTGTCTCTATTTATGGCAGTTATGTCTGTTACTTAACCTTACAAACTAACACATCAGTTGGAACAGCTAGGAGCAGGCAAGCAGAATTGAACTAACTATTATTTCTGTATTTATAAAAATCGACAACGACAATGCAAAATGCGTGCAAAATACGTGAAAACTATGGCCAGTTTACATGTCGAGACTGACTGTGAGTCAATTGCCAACAATATTTTAACAATGAGAAAGTGGCTTGACTAGTTTAGTTACAAATGTTGAAAATCCAAAAGATCGGGCAGATTTAACTACAATGATTTTTGGCAGTATTTGAAATGTGGACCAAGCTGATAACTGGCTGTACATGTGCCAGTTCGCATTTCACAATCAATTGGTTTCACGAAATTTCACTCATAAATCTAAGGCTTGATCTGTTTGGTATAGTGTAAAAAATCTAAATTAAACTATACAAAATGTTGTAGACATAATTTATTTAACGCCATACATTTACACTTAGAGGACAGGTTCAATGATACCGCTGTTAATTTTGTGATACCGACCGTGTATTTGTGATGCTGCTATTGTTACAATTCGTTTGATTTACCTTTAAAACCACGCTTGACACCGCTCATGTATTATATATTTATATCATATATGCACTTTCTTCCGTTAGTGGTACCATAAAGGCCAACAAACTATGTTAACAAATACATTATCTTAGAATTGGAGATATTATTTAAGTGATCTTAATTCTGGGATAGGTAATCTAAATGACACTGCTATAGGTGGCAGTAACAAGCATCTTCCAATTCTATTAGCATACACTGAAGATAATTGTAGTTTGAAGCGTTGAGTTCGAATTTCGTATAAACACATTTTACACGTGTTGTGTATTTCGCTATGGACCCCATATCGAACACAAAACAGGGCAATGACTACCACCTTTTAAAAATAATACAGAAATCACTTCATAATCCTGTGTCAACAAATGTGGTCGAAAGCCGATTGAATTATGCCTAAAATGTGATTTGATTTCAACGAACGTACTATCTGCGATTCAAAGGGAACACGCATGTGTTTACCCCTTCAGGTTGTAGCTTCGTTGACTTTGTAATTATCTCAAAGTCATTTTATGATTCCGTATAGTATTATCATTATTTTTATTTCTTTATTCCGCACTATATGGCCACTGGCCTAAAGTACTGTTACATTTAAAAACTTAAATTACACACGGTCGCTTTAAAATTACAAGATACATATACTTCAAATCATACTTCCATTTCAGTTTCTCTGTAATGAAAACAAATATTCACCCAAACTTAATAAAATATATGAGTTAGTACTCTGTAGCAATGCAATGAATTTCATCTTGGTTGGTGGTTATAAATAATATTTTGGTAAGAATTTTTATATTTATATATATTTTGGAAAACCATAGTAAAATGGCATTCATCCTCTGTGACCCTGCAACCAAATGGACATAACCTTTGGTCACGTGGAATACCCAATGTTTAGTATTTTACAGTTATCAATTTAACCCAGTTATGCTATCACTGTACATGTACATGAAAGCAATAACATCAATTTGGACACAATTTGAAAATAAATAGTAAACAGGAAGAACATTTTAGGAAATTTGGCAAAGACAGTTGGGTCCTTTGTAACGAATTAAAATAATTGTCAAAGCTTCTGAAACAAATATCCGTATATCTGTAGTAAATTCTTTATTAAGATCACGTGTTTTGAATATAAGTAAGAACACAACAAATTTTCTCCTGGATAAAGAAAGAAAAATTTGCAATAATTAGTAGTTAAACAGAACAATAATAAAGTGAAATCACAAATGCAATAAAAGATAAAACGTACAACGACAAATTTAAAATATGAACAATTTTACTTCATAGATGCCACTCTTTAAAACACTGCATGCATCGAGCAAATCTCCCGAAGCTTGGAGTACCCGTATACTAATTCAATAATACAAAATGAGTTCAACTGCCAACTGCAAAATAAAAGAAACACAAGAAAATTGAAATGCCTGTGTGCAATGCGGTTTATAATGTCTAGTACAGTTAATCCCATTATATTTATATATTTAATAGTTATAATATAACAATATTTATCACAGTATAAAGGTAACTTGATTGGATTTAAATATGATCAAACAAAATCAAAGTTTTCACAGTGATATTAAAACAATTACCATCACAATTGTTAGTTTCCCTCGTAAAATGTAATTATTATAATAATTAATAATTAATAATCTAGCCCCTAATTGCTTATTTTTTGTATCCACAGCCTGGCATCCATTTTTGACCAATGAAACAGGAGAGGATGTAACATCGATGTTGACATAGCTTTGTTGTCAGTCTCTCTAACGTGCTAATTGTGTAGGGGATTAAAATATGGAAGGCTACTAATATTTGCATGTGTGCTGTAAAATCGCTGATTTCTAAAGATTGCGCTAAAACCAGACAAAGTATGGTGCAATGTACAGACCACATTTTTGTGTAATGTAAATGATTTTTGGGAGTGCTATTGCGTTTAACAGCACTACTATGCAGTAACCGCGATTGTATCTTGGCTTTATATAAACATTGGTAAATGATGCTTGTGAATGAGAATGTGGACAGACATAGAATTCGTCAAGCATCACAGCGTCCCATATACATTAAAACCATAACTGGTAGATTTTGTATTCATCTGCCAGATATAAACAAAACCCCGCAATAAAATGTCTGAAATTCTGTTTCATAATAGCTTGATTTTTGTGCATATTTACTATCATGGTTACGATTTAATCATCGTTGTCAAATGTGTGTAAATTTGTGTACGGCATTCATGACATATGTCTTAAATTATAAGTGAACATTCCAGAGAATGGCTCTGGTCAACACTTTGATAATAAATAACGTATGGTCGACAACGTTAGTTTACTTTTACAAATGCAGGATCTCATACATTTGTAACACTAAATATTCCTAAGTTGGCCGTCTTGGGCCCCATCGACAGTAGAAAGATAGAAATTTGAGGCGAAAATAATGAAAAAAAAACGGCTGTTACAGCCCGACCTGATTTCAGTTCGGTAAAATAGGGTAACTCGCATAGGATGGAACTGTAGCTCCATGGTTTCGCGTTAACACGACGACGAACGAAATAACCCGACAGCGAAACCAAGTGACCTTACGAACTGCAGCTAAGTGGAGGTCGATGCGACAGTACACTGCCGCTGTACTGTATTCGTGCATACTTTGAGGTATCCTCGTAATAACCTCATATTATAACCTCTGCCAAGAAGGTATTTCTTTAAAGGCAAATGATTATGTGTAATAAGGATAACTCAACAGATTATAGATTGTTTTTTATAACATTTACAGGAGAAGGACATTCATTCATTCAGAGATGTGGGTCTGGTTGTCAATTATAATTGACACCAAGACCTACCATTCAGAGTGTCACCGCTAGCAAGATTCTCCGTTTTTGATCCAGTTGATCGTAGCTTTTTAAGTTTCTCTGCTTCATTTTTAGTGATGTACATAAGGCAGCTACTGATTTGTTTTGTTTTATTTATTTCTTAATCTGAACTGAAACAAATATAGTGCTTAATACAGGCAATGTTGATCACAGTATGTGCAGCACAGCATTGCAGCAGTCAAGCTCAATAAGTTCTCGGCCTTCCTCAGAAAACATTACAGAGGGAAGATTTTTCTTACACTATTTTTCAACATAGTACCCTCTAAGTTCAATGCACTTTGTCCATCGATGTTCAACTTTTTCTATTCCCTGCTGGAAGAAGGTTTCATCTTGATCTTTTGGGCAGGCCTCAACAACTTGGATAGCGTCATCACCGGTCTCAAAACGGTGACCATGCAGGTGGGACTTCAGTTTAGGAAACAGGTAGAAGTCCGATAGTGCCAGGTCAGGTGAATAGGAAGGGTGAGGTAAGAGTTCAAATCCACATTCGGTTGCTGCTGCCACTGCCACCTGTGCTGTGTGGACAGGTGCATTGTCCTGGAGCAACAGCACACTAGCTCGATGCTTTCTTCTCCTTTTCACTTTGAATATTGCTCTTAACTGTAGCAGTTTGGAAGTATAGTACTCTCCATTGACTCTCTTTTTGCAAGTAGTCAATGATGATGATGACCTTGCTGTCCCAGAACACAGAGGCCATCACCTTGCCGACTGACGCCACTCGCTTGAACTTTTGGGCGACTGTGAACCCTTGTGTGGATATTGTTTTCTCTGCTCTTTTGATTCTAGATCAAAGTGGTGAACCTATGTCTCATCTTGGATCACTTAAGGAAGTTGCCAGGATTTGACTGGAAATGGGCCAAAAACGTCTTTGAAACTTCCAACCTGTTCAACTTCTGATGTGAAGTCACAATTCGGGGCACCCACCTTGCAGACAGCTTTGCTCAACCCCAAGATGTTCGACAAAACATTTTGAAATGCGCCATAATTGATGCCTAATGAATGCCCGTTATGTCGGATAGTGACACGTCTGTCTTTCGTGATGGATGGCCTCAACCTGATTGTACTTGGTGACAGATTTTGGGCGTCCAAACCTTGGGTCATCGTTCGTGCTCTCCTTGCCTCGCTTAAAGTTAGCAACCCACTGCTTTACAGTGGAATAAGTAGGGTCCGCACCAAGTGTCTAACCATGTCTTCGGGGATTTCTTTGGGAGTCATCCCCTTTTTATAGAGATACCTTATCACAGCACAAGCTTCTATCTGAACCATTTTGTGATTTTCGTCTCACCTGCTGATTTTAAATGGGCACCACTTGCTAATTAATGAATACCTAAATTCTATTTCTATAGGTAGTGACTTAAGACATTATAGTATAAAGTTATACTCCAGAATAGGAGTTCCGCCCCTTGTTTCAAGGTGAGGCCAAGAACTTATTGATCATCCCTCGTAGTCATGACAAATAGTAATGTCCACAATCGAACATTGTGTATCCATTGAAACAACACAGTAATCTAACCCATATGTTATACCATGCAAGTCACTAAAAATTATAAAAGTTTTATTGGATTTATTATGCCACAGAAATCATTCATTTCATTACCAAAATTTGAAGTAGGATTTTTGTTCCAGTCGCCATTAACCATAATATTGGACGTATGAAAATCCTGTACTAGCACTCCCAAGTAATCTACAAATTGGTGTATAATGTCACCATAATTCTTAGGGGGGTACACATATCATAGACAGAGTTTACTATCGGCGTTAATTGCTATTAAAATGGAAATTTGTTTATGTTTGAAAAATAATATTCATGCCCAATGTGTTAACCTTTCTGTCATGGACTAATTAGAGATATTCGTAATTTTTTTAAATGTATGAGAGATTGACAAGTATTTTTAATTCATATCACGCTTTTCGCTTTTTTGGGTTGACCGGGTTTGTTCATACATTTATCCTAAGACGATATGTTTTTGGCATGGAAATATGTGAAAAGTGTGATTATTTGGATGTGAATTAACCATATAAGAGGAGAGGCAAACAGAAATACACACCCACATCTCTGTTCTGATCTGAAATTACTGCTCTAAAATTGCAAAGAATACCAATAGACATGGGACGTCTTCAATAAACACGCCTTTACACAATAATTGGTTTTCTTTTCAGAGAGCTAGCATTTCGTAATTTCTGTGAAAGTTGGTAAAATTGCTTGGCTATATGTAATGTTCAAAGTAATGTATAACAGTTCGTTGTGATAGTGAGCCACAAAGAATAACACTGGCATTTGTGTGGCATGGAGTTATATTTTAAAACACTTTTTGAAAATTGTAAATTATCAGTTATAAAGATTATTATATAGTTTGTTTAAATTATCTGACAATATTTTATTTATTCATTAGGTCACAAAATAACAACTGCCAATAAATCGTAAACTAAACGATTGGTGAAAGCTGAAAATCAAAACCTATAATAATGAAACTGTGTGAACATGAAAACCATCGTAAAACCGCCGTACCATAATTCTAATAATAAACATAATAAATCTTACACGTTTACGACAATTAAGTCAGCCTTAGCTTTATTATCTCATCTGACCAGTCGTGAGATAGAAATGGAATGGGGTAACACCAACGATGTCACCTGCAGTAGGCGGCTTCGTATTGACGGGTTTCGAAAACAATCCTTTGTCAGCCATTACTGAAGCATTTGCAGATTATAGCTCTGTGTCACTGTCACTCTACTTGTAAGAGGTTTATATTGTTCATCAAAATGTATAGATTAGTATTGATCAATTTATTCTTACTTATTTAGTACAGTTTGTTTTCGATATTTTAGGAGTTGTTTTAACATATTTGTTTGCACATTTTAAACATTTTTGTTTGGTTGGTTTTCTTGTTTGTAAGACTTTACGCAACCTGTGTTGTGTTACCTGTTTCCATATTTTCTAGTGTTTCTGATTGAACATATAGATGTCATTGAAAATAAACCGTCACTATCATCATAAATGCTGCGGATCAAGAACATGTCAGAAAAATTAAATAAATTCACAAATAATTTCTGGCATTTCCCTGGCCTGTATAAACCACTTGTTATTAACTTGACTGGCGGATGTCATTCATAACACACCGGTTGCGGTTGTTTTGACTGGATACGAGGGTACTTTCACTTATAAGTATACTATCGTTTCGAGAATTAGTGTCAGAATATCCCATAATTCCAATTGCTAAATCAAAAGAGAGTTAAACTCCAACTAAACTCATACGAACCCTGATTACTAAAGGAATTGTCTCATCACTTAAAGCAAAACATTTAAACAACATCACCCATAACTACACACACTACTTCCGTTTTGGGGATTTGGAATCCGTGGCTACTTCTCATTCATCATTTTCGCACGCTAACAGTGGCAAAATTGTTTTAAAAAACGTTTTGAGCTCCTCTCCAGCTAGTAACAGTGAATGTCGCCAACTCGTACATAGGGGTTTTCATCGCAAGATATTTATGGTACCATTGAGACTGTAGGGGTGTTCATTCTCAGATAGTCATGGTATCATTAAGTCTGTAGGAGTGTTCATTTTGCGGTATTCATGGTGCCATTGAATCTGTAGGGGTGTTCATTTCCAGATATTCATGGTGCATTGAGTCTGTAGGGGTGTTCATTCTCAGATATTCATGGTGTCATTGAGTCTGTAGGGGTGTTCATTCTCAAATATTCATGGTGTTATTGAGTCTGTATTGGTGTTCATCCCCAAATATTTTTGGTGCCATTGAGACTGTATGGGTGTTCATTCTCAGATATTCATGGTGCATTGAGTCTGTAGGGGTGTTCATTCTCAGGTATTCACTGTGCCATTGAATCTGTAAGGGTGTTCATTCCCAGATATTCATGGTGTCATTGACTCTGCATGGGTGTCCATTCTCAGGTACTCATGGCGCCATTGAGTCTGTATGGGTGTTCATCTCCAGGTATTTATGGCGCCATTGAGTCTATATGGGTGTTAATTCCCAGTTAGTCATGGTGCATTGAGTCTGTATGGGTGTTCACCCCCAGATATTCATGGTGCCATTGAATCTGTAGGAGTGTTCATTTCCAGATATTCATGGTGTCATTGAGTCTGTATGGGTGTTAATTCCCAGATAGTCATGGTGCTAATAAGTCTGTAGGGGTGTTAATTCTCGGGTATTCATGGCGCCATTGAGTCTGTATAGGTGTTTATTTCCGAGAATGCATGGTGCCATTGAGTATGTATGGGTGTTCATTCCCAGATATTCATGGTGCCATTGAGTCTGTAGGGGTGTTCATCCCCAGATATTCATGGTGCATTGAGTCTGTAGAGGTGCTCATCCCCAGATATTCATGGTGCACTGAGTCTGTGGGGGTGTTTATTCTCGGTATTTGTGGAGCCATTGAGTCTGTAGGGGTGTTCATTCTCAGATATTTATGGTGCATTGAGTCTGTAGGGGTGTTCATTCTCGGATATTTGTGGTGCTATTGAGTCTGTATGGATGTTCATTCTCGGATATTTGTGGTGCATTGAGTCTGTAGGGTTGTTCATCCCCAGATATCCATGGTGCATTAAGTCTTTATGGGTGTTCATTTCCAGATATTCATGGTGCATTGAGTCTGTAGGGGTGTTCATTCTCAGATATTTATGGTGCATTGAGTCTGTAGGGGTGTTCATTCTCAGATATTTATGGTGCATTGAGTCTGTAGGGGTGTTCATCCCCAGATATTCATGGTGCAGTAAGTCTTTATAGGTGTTCATTTCAGATATTGATGGTGCATTGAGTCTGTAGGGGTATTCATTCCTGGATATTCATGGTGCCATTGAGTCTGTAGGGGTGTTTATTCCCAGATATGTATGGTGCATTGAGTCTGTATAGGTGTTCATTTCAGATATTGATGGTGCATTGAGTCTGTAGGGGTGTTCATTTCCAGATATTCATGGTGCAGTAAGTCTTTATAGGTGTTCATTTCAGATATTGATGGTGCATTGAGTCTGTAGGGGTATTCATTCTCAGATTTTTAGGTGCATTGAGTCTGTAGGGGTGTTCATTCCTGATATTCATGGTGCCATTGAGTCTGTAGGGGTGTTTATTCCCAGATATGTATGGTGCATTGAGTCTGTATAGGTGTTCATTCTCAGATATTTGTGGTGCATTGAGTCTGTATGGGTGTTCATTCCCAGATAGTCATGGTGCAGTAAGTCTTTATAGGTGTTCATTTCAGATATTGATGGTGCATTGAGTCTGTAGGGGTATTCATTCTCAGATTTTTAGGTACATTGAGTCTGTAGGGGTGTTCATTGCTGGATATTCATGGTGCCATTGAGTCTGTAGGGGTGTTCATCCCCATATTCATGGTGCATTAAGTCTTTATGGGTGTTCATTCTCAGATATGTATGGTGCATTGAGTCTTTATGGGTGTTCATTCTCAGATATTTATGGTGAATTGAGTCTGTAAGGGTGTTCATTCCCAGATATTCATGGTGCCATTGAGTCTGTAGGGGTGTTCATCCCCAGATATTCATGGTGCATTGAGTCTGTAGAGGTGCTCATCCCCAGATATTCATGGTGCACTGAGTCTGTGGGGGTGTTTATTCTCGGTATTTGTGGAGCCATTGAGTCTGTAGGGGTGTTCATTCTCAGATATTTATGGTGCATTGAGTCTGTAGGGGTGTTCATTCTCGGATATTTGTGGTGCTATTGAGTCTGTATGGATGTTCATTCTCGGATATTTGTGGTGCATTGAGTCTGTAGGGTTGTTCATCCCCAGATATCCATGGTGCATTAAGTCTTTATGGGTGTTCATTTCCAGATATTCATGGTGCATTGAGTCTGTAGGGGTGTTCATTCTCAGATATTTATGGTGCATTGAGTCTGTAGGGGTGTTCATTCTCAGATATTTATGGTGCATTGAGTCTGTAGGGGTGTTCATCCCCAGATATTCATGGTGCAGTAAGTCTTTATAGGTGTTCATTTCAGATATTGATGGTGCATTGAGTCTGTAGGGGTATTCATTCCTGGATATTCATGGTGCCATTGAGTCTGTAGGGGTGTTTATTCCCAGATATGTATGGTGCATTGAGTCTGTATAGGTGTTCATTTCAGATATTGATGGTGCATTGAGTCTGTAGGGGTGTTCATTTCCAGATATTCATGGTGCAGTAAGTCTTTATAGGTGTTCATTTCAGATATTGATGGTGCATTGAGTCTGTAGGGGTATTCATTCTCAGATTTTTAGGTGCATTGAGTCTGTAGGGGTGTTCATTCCTGATATTCATGGTGCCATTGAGTCTGTAGGGGTGTTTATTCCCAGATATGTATGGTGCATTGAGTCTGTATAGGTGTTCATTCTCAGATATTTGTGGTGCATTGAGTCTGTATGGGTGTTCATTCCCAGATAGTCATGGTGCAGTAAGTCTTTATAGGTGTTCATTTCAGATATTGATGGTGCATTGAGTCTGTAGGGGTATTCATTCTCAGATTTTTAGGTACATTGAGTCTGTAGGGGTGTTCATTGCTGGATATTCATGGTGCCATTGAGTCTGTAGGGGTGTTCATCCCCATATTCATGGTGCATTAAGTCTTTATGGGTGTTCATTCTCAGATATGTATGGTGCATTGAGTCTTTATGGGTGTTCATTCTCAGATATTTATGGTGAATTGAGTCTGTAAGGGTGTTCATTCCCAGATATTCATGGTGCCATTGAGTCTGTAGGGGTGTTCATTCCTGGATATTTATGGTGCATTGAGTCTGTAGGGGTGTTCATTCCTGGATATTTATGGTGCATTGAGTCTGTAGGGGTGTTCATTCCTGGATATTTGTGGTGCATTAAGTCTTTATGGGTGTTCATTCTTAGATATTTATGGTGCATTGAGTCTGTAGGGGTGTTCATTCCCAGATATTCATGGTGCCATTGAGTCTGTAGGGGTGTTCATTCCCAGATAGTCATGGTGCAGTAAGTCTTTATAGGTGTTCATTTCAGATATTGATGGTGCATTGAGTCTGTAGGGGTATTCATTCTCAGATTTTTAGGTGCATTGAGTCTGTAGGGGTGTTCATTCCTGGATATTCATGGTGCCATTGAGTCTGTAATGGTGTTCATCCCCAGATATTCATGGTGCATTAAGTCTTTATGGGTGTTCATTCCCAGATATTCATGGTGCCATTGAGTCTGTAGGGATGTTCATTCCCAGATATGTATGGTGCATTGAGTCTGTATGGGTGTTCATTTCTGGATATTTATGGTGCATTGAGTCTGTAGGGGTGTTCAGTCTCAGATATTTATGATGCATTGAGTCTGTAGGGGTGTTCAATCCTGGATATTTGTGGTCCCATTGAGTATGTAGGGGTGTTCATTCCCAGATATTCATGATGCCATTGAGTCTGTAGGGGTGTTCATCCCCATACTCATGGTGCATTAAGTCTTTATGGGTGTTCATTCTCAGATATTTATGGTGAATTGAGTTTGTAGGGGTGTTCATTCCTAGATATTCATGGTGCCATTGAGTCTGTAGGGGTGTTCATTCCCAGATATGTATGGTGCATTGAGTCTGTAGGGGTGTTCATTCCTGGATATTTATGGTGCATTGAGTCTGTAGGGGCGTTCATTCCTGGATATTTGTGGTGCATTAAGTCTTTATGGGTGTTCATTCTTAGATATTTATGGTGCATTAAGTCTGTAGGGGTGTTCATTCTCAGATATTCATGGTGCCATTGAGTCTGTAGGGGTGTTCATTCCCAGATAGTCATGGTGCAGTAAGTCTTTATAGGTGTTCATTTCAGATATTGATGGTGCATTGAGTCTGTAGGGGTATTCATTCTCAGATTTTTAGGTGCATTGAGTCTGTAGGGGTGTTCATTCCTGGATATTCATGGTGCCATTGAGTCTGTAGGGGTGTTCATCCCCAGATATTCATGGTGCATTAAGTCTTTATGGGTGTTCATTCTCAGATATTTATGGTGCATTGAGTCTTTATGGGTGTTCATTCTCAGATATTTATGGTGAATTGAGTCTGTAGGGGTGTTCATTCCCAGATATTCATGGTTCCATTGAGTCTGTAGGGGTGTTCATTCTCAGATATTTATGATGCATTGAGTCTGTAGGGCTGTTCAATCTTGGATATTTGTGGTGCCATTGAGTATGTAGGGGTGTTCATTCTTAGATATTTATGGTGCATTGAGTCTGTAGGGGTGATCATTCCCAGATATGTATGGTGCATTGAGTCTGTAGGGGTGTTCATTCCTGGATATTTATGGTGCATTGAGTCTGTAGGGGTGTTCATTCCTGGATATTTGTGGTGCCATTGAGTCTGTAGGGGTGTTCATCCCCAGATATTCATGGTGCATTGAATCTTTATGGGTGTTCATTCTCAAATATTCATGGTGCCATTGAGTCTGTAGGGGTGTTTATCCCCAGATATTCATGGTGCATTGAGTCTGTAGGGGTGTTCATTCTCAGATATTCCTGGTGCCATTGAGTCTGTAAGGGTGTTCATTCTCAGATATTCCTGGTGCCATTGAGTCTGTAGGGGTGTTCATTCTCAGATATTCCTGGTGCCATTGAGTCTGTAGGGGTGTTCATTCTCAGATATTCCTGGTGCCATTGAGGCTTTATGGGTGTTCATTCTCAGATATTCCTGGTGCCATTGAGTCTGTAGGGGTGTTCATTCCCAGATATTCATGGTGCATTGAGTCTGTAGGGGTGTTCATTCTCGAATATTTGTGGTGACATTGAGTATGTAGAGGTGTTCATTCCCAGATATTCATGGTGCATTCATTCTTTATGCTGGGACAGTGCTTCATGTGACGACACAACGCATAGAGAACTCCGCAAAGTTCGATACGCGTTACATAAAGCGCAAAGACCTATGGGAAGGAGTTAGCACATCGGTGTAGAAAACCCGCCACCTATCTGCGTCTGACTCTGCCTACAGTTCAGTACAGAGTCTATGGTGGGTAATTGAACGTAGTGAATTTAGGCAGAGGGTTCTCCGAACCCGTCTACTAGTATTCACATAGTTCATACCCACCATAGACTCTGCCCCCCCCAGCCACCCACTCTTTCCGTAGCATTGGTCTAAGTCCTCGGTGCGGAGAGAAAGGAATCTGAGTAATTGTCTAGCCGTAATGGCGCCGTCATATGGCCTTGGTCATATGGTTCGTGGCATAAGGGAAATGAATCTTGGGGTCATGGGGCTTACTCTGACCTAGATTCTATCTCTCCGTCATTGGCAGAATCGCTGATTAATGCCTACAGTTCAAAATAGTCATTGTCAGGGATGAAAATTTTCCGCAGAATTCCGCGGATTATTAAGTCCCAGGGATCGATTTTCTGACATGTCTAAATCGGAAGAGAACATTTTAGGGAAAACAAATCCTGTTCATTCACTGGAGTAAACACGCTGTTCGGTTATTGTTGCTGGCTACAAGAAGCCTGTATTCAATGTATGGTCGAAGGGAGACAACTCGTGGTGTCTCCAATGCGGAATGTTCGCGACTCCTTTCATCAGTGCAATAGTAAAATCCGAAGTGGTCACTAAGTGTTTGAAGTAATATGTAATAATTAACATGTTTGGCTGGGGTTTCTCTGATGGGCCAATCAGTGAAGAGCTTTCATTTTCTTTTTACCAAAGGCACCATTTTATTGTGTCAGTTGTTAGCTGAGTTGAATCGTTGTTTACAAGTTTCAAGACAACGAGTCGGCTGTGCGAGAGATCAATAAAGACATTAGGAACAATTTTTTTTTGGGCAAGGCTAGGGGCATGGCTTGACAAGGAAGTGATTTTGACCGTGCGAATCGGGAGGAAAAATGAATTGGTAACTAAACAAGCCAGTAGGCTGGTTGGCGATCGGCTCTGCTAAAAAACAAGCAACATGTTTTAGGCTGTTTCCATGGTAGGACTTGAACGGGAAACTAACGTCAGCTTATAACTAAATGGGCCCCGTATACGAAGTTCGAAAAAAAAAAAACATTCAGTCTTTAGAAGTCACTTAGTTTATTACTAAGATGTATTCTGCTGTTAAATTTATTATTTCCAACCATTGTACGATAGTATTTTCAGAATGAAGGCAGCATTTACAGTTCATTCAAAGTTCAAAGTTGCGTTGGGATTACGTCGATACAGTGTAACAATGTAGGCGCCGGTGATCAGTGTGCCAGTGCGCAACGTAGCCAAAATAAAAAGCATGATCATTTGAACACTGCTATTAGACTGGTGAAAGGTAATATATTTGGGGCGAAAGTATTCATAAATCAGTTTTTGGCTGCTATCATGTCAGTGGTGAGTATTAACAAAATCAGTCAAGCCAAAAAAAAACAGAGGAGTTAAAAGCTGTTGCTTGTAAAAAGTTACCCCTTTGAGGTCAATTTTCTCGGTAATGAGAATATACAGTAAATGTTTGCCCACACTCAAGCTGAGTAGAATGAGCTGTATGTCCGTGCATTTTAATCCTAGAATTGTAAGGTGAGATACAATTGGCACGAAGGTATTCAAAAAATAAGTTATTTGGCTGTTGCCATGGAAACGGTGGACCAAAATTTGTTTTCAGATTTTACAACCTAACTAGGGTGAAGGTTCGGACCTCGGCTACTTTACTTTCAGCTGAAAATTAAAATTTGCATTCTCATCCCTGCATTTTGACTGACTGGAATCTATGGTGGGAATGAACTATGTGAATAGGCAGGTTCGGAGAACCCTCTGCCTAAGTTTTTAGTTGAACTTTGGTTCAAATACATAAATTACTTATTAATTAGCCATTTTAAGCTTTTCTGACATTCCAAAATTAACTGATGTAACTTGGTACTTTTAGGTGTGCACTGTGATAATATGCAGAGCTGATTAGAATGGAAGAAAATATGTGCATATTGATTCCTGATTTTGTGTCTGCAAATGTTAATTTAACTACATACAAATGGGGAATATGTCATTGACCACAAGTGATCTTGATAATGCATTAGTGTTTACACATTTCCATATTATGATTTAATACAGGTGTTTGATCCAATACTGTTACACAGATGTAATTCAGACAGAACTAGATGAAGTGATTGCACAGCGAAATGATCACACAATAAGAAAACAACAACAGTTTAATGTGCTGTGAGAAGTGCCAAATTTACTGTATCATTTGCCAAAAGAACTAAACAGGTAATTTATTTGGTAAACATAGTTAAACTCTGGTGACCTTGCTCTTTGTTAAATAATATTATTCTTTTTATCATAGTTTGTTTCAATATGAATATGCATTGTCATAATCAATTTTGCATACAAAAAAAATTAAGATTGAAATAGGAGTGTGAAACCAGTCTACCAAAAGTCCTTTATTCGTGTTATTGACTTTGAACAGTTAATACATAAAATGAAACTGAATCTCCCTGGGACTGCTTCTCTCATGTACTGTTTTCTCATAAATCGTTTGATAAATGTCATCATGCACATGAATGACAAAGTAGATTAAAAAAAAAATATTTTTTCGCATTGATGTTGAAGAAAAAACAGTAAACATAAATATGTGTCGCTGACGATGGTTTGCATTCATTACTACAGCATCCGACCATATATTGCTGCACTTCCCTCCATCATATCATGCTAGTATAAATCAGTATATGTTCTTATAAATTCACCACTGATAGCGTGATTTTGGATCATGCTCAGGCAGCAGATCTTGGCATGCGTTACGTTTCAGTCCTCTATCGGCATGAACACCACTGTCATTTCTTTTCTCTGCATGTTTTCATTTTATCAGCTGTTCACTTCTCTCTCCTCTGGACACCAACCAACCAACTCTTTTTAGATTGACTGAATTGAATGTAAAATATATGTTATTGTCAATGACATAGTCCTCGTCATGTTTTAGTGACTTTGTCAAACAATGAAAAGCATGTTTAAATATTGGGATAGCATTTAGCATATTAATTACAAATTTGCATGAAACAGGTATAAAAACTAAGTTTGAATGAAATTGGTCAATACATGCCCCAGAAACATGTTAATGACATGTCCAAATGTTGATTTTTGGGACAATTAATGGCTGTCAGTTGAAGATCAACAAAATAAAACATTATGAATATGCACAACAGTTTACAGCCGTTCTGAGAATTATTCGGACAGTCAGTTAACAAGATTACTTGCAACTTTGCAAAACACTTTGGTCTTTGCCCTATCTAGACTTGTCGGCACCACTTGATTGATGGGCGCGTGGTTTTAGAATTCACTAATTCATGGGGTTGTCAGCATGGTGAATTGCAAATATTATTTGTAACCATTCTTTATTTAGTCCCCGTTCGGACAAAGTCTGACAATGGGGACTTATAATTCGGTCTCCGTCTGTGCGGAGTCATATTTCAGAATCCTTTGGACTGATTCTGTTCATTCTTTGCATGTGCCTAGTACTTTATGTGGGACATATGCACATGCAGTGGTTTAGCGATTTGATTCGGAATGGCTGACTGGCAGCCATCTTGTTTTTTGAAAATGTTGTATATCTTGATATATCTATTTTAGGAGGAACTAATTAAACCAATAGCAGATTGAAGAGAGCTGGAGCAGCAAACGTAGACACCAAGCTATACAAATGATGACACTTTGGAGCAATTTCTGGATCACATTATGAAGATCGTCATTTTTACTACCAGAACACATCAGCAGAGTAGACAATTGTTTGAAATATTGAAACCCATATGCGAGAGTTGATTAATTAAGTGAATTTATTTCCACGAAATGTCATAGACTATGCATAGTGCTGATTGTTTGTCATTGGTAAATTTGAACTTATCTTTTAAAACTGACACACCTGTTGGTCTGTGATACATGACATTGCTATAGTACAAAATGATGTTCATGTACATCCAAATTTTGTGTGTGAAGAATTAGTCCACCATCCATTGGTCACCTTTGAATTTCACCATATCAACTTTGTTGCAAACTGGACACTTATATTTATATTTATATTCACATTACTAAACAGTCCAGGTGATATTGTGGCATATTTACACAAGTCAAAATAAATCTTGATGTGCTGCAAGGGCAAAAGTGAGAGTACACATGTATAAGTATGAATAAGAATGTTCAATGTATGATAAATATATAAATTGTAATTGCACTTATTTGTAAGATGTAACAAATTTGTTGTCAGCTTGTAATTCATACTGAAAGATTCCAAAAGACAAATCATGTGATGTTACATTACTGAAAATGTTGATTTTATTCATTAATGATCAAATATATATCTGTATGTTAAATAAAATAAAAAACTTCTACAAGAACTTTGACTACTTAAATTCTTGAAAAATCATAGCTTTATGCATGAAACTTGAAGAAATTTGACCACAATATCTGAAATACTATGTGATGTCTCATTATTTTGAAACACAAGTATTCACTGGGGTCTAATTTTGTTCTAAATGTTGCTGTTTCTTTGAGGAAACAATATATTCTATGCGTAATTTAGCAGTTGTTGTATCTAAATCAGATACATAAGCAAAAAAAATGGTTGTATCAAAAATAGTTGTGCAATGAAGTATTATTCTGAATAATATACACCTGATTGCTGCATGGTATATCATATATTTCTAACTTTTCTGCCATGAACTGTGATGAGAAACATTATAAGTAAATTTATAGCTGGAATAATATGACTAATTTATTTCCACTATCTATAGTACTAAGCATCATTTTACAATAAAATTTGGTACATAGATGTCATAGTACAATGCACCTGATAAGTTTGGGGTTAGTAACCATGCATATTAATTACCTAATTTGCATAGTTATTGATATTTTGGCTTTTCCACTGATATTTCAAGTACTAATCATTACATTTCAATGACACTTGGTACATAGATGACCTAGGACTATGTACAACCCTAATTAGTTTTAGATACAAATATGTGGATATTAATCACCTAATGTCCTTAATGATTAGTATTTTTTGGCTTTTCCACTGATATCTCAAGTACTAATCATCACATTTCAGTGATGCTGTCGAAAAATGTACTGACCTAATTAGTTTTACATAAAATCTGTTCATATTAATTACCTGATTTGCATAATAATTAGTCAGTTTTCAGCTTTCCCATCAATATCTCAAGTACTTATCTTATTTCAATGAATCTTGGACAGGTACATAAATACTCTAAGACATTGCAATGATCTAATATAATGTTTTCAGTTTATATACATCCATAATAATTACCTAATTTGCATAATAATTAGCCAAATTTAAGCATTTTCACTTGTTTCTCATGTACTATTCAATAGATTTCAATGCAACTTGGTACATACATAGATGTCCTAGGATATTTCGCAGACCTGATTAGTTTTTGGTTGAAATGTTGTGCGTGTTAATGACCTAATCTACATATTAATTAGCCATTATTAAGCATTTTTACTTGTTTCTCAAATACCTTCCAACAGGTACTAATGAAACATGGTACAAGTTTGTTGGGATAATGCACTTCCCTGATTATTTTTAGTTGAGATCAATGTGATATGACTAATATAATGTTTCAGATGACTGTATATGGTCATGTGACCGCATTAATATGTATAACTGTAATATCTTAAGTACTGTTTCTAATGGAGACATGCAACTAATATAATTTTTTTGTCTGACAATATATATGACAAAAATATTAAGTCATAATATATTTCATTAAATATTGATAATTGTTAAACCAGAGTTACTTGGAACCTGACCATTGCTTACAGATATATTTTTAAATGGCGTATTTGCTCATGTGCAAACTGTAATTATATAGTGAATACCGTGTTCCTTATTTGTACTTCATGCCTATAATATCTTCAGCACACAGGAGTTCTAAGTTTTCTTTGGTCAAAATTATCGCCAAAGCAGGGCCAGTTATTTGCTGACATTTCTAAAGAGGCGATGTTGCTATCAGGGGTAATTTCTTCTTTCTGGGTTCTCCACACGTGTCAGGGGGGTGGGGAACTCGTCTCGTCTCTCTATCTCGTCCCCTTGAGGTACGGGATCGGGAAAGTCACTTTAACTTTACAGTCAAATAAGGCACACACAACGAAATACGTTTCAGCTCTCGTCTTAGTCGATCTTTTGGAACACTCTATAAGACACAGCGCCCTGGGGAAAAGTCCCCAAGACTCTCACAAGGCTGAACCAAGACTCGCCCAAGACTGGACTGCCTCAAGGCTCGCCCTTGGACTGGACTCTCGACTGCGTCTGTCGTGGAGTATTCGCCAAGACCAACTCAAACTCTCTTTATTCATTTTCAAAACTCTATCCAATTACAAAGCAGTAAAAAGACTCTAGGACGTAACCTTCAATCATAAAGCCAATCACACTAAGTACTGCATACGTCATATCTTTTGATTAATCGTTCACTACATTAATAACTACGGATGTCAGAATAGCGACGGTATCTTGTAATTAGTTTCAAACCACTGAGCCAAGTTCCGTCCAAAACTTCAAATAGACCTAAACGATGACAGACATAACACAGCAATTCAGCTAATAATCAGCTAATTAAGTCGGTCAACAGATACGCAAAAACAAATTCATGACACATCCCTTCACCCAAACTGAGATATGCCTCTCGGCATTGCAAGTTCACAAATCAAAGATACCGTCTGCCACGCATCGTCATAGGGTTAAATACAATACTAATAAAAGGAATAAATCAAAAAGAGTAAAACACACTAATTAAGTACAATGATTATAATGTCTAAATACAATGGTTATAAAGTCTCAAATATCAACGGTTATAAATCAAAAAACAAGGGAAAGGCTACCAATCGACTCACTTTTCTCAAACGGGTCGCCGAGGGAAACCCTTCGCTGCACTGTCTCTCGTTACTAAGGTTACAAACTCTATATCAAAAGGTCAAAAAAAACTAAGGCGTGGCGGTGTAACCAAGCGATCAGCCAATCGCTGCAGTCGACAGCATGATCACGTGATTACCAGGGATGCGTCTCTCGGTTAAAGCATTGCAAAGCGGTAACTAATAAACAATGAATAAAAAGCTATTGACATTGCTCAGAATACATACATGTACAGATGTTGAAAAGCAGGATATTAAACTACAAAAACTCGATAGTGCAGGCTCAATTGGTAAAAACACATGCAAACAATATGCTCATTATTTGTGATGTTTGTAAATAAATGTCTAAAAAAAACCTTCATACATGAGAAAATGTTGATAACATTTTAAATAATGTTTTTTTTTATGAATTGAGGTTACTGGATGCTGCATTTAAATACCCCTATCTAAATTATATAAACAAAATTATATAAACGGCAATGAATTTGATTTATTAATAATTTTTGAATTAATGTGAGCATACCATACAAGTTTAATGTATCCCCTGCTTGTATATCTAGAGGCTTACAACAGGCGATGGGGGGGGGGGGGGGCAACAGAGGATTTATTAAAATATGTATTTTGAAACACCTCTGTCACTTACTAAAAGCATATTATTAACACAATGTTCAGGTTATTTATACCAAATCGGGAAAATATTACCGATATTTATACCTATCTTGACCAGAAATAAGACCGATACTTATACCTAAAATAAAAAAAAAACGAGACTCATTTCAGGTATGTTACCACTTCCTCACTAATCACTTGATTAATATAATTACTTGGCTAATCGAATGGAAACTTGGTTTGATTCCTGGATATTGCCAGTAAAAATATACCTTGAACAAATATCATGTGTTCTTGACTTGCCTGAATAGTTATTACCCCCACATAATGGCCGCACAATACATTAGTAGGATGTCACAAGTTTAATAAGAATTATATATGCACAACTCCCGGCTGTTCCTCATTTTTGTTATCAGTAAAATTAGACATGGGCAAAATTTCTTTGACAACTTGTCTGTATTTCAAATTTGTATTCTACGCTTCTAAACAAAGAGAAAATATACTTAACCAGTTGTGGCTGATGATTATTTGAATGATTCTCTATAGGCCTGAGGACATCGTACTGAATAAATTCGTATCATATCATATATGCACAACATGACGTAATGTAGAACAATGATGACCTTTAACAGGAATATTGTGATGTTTACAAGACCATATCTGTGAGTGCTATTTTACACTAAACGTCACAACTGTGGATATTATGAACAACAGTCAAGTGATAAATAATAAGATTTGATTGAAAACAAGAATAAACAATTACGGACAATAGTGTATCTCTTATTTCCAGTCATAATCACCAATATGAGATATATATTTGGTTTCACCTTGACTGTTGTACAAGGTTTCTGAAATTAAAAAAAAAACATGCCAAGGTCTCCTCCCCATATACAAGATATAAGTACATTCTTCATAGTGACTTATTGAGATTGTAATAAAAAAAAATTATGTACACATTTATAAATAAATAAGTTATTAATATTTATACTAATACCTTATTTTTTCATCTTTCATTATAGTATTCTACTGACACGCAGTTCACTACTTTTGCCTACCGCCCTTGCTCAAATCTTTCAAAAATGTGAAATAAAAGACAACGAATAACTGTAATTTAACAGCCATTTACATTGTTGCTGAGTCGGCGCGGAAATTGCTTACATATCACGGAAGTTGCTAAGTCGGCGCGGAAATTGCTTACATATCGCGGAAGTTGCTAAGTCGGCGCGGAAATTGCTAAGTCGGCGAGAAACTTGCTTACATATCGCGGAAGTTGCTGAGTCGGCGCGGAAATTGCTAAGTCGGCGAGAAACTTGCTTACATATCGCGGAAGTTGCTGAGTCGGCGCGAAAATTGCTTACATATCACGGAAGTTGCTGAGTCGGCGCGGAAATTGCTTACATATCGCGGAAGTTGCTAAGTCGGCGCGAAACTTGCTTACATATCGCGGAAGTTGCTAAGTCGGCGCGGAAATTGCTAAGTCGGCGAGAAACTTGCTTACATATCGCGGAAGTTGCTAAGTCGGCGCGGAAATTGCTAAGTCGGCGAGAAACTTGCTTACATATCGCGGAAAGTTGCTGAGTCGGCGCGGAAGTTGGTTACATATCGACGATTGTCGCCATGGGTCACCGTATCAATGACATTTTCTACCATCAGTCCCAGGCAACATTGGCCGCAGGATGGCGCAGGATGGCGCAGAATGATCCTTGTTACGCAGGATGCGTCAATGAGTTTCAACTACATGTAGTTCGAAAATATAACGTCCTTGAACGCGATAAAATCACGCATAGAATTACTACGCAATTTTTGGGCAAGTTTGTCCTTACAATAGTTCTAATTTTCATTTATCATTATTTAGTAAACAGGCCCCTGAAACGATTTAATATATATTAATTAAAATGCGTGCCAATCGACGATTGACTTCGAAACGTTCGAACAAACCCTTGGCACACCTTGTGCGATATGCGTCAGATCGGTGTTAGAACGCCGACCTGCGGCGTCAATGACCGGTAACTACACTCTCCCTTGCAGAATCTTCTTGGCCTAGGGAGCTACAGAAAACCGCAACTAGACTCTGCCACAGGCGACATGTTATACAAAAATTGTTGGTATTCCGCTTTTTTTTTTAATTCCTTTGTTTCATATATCCTAAGTTTCTGTTGACAAAAATGTGTGTTATTTAAAATAAATATATCAAATATTTTTACTTTCAGTGCTACAATCTTTTCAAAATGTTAAAATAATGAAAAAGAAGATTCTGCGATAGGATACGTAGATGTGAATCGTCGGTTCAAATAGTCGGTGTGTTCGCATCGTTGCCTCAGGGTGACGCGGGCGCCTCGCGCCTGCCCATTTTTCGTTCGACTGATATATGACGTCACAACTGGGCGATGTTGGGAAAAAGATAGCAAACTACGAAATCGATAGGTAAAAAGATCTCAAACATAAAATGCTAGTGGGCGTGATTTCAAAATGAATGTTGTACATTTTGTACGAGTTTCGCTCGCATAGCAGCAGACCAATACATCTACTTCCTACCACGTCGTTTGTGGCACCCCCAGCCTGAGGGAGCGACGCGAACGCACTCATGGCAAAGCAAAAAGTAGGTCCGGTCATTAATATTTAAATTAGCTTGTGGCCAATCTCCTTCCCAGAGGCCTTTTCGCTTTACGCAATAGTGCCTCTGCCACAGGCAGCCTTCAATTCTGTGGTCAATCACCTCACTACGCACGGCCATTTTCCTGTAGTAGTTACATCTGAAAACTTATTACAAAAAGTGTCAAAAAAAAACGTATGTGACATCCGAACTATTTATTAATGTCAGACGTCAGTAGAAACGTAAATACGAACCATTTTATCACGGACTATGTTTTGCAAGGTAATGTAGTGAAATAAAACTAAAACTAAAACTAGGGAAAACAGCGTTCTGTTTATGTACATAAGATGGGGAAAGAAACATTAAACACTAATTTTACTCAAAAGGATTTCCTAACAACCTCGTTCGTCTTGTTGTCTGGTGAATATTTCAATACTATTTCTAGCTTGAACGGATTCGATTCTCCGCGTCTAACAGTTATAGAATACACAGGTTCTAATAAGTTTCTAAACCTAGTAATTTATTGTATAATCTAATGTCTTGATAACTTTGAAGGGACTACACTTTCCAAGCGTAAAATATGTATGTTTTAATTTAATTTACCAAACAGTTCTTTTAGATTTAGGACGTAAAACGTTTTATTAAAGTGATTGCAGGAAGACGGTGGCTTAAGCGTAACTGTATTAACCGACGGGCCGGGGTCTTGTAGTTCGAACACATTCGAATATGCAAATGAGTCCTATGCAGAGCTGCTTTGTGCAGTGATGGTAAGTAACGCGCATCGAACTGCGCGGAGTTCGTAGTGGGACGTTCCCTGGCGACTACCTAGTTTAGTGATAAAAGATCCATAGTCTCGGCGACGGAGAATGCGGTAACTAGTAACGGTTACAGCATTCTGATTGGTCCGCCACTTTCTTGTTTCTTGTTGCTTGTTCTATTTCCCTTGGCAGCGCTTACGCTCGTGGCCGTCCAGGGGTTCCCTTTTACATTCGAAAGTTGAACAACTGTTTCTTTTGTTATCAATTTGAACAGAAAGAGCGAGAAATGCCAGACTCATCTAAAATATTCTATCTCGTCCATGGGAACGAGCGGGAATGGAATTCTTTCAATAAAATTCCAGAGTATACATAATAGTGGTAGATTACTACTCTCGATAGGCGGAAATAAAGAAACTATCAACGTTAACATCCGAGAGCGTGATCACTACACTGAAAGAGATGTTTGCTGAACATGGAATACCTGAGATTGCAATGTGTGATAACGAACCACAATTTAGCTCAGAGTTGTTCAGTCAGTTTGCAGCAATATATGGATTTGTCCACATAACCAGTTCACCCAGATATCCACGATCCAATGGTGAAGCTGAAAGAGCAGTAAAAACTGTCAAAGATCTGCTCAAGAAAAATGAAGATCCATACCTCGCTCTTTTCTCCTACAGAACCACACCACTACAAAATAATCTTGCGCCAAGTCAGCTACTGATGGGAAGACTAATGATGGGAAGACAAGCACGACTTCGCAATGAAGATCTTGAGAAAGTGAAAGAGAGTGAAGATATTTATCGATCTAATCAACAAATTAATTTCAACCAGCGACATCGAGCGCGTGAACTTCCCATACTTCACTCGGACCGAGATCAAGACCGACATGGTCATATAGTATAGGACATTACTTTCAGTTCAGCCCTTCTGTACTTTAAAGGAAGGTGTAGAGATAACCAATGTATGATAATACCTATAGCGCCCTCTAGTGGCCATATATCCAGATACTTTTGCTCTGTGTGCTTGTTCGTGTTACAGTGAAGTAAACCTCATGTCTGTAAGTTTAACCTGACCTAATAGTCATTTGTTTCATTAGAGAATATTACATCCATGAGAACATCGCGATGTCCTTTTAACACATGGGCGTGCTTAGGTCAAATTTTGTATAGTTTGAATACGCAAACAAGCACCCGTATATATTTCGACAATGAACCCCCCCTTTCATATGTGCAAATACAAACAAGACATTAAACCTTCCTGACAATAAACATGTAAGTGTTGTAGCATAAACCCGAATGAAAAGTCTGTAGTCACAGTGAATACTTCTAGCGAGTCACCTTTCTAAAAACGTCTTCAACTAGCCTAGGCCAATCACTAATGTGCCAGGCCAATGACATTGAACGTTGCTCTTCCATAAAGCAGCAGTTTCCCACTTCAAATAATCTTAAATACCTACGATACCTTGGAGAAGTATGCTCATTGTTTCACAAGAACGACTGTCTTCTCAATTTCTCAAGATAAAAATCCCAATGTTTTTTGTTTACTAGAAGGTAATGTCTTTTGGCAGCATTTCTTGTATTAATTTTCATTGCACAAAACTGCAAATACTGTTACTGAAGCACATAATTTGCATGTTTTTTTCCCCGGCCATTCACGTAAACTGCAAATCAAGTCTTTTACTGCATCCATAGTTGTTGACACTTTTCAGCCGCAATGATGAATGTATTGTGACGTATTTTGACACCCCCCGGAACCTGACCTTGCATTCTGGCTACATTTACCTCCCTTTCATACCACTTACCAGTTCAATTCCCTTTCATTATTTCATCCAGATTCCATGACATTCAATATTTAAAACCAACCTTTATTACACAGTCACTCTAGTTTTCAATTTTTCTAAAATTATTGTATTGATCAAACAACTTGTCACTCCCATCATACAATCTCCCATAATACTTCCGCAGACACAGCGGCGATCGCCAACATAACCACAAACAACCTCGCTCTCAGGAGCTGAGGAGTGACATGATACCAAGATCCCGTTTCAATCTCGCTCTCGCATAAGCGTTCCCAACTCAGAACAATGCGAATACGCATGCCCAAGGTAACTAGGATACTGGGAGGTCCACGTGGGTCAAAATAGCTGCTCATGATATGACGGATTACGAGAACTATATTTTCTGTACATTTTCGATGTATTACATTTTTTCACTATGTTAGTGGTAAAGTGGTGACATGTTTTATTACAAACTTTGAACATTGATATTTATTATACCTCATGATTATGACAGCCAATCAGATTTGCGCATTACAAGTGGACATATTCGTACGTTTCTCCTCAATTTAACTAATTTACGCCAATAATTTGTCAGGCGAACACGATACGCAGCAATATTCATGAACTGATTGGTTTGCCAGGTTTGCATTCACTATTTGACTATCTTATTGGAAAGAAAACTTGGATTTTGTAGCGATTTCGCGTGATTTTTAGTCAAGCTTGCCGTGCGCTTCGCCAGCGCGCTCAGCTACACACTTTGAGACATTCGATCTGCGATTTACGTTCATGTCCTACCATAGCAATAGCCGAAAACATGTTGCTTGTTTTTTGAGCGGAGCGGATCGCCAACCACCTACGGCTTTCAATTTTGTAAGCAAATTTTCGTATGTTAATTTTATCCGGTTCAAATCGTTCAGCAGCATTTTTGGTATATTAGGTGTACATCACATGGAATACTACGATTGAGAGAACTTGGTGTATGTTGTTTTATAAACCTTGAAGGGCTCTCGGGAAAATCCACCTGCAGTAAAATTGCCGTGAAGGCGCAACCATCAACATCGAAGTACCGGGAAGTTTCTGCTGGCGACGTTGCGGCGTTACCCAGTTCCAAATAAAGATTACCACCGTCAAATGAGCAACATTTTAACCGGTAATCAAGATTCATTCAATCCACGACCAGCAAGCAGCATCACAAGCGAAGTTGTAGCGTGCAGCTCAGCGACGACCGCAATCGACGACAGTCATCCCGTCAGTAGAGTGCCGCAGTTCCACGGCACGTTTGCCAATGCACAATTCTAAATTCAAACTGACTTCGAAAACATCGCCCTATCATGCCAATCCTTCACCATTGTATTCAAACGTGGTGCACTGTTACATTCTTCTGAAACCCGGGATTCAACCATTATAGGGGCGTTTCAGTATCATATACACCCAGCGACACCGATGCCAGCTGACTGTGATCACATCCTACATTTCTATGATTGAAAAGCACGGACGTAGCACATTCTACTCAGCTTGAGTGTGGGCAAAAAAAATTTACTGTTTTTTATGTCTATTTTCATTACCGAGAATTGACCCTAACGTTTTCACCAGCAACGGCTTTTAACTCCTCTGTGATTTGTTTTGGCTTAGCTGATTTTGTTCATACATGACAGGCAGGCCGTACCGTCACTAATTGGAAAAAACAATCCTGGCCTACCGCTACCATGGCAACAGCCAAAAACTGTTTTTTGAATTTCGCCCCAAGTGTGTTACCTCATACCAGTCTTGTAATAGCAGTATTCAAATGATCATGTCTTTTATTTTGGCTACGTTGCAATACGGTAAAGATATCACCGGCGGCGTCGACATTGTTACACTGTATCAACGCAACGCAACTTTGAACTTTCTATCTACTGCTGAAAGGCATACTGAATATTTGCTTCATACAGACCATCGGTAGACTATGCTGAATGAACTGTAAATGCTGCCTCTAGAAAATACTATCGCAAAACGGTTGGAAATAATAAATGTAACAGCAGAAAACGTCCTAGCAATACAATAAAGTGACTTCTAAGAACTGAATGTTTTTTGCGAACTTCATTTACGGTGCCCGTTTATTTTTCAGTTATACAAACCAAGGTTCGCCAACCAGCCTACCGGCTTGTTTCCATTGACAACCGAACTATTTTTATTTTGTTAAAAAAATTTCGTCTGCTATTTTTATCAGGTTCAAATCGTTTAGCGAAATTTTTTGCATATTAGGTGTACCTCACATGGAATACTACGATTAAGAAAACTTGATGTATGTTGACCACCTAGAAAAAGAGTTTTATAAACCTTGAAGGGCTCTCGGAATCCCCCACACAAATTAACGATTGCCATGGAGGCGCAACCATCAACATCGAAGTATCAGGAGGTTTCTACTTGCGACGTTATCCTATTCCAAATAAAGATTACCAACGCCAAATGAGCAAAATTTTAACCGGTAATCAAGATTCATTCAATTCACGGCGTCGCTGTCGACGAAAGTCATCCCGTCAGTGGAGTACCACAGTTCACGGCATGCTTTCCAGCTTCAACATAATTTTAAACTACGTGCTAAAAAAAAAAAGAACCATGGTATGACTGACTGCGAAACATTCCACCGAGATCAGACAGCGCCCTATCGCGCCAATCCTTCACCATTGCATTCAAACGAGTTACGTGGTGTGCTGTTACATTCTCCTTTAAACCCGGGATTCGACCATTTCAGTAAAAAAAAACACATCGCAATCATGCAAATTCAACATTTTCAATTGCAAACTAGTATACTAAAACAGAAATGTTTAGCGATGCAAAAGAAGTATATATATTACTTTTCAGTATACTCATCTCTGTTGATACAGTCCCTCACATATTCTACTTCCAATTATACCTGCGTAAAATGGAATAGCATCTTTCCATGTTGACATTCTGAGTAAAATCACGTGATAGGCTGTTAAAATTGGCTGTTATACACTACGGTTACGTTCTGGAAAATGTGTTTAATTAGCTCTCATATAAGCGACAATGCAGATTTCCCAGTGGGAGCGAAACTAGTTCAACTCTGCCATTAAACAATAGAGGTGTTTTTCAGCAAAAAACTAATAACCCTTGAGTGCACACAATATACTGAATTTCGGAACAAATCTTGCATTAGTTACAGCAGCAGAATACCACAGAAATATCAGACGAACACGAAAACACTATGTATTGTATCTCGGCCTGAACCCTCTCTATTGCAATATCAGAAATTACCCCCATATGTGCAACCTAACCCTGAAAACAAACTCTTAATACCACGCTGAAGCGTTTGGTAATAACTATTTTTCTCCTCACTTTCAGCATCTTCACACATATCAAAACTATTGCCGCTGTTATCAGATTGGATAAAATCAATCAAATCACTGCACCTGGGGAACAAGGAATGTCTGGACTTCACCCCGGGAGTACCCCCAGCCTCTCTCCTCCTCCATTAAGGGAAAAGCAGACGCATATCTCTATCCCTTTACCACGGTTAACATATCCTCCTTATTACAATCATGATCTTTCGCATCTACTCCTCCAAATGCACCTCCAGGTATAACCACTTAAAGGCCCAGGTATACTATAAATACGCTCCTAAACAATAGGGATCATTTCCTTGCTTGTCACGCTGTAGTAAACAGCTCCAGCCAAGCTCCGGTAAAAAACGTGTTTTCTCGGACTTACAGGTCAATTATGTCGTGCCAAAGTGGATGCATGTGACTATGAATATCACAGCAGTGACTGTGTGTAATATTTATGACAATAAATTGTGTACGAGCTGAGATTTTGGCGGATAAAAGTAAAGAACATGAACCGGGGAAAGGGATGCGCGACTAATCTTGAATAACTACTACTGTCAATCAAAGTCATGTGATGTTGGACCGCTGAAACAGGATGCATCATAGGCTACGCAAGTGATTAACACCATGCATTAGAATAGCCACACCTCCAATTCACACTTGCCCGGGGCAAGTGAATTGGGCCTTTAACGCATACTCATTTTCAGCCAATCAGGCGTGCCGTAACAGCGAGTATTTCCTTGATTTACCCAGAACTCTGTGCGAATCCCCCTTGAATCTGGCTGCTGGCAATTTTCGTTCATGAAATCGACGGATATCATCAGAAAACGCGGGATTTGTGCAGTTTTGAATAAAACCAAGTTAGCGATTATGAACAATGGTTATTAACGTAACACCTGATCCCCTCTAAAACCGACAGGGTGTCGATTTACTAGGTGCCATGTTTCACAACTTGTTTATTTATATACATATAGCGGATGATTTAAAAAAAAAAATAGTATTTATTGATTTTCAGCCCCCAAGTGACTGTGTTCAGCACATCTTTGACTATATCAATAATGTCAACGTCGACGTATGTAAACACACTCTCGAACTTGACAATATTTACTCTCAGACCACAAAGCAAGTAGATGGAAATACTAGTTATATCACTCATGAAGACTGATGATTCTAATTCTAGCCGGGATAGTTGTATTTAGTGTTCATTTCTATACTATTGCGATTTCTATGTGTACAATCATATTGCCCGTGTGGACGGCGACAGATTATTTTGGTTCTGTGGCCCATGACGTTTTCTCGGTCGCATTTTGTATATACCAGTCAGACACTGATATGTAAGTAAACAGTCCGGGGCATAGTCAACATGAGACTTTGAATAACAGGTAGAATCTAAAGATTCACATTACAGTCTTATGTTTGCGTGTAACATTTATGCTGGGGAACGCACAGGACTGGAATCTGCCAAGTACACAGTGTAGTCAAATCAGTAAGCAAATAGAACTACATTTAATTTGACCACCTCGTCTTATAACGTGTTATAAAAATGGGTTCTGTCAGAAACCAATGGATGCTGATATATTAATAATATGCTGCAATTTATCCACCAAAGCTGGTCACTGTCACTTGTCGATTTTGTATGGATAGATTCATAATATCCATAGTATATGTATTATTTCATTATCACAACAACAAGCTCTCTTTCATAACCTTTATTTGTGAATGTAATCGTTATTATTTAAGGTGACTTATAAGTCCACTGGGCTGGGCAGTTCTCTGAGCTGCAGGTCACTATAATAAATTACTTACTTTCTTACTACTTTATCACAATGACAATGCGTATATTTTCTAAATGCACAAACTAAAGCGCTCAACAGTTTATGGTAACTAGTAACCTTCAATGTGTTCAATCTTGTAATATTTTAAAGGTTTGGATTCCATCTACACTACAGTTTGATTTACGAGTATTATACATTAGCTGCTTACTTGAGAGTCATGTTCATCAGTAAGCCAATGAAGGCAGCAATTATTTCTGAAAAATAATGTTTTCTGGGGCATTTATTTGGATGTCAAAACACACAAGAGTCCCAATTAATGTTCTTCATACGCGTCCGTAGCGCAAAATTGTAATTTAGATCTACTTCTAAACAAAAAAGAACTGTTGTATATTGTCTATTATACCATATCAGTGCCATGTTAGTTTTTTGAGGTTTATGTACGAAAGTAAACAGTTTGCTTCTATTTTTTGTTTGACTGATGTCTCAGAGAGTTTGCTGAAAATGGAGTTTGACTAGCTTCACTCTTACCATAGACATTCCGAGTACACTCACTAAAATAACTGTAATGTTATTCGTAATTTTGTTAAAATCCCATGGTCATAGACGGCATCTAGCCTACCTTAGCCACAATTGTAGGCTCCGCCCTTTCATTCCTGAAACGCAGAATCAGATTTGCAGGTTGTCACATCTCGCCAATTACCATCCAAGAAATATAACTCCAACATTGTGATTCGTATTGATTGCAATTATATTCATTCACGAAACCCGGCCTCACATGTAGATATAATGGAGTGTTTCAAATCCCATGCGAAGTAAACCCAATTACTACCGAAAATGAAATAAACAACTAAATAAAGCCATAGGCGCAAACAATTCAGAAATATTAATACACCTACTGAACCCAATGCGCATTACAGCATATGGCGATACTGTCATAAATTTGTTTTCGCGTATCTGTTGACCGACTTAATTAACTGATTATTAGCGAATTGCTGTGTTATGTCTGTCATCGTGTAGGCCTATTTGAAGTTTTGGACGGAACTTGGATCAGTGATTTGGAACTAATTACCAGATAGCCGCCGCTTTTTAGACTACTCATTCTGACAGTTCATATCCGTAGTTATTAATGTAGTGAACGATTAATCAAAAGATATGACGTATTCAGTACTTAGTGTGATTGGCTTTATGATTGAAGGTTACGCCCTAGAGTCTTTTTACTGCTTTGTAATTGGTTAGAGTTGTGAAAATGAATAAAGAGAGTTTGAGTTGGTCTTGACGAATACTCCACGATAGACGCAGAAGAGAGAGAGTGCAGTCCTGGGCAGTCGAGTCCAGTCTAAGAGAGTCTTGGGGCGAGTCTTGACGCAGTCCAGTCTTGGGCTAGTCTTGGGTCAGCCTTGCGAGAGTCTTGGGGACTTTTCCCCAGGGCGCTGTGTCTTATAGAGTGCTCCAAAAGATCGACTAAGACGAGAGCTGAAACGTATTTCGTTGTGTGTGTCTTATTTGACTGTAAAGTATAAGTGACTTTCCCGATCCCGTACCTCAAGGGAACGAGATAGAGAGACGAGACGAGATTCCCCTCTGACAATACCATGGAAACCAGTGACACTACTATAACTGAAAACACGCCTGTTATATCAGCACACGATCCGAACGATCTACCGCGAATAGATATTAAAGTGCGAAGAGGGTACTAACCGTTCTCTTCATTTCTGCGCCCTCGGAAAGATTAACGCCCCCTTCTCAATCTATTGATGAACTACTTTTAGATGTCTTCGACCAGAAACATAACGCTACTGCTGGAGCATTGAAGGACAAAGACGGAGTTGAAGCTATTGCACCAGACTCATCAGATATTGTACATTTTATACAATATCTCAAAGGAAAAGAATAAACTCCTACTTCACGATTCACACACGTCTTTCCTTAAATACTCTTGCAATTTAAAACGCATTGTTGAACACGCTAACAAATTTTGCCGTGATCTTCCTCTTTTATTTATCTGCTCACTGACCAATTTATGTAAACACGCTGATAAAGCTAGTAGAGAGGAGATCGAATTCAACGTATGAAAGCCCGACTAGCTAATTACATGAAAGTCACTCGAAAAATAATGAAGATTCTCAGGAGAAAAAAACAGATGAAATATTAAATATTAAATGTGGTATTTCTGCCAAACAAGACAGAAAAACTAAAATTGATATTAATTGTTTACTTGAAAGTACAAAATGGTGAACAATCAACAGTTTTATAGTTTTTCCTAGTCGACCACTCCATATCCTTTGATTTTGGATTTTGATGGTATTCACGTTTTTAATGTCTATGCTCCAACAAATGGCTTGGAGCGACTGGAATTTTTCAAAGTATTCAATCATTTATTGAATGGCCATAATTCAGATCATACTATTATTTTGAGGTTAACTGTACAAAAAATCTGGACGTGGATAGGGTCAATAGCCCTGAAACAAATCCTTCATCTGCCAATTTTCTTTCTGAAATTTTATTACGGTTCAAACTCATTGACGCCTGGTGCCATTTTAATATAAACTCTTTACAATATGAATGCAAAGCAATGCCAGTAAATCACGTATTGACAAATGTTATATATCCAAGTATCTTACCCAGAATTAAATACATACATATTCAGCCACACTTTGTCTGATCATAAACTAGTTCTTTCAAACATGTCAATAACAGCAATCCCGTTTTGTCATTTTAATTTCGGTCTTTTTTGGGGGGAGTACTGTAAAATCATTAATGATCATTGGTTGTTGTGATAGAAAGAGAAATCACAATATGACTGTCTACAAACTTGATGGGACATTGAAAAGCAAAAATCAAAGAACTAAAAATACAATACACTGCAACACTGAGATGCAATTACAGGCAGATGAAAGATACTTTGCGTAATGATATAAAGGGTCCTGGAACGAACCTGGACGCTAAAAGGTCACTTTCAGAAAACCTTGTTGAAACAGAAATTAAATCGGCGGTTATCAGGTCCCCGCACGAAATACTAAATCAATGCGATGCACCGACTGTCTTTTTCGAAAAGTGTAAAAATCGAAAAGCGTAAAAGGTGTAAAAGGGTCATGAAAATGTACCAACTTGCGAAGGAATTTCACCCCAAGTGTCAGAATCAAATTCTTTCCCCGAATAGATGAACATTTATGTAGTCATTGTGAAACCTGTTTGTCATTTGATGAAATTACATTAGCTGAGAAAAAAATCTTAAATGGTAAATCTCCAGGCGTCAATGGTGTTTTCCTGAAACCTGTCTCCTGTGCACCAACTACTAACAAAAGCAAGGTTCTACCTATAAGACTGAAATCAGCACTGAGTGATCAATCATACAAATATTTGACAGTGTAAACCTAGTGTGTGATATCATTACTTATTCAAATAGGAACAATACAACACCATTTTTTCATTGGACCACGGAACGGCGTTGGCTTCATAAAGAATATCTTTTCAAAACCTTAAAGGCTTTTGGATTTGGAGATCAGTTTGTTCAAAATTTATAGTCAATTACAATTGGACGCAAAGTCCCATTCGTAGCAATGACGCCCTCACCTGTCCAGTTGACAACTCTACTCTATTTCAATTAAGCCTCTTCTTCACAAAATAAGAAATTAGTGTCAAAGTCAAGAAATAGCTTTCCCTAATCTGGTGATAGAAATGTCAATCTCATTGTCTACGCAGTAATTTAACCACTTTTAACGCCCCTGATTTATTTTACTGATCTCTTTAAAAACAATTACATCAGTTGAACTATAACAAACATATATTTAATATTAAAACCCAACAGGAGACAGTGCCTATTTAAAAAAATGATCCTCCCCCACAACGGCTCTGCAATCATTGAGCGCAAGACGTCATGGGAAATGTAAATTGTTTACTTGGTCCACAGCTGTTTCAACTAGAGATGTTAATTCCATATTCTAACACCTTAAGCTACGCTATTATCTGTTTTAAAAGGACTCACTCTATTGAAAGCCGTTTTATATCACGGCTTCTAACTTAGCACTTTGATTTCCAATAACGCAATGAAAAATACCACAACAACACGACCATTTCGTTCACAGCTTTCGCAAACCGGAAGCACAGACAAAACGTGCTCAGACAAACGTCCCAGTAATAAAAGAAAGAGCTATATATTTCGAATCTCATTTTTCATTCTGCAAATCTCGCTTTCATGCACCTGTCGATTCACATTTTAGAAATATGCGATGGGGATTTTTACATTATTAGAGATCGGTCCTACTCTGCCTGGACCGCCGTTACTTTTTGGGCGACAATTACGCTGAGTTTGCACCTACCTTGTAAACTATGATCACATTTGTATCCAATATATATTCATGGCGGCGTACGTCAAAAAATACCGCACGCATTCTGTTTCTCGAAAACAGTGATTTCACGGAGCACTTCGAAGCGATGTTTAACGCTTGAGCCTCATTTGAATACTGAAATCTGGCGGGCATCTTTCATACACCCGGAATCGCGGTTTACGGAAGGTCACACCGTCAAACTATGGGAACATTTTCAAGGAACTCTTATTCCTTAGTCATTAAATTGTACATTTTATACAGAAGACACCTCTCAATACATATTATTTCCGTGAAGTCAGTATCACTTTTGTTAGAGATTTCCTTGAGAGCGGTAATTGGGTTGACATTGAAAGACTGTACAAGTCAGTACGAATTTATTAGAGGAGATTGCTTGGGAAGGCAATCAAATAAACCATTCAAACAAACTGGCACGGTATCATCAAAAACCATAATACTACCAGCGATGCAAATTCTGGAAATACACGTCTACTCAATTGAATTAATTTATAGGGATGAAATTCTATTAAATTGCCTCTTTTACATAATTTAAAAGGGGTCATTTTATAGATATATTACACTTTTCAGAAACAACATGAAGGCAAACTTACTGTATGACTCGGATATTTTGAGTCTGCACCGTTACTTTGCGCCTATAACTAAAAAGGAGAGCAATTTGCACGGCGTCTGCTCCAAGCAAAACCGGCAATTGTTCCCATAACGCATCGGAACAAAGCATCAAATATAATTGCACTATTTTGAACCACTTAGCTCAGTTAACAAAACCAAAATAACATTAGCAAAAAAAGGCTTAGTTACATTAGCAAACAGCTTAGCTTAGTCAGCAATATGAAATACATTTTTTCCAAATATGAGTCACGGAGAGTTTTAAACGACATGACCAGCCTTGAGTACAGAGTCCTTCCTGGGGATATCATCATCGCCTGATTTACACTGTCGTAAATAAATCGTGCAAGATGAGAAAAATTCCCAATAACGCACAAGACATGTTGTCCTGCCAAAGCAACGTATAGGTAGCTATTTGATTATACTTTTATGTTACAAGTGATGTTGAATCAACCTCTGGGAAAGGTCCATTTTTTATGCTCAGCAAATTGTGTCCATTTCGTACAAGATTACGTAGGAAGTCGAAATACTAACTACATCTCTGATAGTCTGTGTATAGGTTCACGACATTGGAAGATTGTAGAACACCCAGTTTACATTAAACACACAAAACAAACAACACCAGTTATCCCAGTGTGGGGAGTTTATTGTAACTTATTTGTATCATTTTGAGAGAACTTTATAATTTAATGTACCAACATTTTGATCTGTATTTATTATATTACTTGTATTCCTTCAAGAGTTCCCTCGCTATTGGTATTAATTAGCATTTCGACGAGGTCACATTGGCGTAATTTACATATCACAGGATTTGATGGGCGGAGCATGCATACGTATAAGATGGCGTGAATTGTGGGCAAGCAATTCTAGCATGCCGACAAAACCGAGCATCACAGCTGCCGTATCTCCGATGACCCGTCAGTTTCTTTACTTGGTCCTCCATGCAAGCTATCAGTGGAGATTCAATGATAAATATGATCCTCAGATGTTCATTGACATTACCATAAAGTTTGTAGTCTAGGCAGAAAGACGTAATTAGAAAGGTTGGGACTTTCCACTACTGATGGACACACTCGCAAAAACATTGCGACCGGACCGACATTGCATCAACGACCTCATGTTGCTTGGTATAGCTTGGTATTTTTGATGCACCTTTGTTTTGCATTGCTATCATAAACAAATATCAAACGTGTGAAATTTCAGTGCGGTTGCTATTAAGCTATCTAGTTTGTTTTATGAAAATTCAAATCAAATTCCCTGATTGGTGGAATAGTGAGTCTGCCAATCATTGCATGACATACTGAATCCCAGGTTGTTGGCAAGCATCGCCGGTGTCATCATATAACACATAGAATGTATGCAAAACTATATGATCTGGTGACAGAGTGTATTGTATCATTATCATGCTTATTAAAAAAGACGTTAAATTAAGTGGAGGATACCAAGCCTTATACATATGAAAATCTCTGCTCACAACTCTTCCTTATAAGTACGACAGCAAGAGTTTTCTATGGTGTCCAGAGAGAGAACAGTCAACATGCCTTTACGTGGAAAAGGTGAAAACTCGGTGGATAATTTACGTTATGACATGTAATATTAGGTTTTGATGGCTGCTGAGTCCCCAAAATGAACCAACAATCATGCGTTAGAGACATACCTATGCCAACGTTGAGTTGCCAGTACTTAATAAACACCTTGGCTACTCTCTTGACATTGACTGTTTATTCTATTAGTTTAACTCTTGAGCTGACTGATAACATACATTTAAAACGTGCAGAGTTCGTCCAAAACGTACACGTTTCATACAGATGTATCAGAGAATTGTAAAAAGAAATATGTGCTTCTATGCTCAAGGTGCCAATAGGCAAAATCTTTGAAACTTGAAACGCGATAATGTCTCTATTATTTCGTTTTTAACTCCTGGGAGACGATGAGCTACAACAGTAAAATTGAGTTAACCATTGCATGAACTTGTTCATAACGTGGCAATAATTTACGGTTGACTCTTGATAGATACTTGTGACCTGGTAGTCTCCCGACATGATTCTGATTGCTTTCGCACGCATAGCAAGTATGAGACAAAGGACATGCACCTTATCGCCATTGAAGATGTTGACAATGTTCCTCCTCCGAAAGGAAAGCCTGGGTTATTATGAATTCAACTGAAGCTGAAATTCGCATCCCCGTTGCACATACTTTAATTGTTTGCGTTGGCAGAATCCACGGGGTCTATCGAACTACTACTAAAGATAATATATAGCTACCCTCACTAAACAGTTGCATGTTTATAATAAAATAAAAACTCGACAGAAATATTGTCCTATAGAACAATAACATGATAAAATGGGTTATTATCGAGTACGTAACACGTCAGAAATATGAATAATTTCGACTTTTCCAAATTGTCGGATGTTAGAAACCAGTTTTTTATAGCGTAGACAAATGTGCAGCTGAACCATGTTTTTCTGTAATACATGACCTATTTTTAACAAACGTATTATGAAAACACGTTTTAAAGAATTTTCATCAAGTTTATACCAATTGTTGGAATAACATCTCTACAATTACTATCAATTACTAAGATGTTTATGTTAAACCGTTAAATGAACATTCAGGTTGGAATGGTCTGTAGTGAACACGCCCCACGGTGACTAGATGAAAATATACAAGCTAACAAGTTGAAAACAGTGAAATTTTGACAAGTTTCACTGCCATTTAGTTTTTTCTTGTAGTGTGATCAACACCCCAGTGCATAAATCGAATGTAGGTAAAATCATTAGTGTATGTTACAAATATAAGCTACAATGATCAGAAATGATCAGCTTAGGAAATTGTTGATGACGGTGGGTCTTAAAGGTTGACAGTACCTCATGATCTTCCTTACTGTGTATGCACATATTATCTAAAATAAGTCGATACAATTGATGTATGTTTTATAAGCCACATGCTTCAATTGATATCACGCGGATACTGTCAAATCAAAACATAAATACAAACAATATTAAAGCCATGTAAAGGTTTATTGCACCAACTAGTCATCGACTAGTTCAAAATGTATTTACATGTGAATGCAACACAGCATAGTACAAAGTTCAAAGTTATTTAAACTCCAATATGGAGTATTTAATTAAACAATTAAGCAGCTACAGAAAACAACATATCTACTTAATATCTATCTAATAGTTGTTCACAGTCATTGCATGATATCGAACCAATCATGCAATACCTAGTATTCTTAAACGTCATGCCGAGCATTATAATTTGCCGAACATTTTCTAAATCTTGATGCAAGCAGAACAATAATTCCACTGCTCATAAGAACACCAGCAGCAGCATAGAATGAGCTGTTATAGCTGCCAGACTTGTCGTACAGCCAACCTATGTAAATGAAACGTAAATTGGTAAAACCATTATAGCAGGAATGAACTTATTTCTTCTCATTATTTCATGTTGTATGATTGCAACACATTAATTATACATTATATATTTTCAATGATGGTTTGCCTGGAATAAAGTAACTTTTAAGCTTATCACAGACGATACTAACCTGCAAATGGAGGTCCACACATATATCCTATAGCCATACACATCCAATCCCACGAAAAAGCTGTAGAATGTTTCTCATCCCCTACACACACTCGCAGTGATACCAATACTAAAGGTTGGTAGATTCCAAAGAAAAAGCCATAGCATACAGTCAGGGTCACCAATGCAGGGTAGCCAGTTGTGAACGAAATACACAGAAGAATAACCCCACTACATCCAACAGCTATTCCCATCAGGGTGATAGCACATATATGACCACGATCAACAATCCAACCATGAGTAACACGTCCAATGGAACTTCCTACACCCATCAATGTTAACATGAATGCAGCGTTGTTTTTTGATATGCCAACGGATATTGCTCTTGCAGCTAAATACATGATGGCGGTTACAAATCCGATACCTTCAAGAATCTGAGCAACACAAAGCATCGTGAAGGCAGGTATTTCAATAAACATTTCAATTCCCAACAAATGAAAAAAGTTTCTAGCAGCGCGTGAAAAGACATTTTTGTCATCAACATTATTGTTTTTCTTTTCTTCAGTAACAATCATTGGTATAAATGTTTGTTTTTCTTCCGCAGTAGTACATAGTTTGTAATCAGATTTAACTTCACAGACATATGATTGTACACTATTTTGTTTAGTCCAAATATCGGCATTGTCTTTCACACTTTCTGTACTACTCTGTCTGTTAAATGGTCTAAGTAATGCACCACATACGACCAGTTGTGCATTCATACCGGCTACAAAAAACAACGATCCTCGCCATCCATAAATTTCAATAAGAAAGTTATAAAGAGGTGGAAGGCATAGAATCCCGCAACTAGCTCCGGCAAACATAATTCCACTGGCAAGGGCGTATCTCTTTTTGAAGTAATGGCCGATTATAAAACACACAGAAAGCTGTGAAAGGCCGTATCCCAATCCTGTATAAAGATACAAACAATAACATATCTAGGCGTATGTTGCGGTTATTCGGAACAAATATACTATGGCAATATAGTTGTGACAATAATTGAATTTGCAAACTTACCAACTAATACACCAAAGCTGAAGTAAAGAAATGATAATGAAGGTGCAAAGATGGATAAAATTACTCCTAATGTGGACAAGAATCCTCCTCCGATAACAACGATTCTTGCACCAAATCTTTTGCAAAGATAGTTGACCAGCAAACCTGAAGATAATAAATATCGTAAGACATACAATTCACTCATATTCTCTTTGGGACACATAATTAAATCATTTTTAATAGAAAATATTTCTGCAATTCATCTAACCGACCAACAGGTCGACCTGTACTCATAGATTTAATTACAGATTGGCAAGCAAGAACGTTTACCCACTTATGTACGCACGTGTGTGATTGTTGCTAGCATATCATGACTGTCAACATATCTTTTTGTACCCGACACGTTTGTAACACGTGCATGGTTTGTCATATACATTTAAAATTAATATTTTGCTGTAGATATTACTTCATTTTTAGTTTTAACATTGCACATAGGCCGACGCTAAAGATAGCATGGCGAATCACTCGCGCAAATAACTGTGTAAGAAGCAAAAATGATAAAGCATTATTATCCCACAACACTGGGTGTAAGTGTTTGTTGCATACACGTGTGTGTAGAATTTATGCCTACCTGAACCGACAAGAAAAGCACTGCTCAATGACCCTATAATGGAGGCTTTTGCAGCACCTTGATGAAAATATTCCAAAAATGACACTAAAAACACGCCGCTGGTGAAAAAGTTTCCTCCACATATGAGAAATACCATATAGCTTGTCACTAAAATCACCCAGGCGTAACCACCATCCAGATTTGTTAATTGAGCCTTCTTTTCCATTCTGAAAAATAGCATATAGTGTTCAAAAATCCCTGCTAGGTATACATATGTGTAACATAGTTATACAGCCTGAGATATCGTGCAGTGAATGCGTTCTTGCAATAGCTAGTTGGCCATGCATAAAACATGTAGAACATAATTCTGCTAACAAATACAGCCTTGTATAATCATGATAAAAAGATATACCCAGTTAAAAATGTCTTCGGGGGCTCACAGACTTGTCTAGCAATGACGGCGACAGTTTATATGATTGTGTTATCTGATTGCAATACAGTGGCGATGATATGAAGATGCTGGATAAACAGTTGAGCAATATGCCACAGTAATTAAAAACAAAAACTGTGTAGGACGTACAGACAGTAAAAAGAGGCATTTATGGAAACATGGTGGTATTGACTCACCTTAACACCACTGAATACAAAAATGACAAATTTCTTCATTAACGCTGATTATTCACTCGTCTTGCGTACACTGTGTCCAGTGTCGCCCATGCGCAGTCGCTCTATTCAAATGACCTTGGCCAAAGGTAGCTTTGATATGGCCATGTATATTTGCATAGTTATAACGGGAATGATTTGTTATGGCATGACCATTGGAATCATTATAGAATATAACACATAAATGTCAACCCATGCTACTTTTATTGCTATAAACTCAGAGAATTGTTATGTCTAAAAAAGACAGTTTTTACAATTTTTTTACTGTATTTCTATATTGAAATATTTTTAAATTATGTCGTAATCATATTATAATTAACATCAATCAATAAAACAATTACAGTCAATGCAGTAACGATGCCACGTTCAATAGCACACGGCTTCCGTAGAATGATTGTAATCAAATGTCACAAATAGTTTTCGCAAGAGCTAAACTATTATCTATTCTTATCGCTTAGCAACGCGGAATGACCTTCTGAAGACTCGGATCAATCAGAAATTGATTCATGCAGTCTTTTTTCCCGTTCGTTTAATATTATTTATGCTGGTAATAATTCAATCTAATGTTTGTGGCGGATGTCAATCCCAGCGCAATCTCGATGACGAATGTATTAATTGTACACTGATTTGCAGAGACTCTGATGTTTCTGTTAAGTTACAAATTCAACCTACCATAAACTTTCTGCAAATACATTTCTACCTAGAATTATTCTTGCCTAGTTGCGTCAACCAAACAGTGTTTCAATAGTCAACGATTAATGGTATCACACGATAGCTTTTTTATCATTGGCGTGTGTCACCCGTCTTTGTATACACAGTCACGCGATATGTCTGCCATTCTCTACTCAAACAAACTTTAATTTTGCGTTGATTAACGTCATAAGTTGCTTTGTTTTGTATGTCTAGAAACGTACACATGCTGTCTAATTATGGGGGATTCAAGTCGTAACGTCGGTGTTAGTTATTCTCCGTGCGTAAGTGTTTATACAGCCATATCTTGAGCTTGGACCAATCAAGTTTCAATTAGACTTGGTACATTCAATGAACACAATTTTATTTTTCAAATAGAGTTCAAAATGGCCGACTGTCATATATTTGGTACATTAATTGAACACTGTGCCCTTGATGCACGTCATTTACTTTGTTTCGAAGAATGCAGTTTCGGAGCCATACATTTGACATACCTTAACCAACCAAGTTCAAATTTCAACATAAACCAGTCAGCATTACGGAAAAACGCATGAGTTATCATCAACCTCAAAATGGCTGACTGGGGCCATCTTGATTACACGATTGCATTTCCACGGAGCCATATCTCATACATGTCGGTCGATATTATGGATATTGCCTAGGTGGTAATACAATATTTCATGCGTATAATATAAACGGGGACTATGTCATAGGTAATCACTGATTTATTATTTCGTGCTACTCACAGTGCTTGAAATACAAATCAGACGGTGAATTCATTTCCAGGGTGTTGGTTTTAGTAATGATTGACTATAAACTTAGGTAGGGGTAAATCTTTCACAGATCGACCCTTTATTCTGATATGTAGATTCACGCACATATCAAATACACCCGCTTCGCCTTTCATGATTACTTGTTTTCATCCTTCCGCTTATTTTCGGGGTGTCGTAACTCCCGTCGATTCAAAGTCTTATAAGCTCGTCGTTAGAGTAAAAAGTCAAGCCTCCTATCTCATCAGTGCACCAGAGTCGGAAAGGTCTTACTCCTGAATCAAACACACTTACATATTTAAATTCACTCATAAACTGTTACGGTCTTTGAAGTGTCACGAAGGAGTACAGTCCGTAGCTATACAATGCCTAAATTCAGTTGATTGTACCGCCTAATACACCTTTTTTATTTTTTTATATTTCAAGACCAAGAGTGTCTCACGCCAATCGACTAGTTTACTCATCACATTCTATTCTACAGAACCTCTCTTTCAGTCACCAATTATGCTGTGAGTTATTTATTTATCCTTAGAATTCACATATAATTGGCCAAACTAATACCAATAAAGGGGTATGAATCGTGTCCCCAAGCTAAAGTTTTTTTCAAGTAACCTTTGAGGTCTATACAACTCAAAAACGTCGTCTAATTTCACTGTCAAAATACTCCGTTGAAATGTTGGCTTCAATCTTGAATAGTCTTTCCCGGTTTCATTTTTATGTGAATGATTTGTCCTGTCAAACCCCAAGGCATAACCTCGACAACACTACGGCACACGCCCAGTGCTGAAACAGAACGGATATAAACACCATGTACACATTTGTACCTTGACGTCGCTTAGTCCAAATGTGGATCTGAAGGATCACTCGGCGGATAAGCCTGATTGAATGAATAGCCACGCGGTTTTGACGATTCCGTCATACTATATAACAAGTTAAGGCATACAATAGCCAGAATAATTACACAAATGTAGTTTTTCATGATCAATTTGGCAGTAATATACTTGATAGATACAGTGTACGAGTATGCTAAATAATAAGATTCACGGCCGGAAATGTTAGCCCTAAGTGGTTATTTACAAATTCAATTACCAAATTATGAGCTTAAAGGGCGGTGGTCGTCACGCCGCGTCCTGTTCGATATGGGGCTCATAGCGACGTATACAACGCGTGTAAAATACATTGTTTATTTACATACAATTCGAACACGCGCTGCGCAACGACCACCGCCCTTTAAAACTGGAGAGTCGACACCTGCGCACGCGCTGGAATTGAGTCCCAAGCGACAATAGTAACACACGTTAAAAACGCAAATACTCATGGAAGCTAGTTTGTAAACAATGACACGCTATGATCATCTGACGCATGCACAGATGACGACTCCCCTACTTTAAGATGTGACCTCATCGGAATAAGGAATGTTAAAATGACGCTCTCGAGTATAATTATTTGGCTTCAGCGTCTGCGCTGGTAATGTAGCATTCAATGATTGCTCGTTGAGTACTTTATAAGTTTTATTGTTTAACTATACGTAAACGCGAATGGGGTCGTCACTAGGGAAATGAGACCTACGCGACAAGAGCAACGCTAAACACGCAAAGGCTTATGGGTAGACGCTTGTTTATAAACAAGGCCATCTGCCACATGCGCAGGTGATGAGCCAAACCCCCTCCCCCACCGCTTTAACAGCAATTTCCAGAATGTCTGTTATTTTCAATGTTGGAATGGTTATATTCCCGTGACAGTGCCACTTACGACAAACTTTAAAATATAGTACAATATACATAGGTATTTCAAATACACCGTTGCGGTGTAAATGCAAATAAAACTAGATGGGCATGATTATTATCCATTTTTCCAAACAAACCGTGTTAATTATACTGATGTACTGCATACATTCGCTTTTAGTACAGCTTAGCTCCACACAAACTTAATCCTTATTGAACTCCAATCGCCTTAGAAGTCAATCATGACAGATGGCAGTCACCTTTGAAGTTTGAAATTGTAGCGAAATTCACCTAATTCTTTAATTGTATTGTGTTTGAAATCGGTATTTTGAGTTGAGTTGAAAAATTATTTTATATTTCCACGGTCGATAACGTCGGACTGTATTACACATTGACAATTTAGATCTAGCGTTGGATATCAGTAATATCGTACAATCTGATTGGACAGCAATCCGGGTTCTTGACAAGCTTATTTCTATTCTTCTGATATGGCATTTAAGGTAGAAGCCTAGTAATAATTTTTAACAAAATTGGTCATAAATCGCATGACAATGTTCATTAGTTTATTATGTACAATTATGAAGCTAATGTCCCATGGTACAATGAAATAGCATTATTTTGTGTGTTACGGTTATGCTTTTTGAGAAACGTGTTCTAATATTTCTTAAAAATTGTTATTTTTAGAAAAATCCCACAGAACACAATGTTAAAGAAAAATTGCATTTTTTGGCACTTCAGAACAACAAAAAGTACTCCATCATTAACAATATATGAGTTTTTCAGCCTATGTCACCAGGCTAGATTTTGAGGTATTGCATAATATCTCTTCCATAGAAATATGTGGCAAAAGTGTTATAATAGTGTCAAAATGCGACTTTCCACTAAAATACAACCATCAATTTCTCAAAAAAAGGCTGGTGGCCCCCATTTTTTCAGTCAAAATCTTTATGTTGCCTTGGAGTACAGTTTATTGCAAAATGAATAAATTCCGGGTATTTTAATTTAGAGTAGGCTTCTACCTCAAAATAAAAAAAGTACATTTGTTTTCAGGAAGTGAATATATCAAATATTCTTCTAAAATAGTGATAAAAAACATTTGAAAATAATTTAAATATTTATTAAGCTAGTTGGCGTATTACCATAGAGCGAATACAATTGAATTTAATTAATGAAACGAACACAGTTAACATTTTAAACCAATAATAAAGGATATACTTTAAATAACTAACCGGCATTTTAATTTGCCGACAATGTTCTAATTCTTGATGCAAGTAAAACAATTGATCCACTGCTTATAAGGACACCGGACGCGACATAGAACGAAGTGTTATAGCTACCAGACATGTCGTACAGCCAACCTGTGAATATAAAATGTGAATAGATATAATGACGTCATGGTGCTCTATGATATGCTTGATGACATGATATAACAGTGGTATAGCACATTCTGTGTTGCATAAAGTGTTTTTTAGGACTGCCATACACGATACTAACCTGCAAATGGAGGTCCACATATATATCCTATAGCCATACACATCCAATCCCATCCAAAAGCTGTTGAGTGTTTTTCATCCCCTACACACACTCGCAGTGATACCAATACTAAAGGTTGGTAGACTCCAAACGAAAGGCCATAGCATACGACCAAGGTCACCAATGCAGGGTAGCCAGTTGTGAACGAAATACACAGAAGAATGACCCCACTACATACAACAGCTATTCCCATCAGCGTTATAGCACATATATGACCACAATCAACAATCCAACCATGAGTAACACGTCCGATTAAACTTCCTACACCCATCATTGTTAACATGAATGCGGCGTTATTCTTTGATATGCCAACGGATATTGCTCTTGCAGCTAAATACATGATGGCGGTCATGAATCCCATACTTTCGAGAATCTGAGCAACACAAATCATCGTGAAGGTAGGTATTTCAATAAACATGCCTAAGCCCAGCGATTGAGCAAAATTTCTAGCAGCGCGAGAACAGAAGTGTCGTCTATGTCCAGGTAAGTGTGTCATAACATCGTAATTATTTTGTTTCATGTCTTTACAATTTTTCGCAACTATCACTGAGATAAATGTTTGTTCTTTTGTATTGGAGTTATCTTCACGAGTGAATGATTTGACACTATTTTGATCAGTGCAAATAGCGGCCTTGTTATCCACACTTTGTGTACTACTACGTCCTTTGAATGGTCTAAGTAATGCACCACATACGACTAGTTGTGCATTCATACCGGCTACAAGAAACAACGATCCTCGCCATCCATAAATTTCAATAAGAAAGTTATAAAGAGGTGGAAGGCATAGAATACCGAAACTAGATCCAGCAAACGTAATTCCATTAGCAAGTGCGTATCTCTTTTTGAAGTAATGACTGACAATGATACACGCGGACACCATAGACAGACCGTATCCCAATCCTGTAGAAAATACAAATAATAACTTCATATTAATCTGCATATAGACAGTATAATGATTGTTATTTGAGATTAATGTAGTTTAATATGCGTATTAACGAGTATTATAGATTCGTTAACTCACCAACTAATACACCAAAGGTAAAGTAAAGAAACGCCAGAGAGGGTGTGAAAATTGAAGCAATTAAGCCAAGGGTAGACAGAATCCCTCCTACGATAACAACGATTCTCGCTCCAAATCTTTTGCAAAGATAATCGGCCAATAACCCTGTGAATTACAAGAATGGTAACAGTTACTGAATCAGCGTGCTAGATAGTGGTTAAAAGCATTACAATAGTTAAGGCCACATAGCTGTGCCGTGCGTTCGGGCCAACCGTTAATTATTCATAAAAAGAGTCAATTTGTATAGTTTGTGCAAATATATGTAAATATAGGTAAGGCTTTGGCGAAATTTGAAAGAGCAAGTAATATTTTTCAACCTGGTATTTTTATAGATTTTATTTTTCGTTCTGTTCATTCATTGTTTTTCCAGTTTAAAAAAATATGAGCTCGCTTCATCCCTTCATCCCTTGCCTATTCCTTACACTAGTTACCAGCCGATACCTTCCCGCTCACAGGAAGTGCGTACAGTTGATCATAGTTCCCGGGCTCTCTGTGGTGGCAATTCATGAGATGTCCACAATTGCTATTTGGCGAAAATCAATATTAACATTATAATTTTTATTGTATTTATTATTGATACTGATCTTGCACGTTACTACAAAGTGACAAACACTGACAAGATTACAGATTTACAGGTACTCTTTGTGGTGATTGACTCGGGTCAAAGGTTATCGTACGCGTGGATCAAATATTGACGCTGATAAAAACAATCGAAAGATGCTGATACCACGTTTTCTTTATAAACACCACAGCCTAAGGTTATGCAGTTCACAGTTCATTAATAATAATATTGTACTCAAGTACAATGCCCATGACCATACGTAATATACAGATACTATAATGATGGCGACTAGAAAACCCTATAAATTACATTCAATTAATTAATTAATATAAAACGAATTAAAAGCATGCTAAAAATGTTAATTTGAATACTAATATTGTAACTATGTGACAATCTCCTCTTCTATGTTTAAATTCTTTAAGTGGTCCCCTAAATAAATAAATTGCTAACTGTTATATTAGGATGAGACTGTCAGTGCTGCAACAATTTATTTTGTTTGTGTTTCGTGGTTCACTCCTAAGGGTGTAGAGCAGAATCTGTAATGAATTATTCAAATTTCATCACAGATGCCATAACCCCGAGTTTACTTCCGTAATAAACAATTGGGACTGCGATAACCGATAACCGAACGAGTTGTTGCATTTGTTTTCTCGCTGTTCATTTGTAGTTATTAAAGGGGAGCAGAGGTGTGGCTTTTGACACTCTGTACATGACATTTGAGATCTATGAATGAATTCTGTCGATAAAAACAACTTGTATGTGCTGCGAAATGCCCTAAATATCGGGTATAAAACGGGCTGTGAAGCAGACGACAAACGTCCGCTTTTCCTGGCGTCATTTCGCCTCTAGAGGGCCAGTCAAATGACGTCATCAGTGAACACTGATAATTGAACCCATTCATGCTAGTATGTCAATCCCATAGAAATGCTGCTATGAAAGACCTTGTTAACTGACCAATTAAAAGTTGAAACATGGCGAAATGTTGTGCGTATGAATGCCATAACGATTTATGTTATGTTTCTCGAAATCCCAAATAAAAAATCACGTTGTTGGTTGCGAGAAATCGGCCCGGCAGAAGAACTAACCTGAAAATGAAGACACGTACAGCGCTCTAGCTATAGTAAACAGTGAGTAAATAAATATTGTTTGAGTTAAAACTAAATTAGAAATACGCTAATATCACTTGAACTACAGTAATCATTTCGCCCAACTTCCCACTTTTAATCGACCGCTTAATTTCCGACCGCACTGTATTTTCCGTTCGGAAAACGACCGCATTTTTATCGTAATTTTTCTCTCACCGACTCATTGAAAACGCTGACCGGTCGCCCGAACACTGGTCACTGGCACAGGAGTGATCGAAATAGTGGTTTTGAGTGGTACAGTTTGGGGATACAATGGGTACTAACTATTATTAAATTCCAAACTACTCTTCAAATCTATACCGCATTGTATCAATCGCGGACGAAACTTCACCTGTGTCCTATATTAAATAACTGACTTTGCGTTATTATTATGAAAGCGATATATTACAATGTTGAAATTTTTAGAACCGGTACAACATTGTAAACAAATTTGCGTAATTAGAAAAGCAGCGCACTAAGTAAACAACTACAAAATATACAAGTTTGCGTACAGCACCGTCAGAACTGATAACAATTTTACAAGATCAACGCGCGGAGCATGAAAGAAAAAGATTGCTAAGGTAACGTGCCTGTTCAGTGCGTGACTTAGGGGTCAAACTTCGGTCAACACACACTTGATGTCAGCATCGCCGCGCAGTAAGTTACGCAAAGAAGTTCAAGTTCAATTGCATCCCAAAATGATGTCGTTGATCACTCAGTCTTTTGAAAAATATTATAATTAGTTTCCAAGCTTTTGATGCAGCCAAATTTATTTAACTTTGTGGAAATATAATCTTTTTAATTTCCCAGTCCTTTCTGTTCATTCATTGTCTTGACAATAAGTGTGAATTGCTGTGCGAGCTTTTCGTACCCGACCGCTGTCAGACGGCGTCATGAAATCTATGCATAAAAGGCGGGCGACCTGCGGCTGTTTGATTTCTTACTCTCTCCAAAGCTAGCGATTGGTGAGAATGGTTATTAATATATTACCCGATGCACTTGTAAATCGGAGAGTCATACCGCAATTGTGTTGAAACATTTTGGGGGCAGTAAGTAACGTCAGAATATTGTTTAAAATAAAATATTCCATTCCAATCAAATCTAGGTCAAAGGGTCAAATTGCGTGCATATAATTATAGATAGTTAAAAACTAAATATATTTGAATGTTTGACGGCTATTCAACGTTTATGCAAACCAGAATAAAAAGGGTAGTGTATACAATAGCGATATGACTGAGATATCATGGCATTTGTTTACAATATTGTACCGGCTCTAGTATTTGACACAGATGAAGTTTTTCGCGAACGATACAGAGCGGTATAGATTTGAAGAGCCGTTCAGAATTGTCTTTGTATATCCCCAAACATTTTGACTACTCCTGTGCCAGTGACCAGTGTTTGGGCGAGTGGTCGGTGTTTTCAATAAGCGAGCGAGGGGAAAAAAAAAACGGTAAAAATGTGGTCGTTTTCCGGTCGGAAAATACAGTGCGGTCGGAAATTAAGCGATCGTTTAAAAAGGGAGAAGTTGGGCAAAATGAGTACTGTGGTTCAAGTGATATTAGCATATTTCTCATTTAGTTTTAACTCGTACAATATTTATTAACTCACTGTTTACTATAGCCAGAACGCTGTACTGTCTTCACTTTCAGGTTAGTTCTTCCACAACCAACAACGTGATTTTTTATTTGGGATTTCGAGAAACATAACATGAATCGTTATGGCATTCATAACACAACACCTCGCCATATTTCAACTTTTAATTAGTCAGTTAACAAGGTCTTTCATAGTAGCATTTATATGGGATTGACGTACTAGCATGAATGGGTTCAATTATCAGTGTTCACTGATGACGTCATTTGACTGGCCCTCTAGAGGCGAAATGACGCCAGGAAAAGCGGACGTTTGTCGTCTGCTTCACAGCCCGTTTTATACCCGATATTTAGGGCATTTCGCAGCACATACAAGTTATTTTTATCGACAGAATTCATTCATAGATCTCAGATTTCATGTACAGAGTGTCAAAAGCCACACCTCTGCTCCCCTTTAATGGGTAGTGGTCTTCGCGTAGCGCGTGTTTGCATTTTCACGCGTTGTATACGTCACTATGGCTTTCATATCGAACAGGACGCGGCGTGACGACCACTGACTGCCCTTTAACCTCATCTATAGTCATGGTTTTCTGTCCATGATAACCTAACCGGGTTGGGAGAAAAAAAATACACACTATTCAAATCTCAGAGGGGTTAGGACATTGCGGGGTCAGTGCCCGTGGCCGGTTCCATATAGTTACGATGAGAAAAGATAGATAACTTATCTGGCTCCCATTTGGAAGAATGGCATTTTCACTGAAGAACGAAAAGTTGTCGGTATTGTGTTTTATTCATATCAGCAGAGCACTTAGAGATACAACATTTCTTGTCGCAAAGATTAACGATCTCCGCGGCGGGTACATGGCGTATTTCTCTCAAAGCATACTTGCTTGTGCTGTGCTATCGAACATTTCCGATTCTGTAAATGAACTCCGAGCTCATTGACAATAAATGATAGTATGCGAGAGTACCTACCTGACCCGGTTACAAAGGCGCCACCCAATGATCCTATAATAGCAGCTTTTGCAGCACCTTGTTGGAAATATTCCAAAAACGACACCAAAAATATCCCGCTGCTGTAAAAGTTACCTCCCGATAGGAATAAAATCGTAGCACAATTTGCTAGAATTACCCATCCATATCCGCCATCTAGGCGTGATTCTGATATGTGTGTCATCTTGTTTTTAATTCTGCAACGTAATAATTACATGATTAATTAAAATTAACTTAAATTACTCCAGACGTCCAAATTATGACGTCACATGTTCATAGGTCTACTCAATCGTACGTATTTATTTGGAACATGGATTATATATTCAATTACATCTCATGGCGTCCACATGATAACATAATTTTGGTAGTAGTTCTATATCGGTTGATTATGTTCTGGTTTATCAAATCCATTAAATTTCTGCTAAATAATTTGCTAAATAATAATTAAATTTCTGCTAAATAATTTGCTAAATAATAATTTGTGTGATGGATGAAAAGTTCAGTGGCGAGTACATGTGATAAACACACCCGTATTACGTTTGTTTAGCATTACAGTGTGTTTAGACAAGCATTAGCTTGAGAGTTATCAGTTTTAAAACATTGTAGTTAAAACATTGATTTAGTGTCGCCACAAACACTTCCATGAAGACTTTCCGTTTTCGACATTGTGAAATTCTATGTTTTTTATGCATAAAATACAGTTTTTAACAGTTAAAGTTAAGTTATTGTTTATACATGTGTTGTTGAACATACTACATTGTTTGTAATTTTATTCAGCTCTTTTCAGTCATATTTCAAGAAAAATAAAAGGCCAAAATATAGAGAATATAGGAAATTATTTTGTTCTGTGATACTCTTGTGTATTCGGAAATTATGAAAATTAGTTGTGGGTGCATAAGGAATATATGTCGTTATGAATTATTCTTAATTTAAATTTCTGAATTATCTTGCCAAAATCATTTTTCTCGTTTTTTTTTCTCGTCGAAAACGGGAAGTCTTTATGGCAGTGTTTGAAATAGATATTAACGCAACTTATTACACACAGAGTTTGTTTGACGCCAAGTCAAAAAACAATTAAAATTGTTGAAGAAATATTTGTATTTTCTCCAGAAAAAAATTAATAAACAAAATAAGTACTGTATTTACGTATAACTTAATTGACAAACAATTTATGTTTAACCTTTCAAAGATGTCATAATCAAAACGTAATAGCGGAGACTAGTGTCTCTGGGCATGGGGTGGTGGCCAACTATGTCTTCATTTTCATGTTTTGAAACACTGAATACTTAATACCTAGGCGTCTGCACCAGTCTTCACTATTGGCCATTGTATGATGCATGTTGTAGTAGACGACACCAAGTCTACTCGTTTTGACAATAATGTTTTAGAACTGATAACAATATTCTAAACATACGTCAATGCAAAACGGTTAGTCAAAATAAAACGGGTGTAAATTACTTATTAGATACCGGCTCGGCAAATGGCACGTCAAAAGAGCATCGCTGCCATAGTTCGTGTAAAACGAACTGGTTACTAGTATATTTTAATGTGCTTGGGACATATGCAACATAAGTATTTCACGGCCGCAGTACATTCAATTTTTTTTGGGGGGGGGGGCGATAGTGACCAACACTTTGCCGGTGAGAACACAGTCAGCTGGCGTATTATTGATACCGATATTTACTATATGGGGGCTGCCATATTGAATACGGATTGAAACTAAATAAAGAGACAAGTTGAAGAACAGGTTTTTCCGATTCCTACAAATCAGGAATAAATACCAAACTTTCACAGCCAAACGAATTCGTCATTTATGTGTGGAAATATCTCTTTAATCTCTTACATACAAACACCTAATTAACCTAATTAGAACACTTTTCCGGGTTTTTTGAAACCAAAATTGTCTCCCAACTCAGGGTCCAATCTACGACACCGTACAGCCACTTTGGATGTCAAAAGGATTAATTTTGAATATTTTACCATCGATTGATCTTGTCTACATCTTACTGTATTTAGGAATTATCTCTCAACTAACGTTTTGTCATTGTTATATATTAGTTCCACTCTGAAGAAATGTTATCCCCGTCAACGTGCACACAATTGTTTATACAAAGTGATTTGTCAAATAAAACTGTTCATGTCAACTTATTAATCTATGGTAAACTATCTATATAAAATATATTGTGCTGATATTGGAGATTCAGTTATAATAAAGTTTAAATGGAAAGTAATATCACCAAAAGAAAATTAAAGAAATAACTGCAATGAAAGATGTAATTTTGTTAATTTGTCACACTTTGACGTGTCTCCATACTGTTTAAATCGGTCGTTCTGATTTCGTACATCAGTTTTTACCATGAATCAAAATACCGGTCCAATGAATGTAAAAATTTGTAGACGTCCAAGAATCAGAATCCCATGTCCTGAAGTGCAGAATTTCACACTTATTATTGGATTCCATGCTATACATGTTACACTGTATTCGTTTGACGCACAATCTTGGAACAAATTTACTTTCCTGCTTACAAGATTCATAATTGTTTTTTTTTATTGATTACAAGTCTTAGTATTGCACCATAACAGAATGAGCTGAGTACAAGTGAGGCAGAGCAAGGAATTTGAAACTGCCTGTCAACAATATTTTAAAAGAATAATTTTTGACATTATATTCGAAACGATTGTAACGAACACAAATAAACAATAACAGGAAATGAAATGTTGCCTGTCCAAACAAAGTTTCATGTCAAGTTGACAGCTATATTTCCAATGACCTTGTCTTTCTAAATGAAGTCAGAGGCACTTACAAAATTCAGTTGGTAAGATAACAATAACGTTATTTGGGGAAAATCGTTCACACGCCTGTAGGAAACATGACGAGAAATTAAATACACACACATACGTGGGTGATTTCACAATCAAAATCATTGGTCATTGAATTATTTGTTCTTTATTCTTGCACATTTTCAAATCAGTATTCGTATTAACATTATTAGAATTCGGAGTCTAATTACAGAAAAGATAAAACATCGTTGCTAATGGAGATAGAAGCGTAACCTCCATGGTCATGATATAGGGACTGGACTGGGTCGAATCGGGCAATAACAACAAAGTGTTGAATGTTGTGATAGGGACTGGACTGGGTCGAATCGGGCAATAACAACAAAGTGATGAATGTTGTGAAGTGGACGCGAAGGTGACGCTACTTAAAAATGTGCTGAGTGTGCGTGTAAGCTGAGCCACATATGCAGACGTACTGTTAGAAGAGATCCCCGCTGAATGCTGAATGTCAACACATTCTGAACCCTCTCAAGCTCATTGCCCGAAAGACTTCCATTGTACTGCTTCTACGTGTAGCACACCTCAACACATATATACGGAGTAACCCCGCCATCGCTTTACCGTGTTTACCTCGCGATATCATAGGACTGCTTTATAAACAACGACATGCACTGATCTTAACTGATATATTCTGCAAACGTATACGAACAGAGACAACGGTATATTCTTACCCTTATTAGTATTCTGCTACATACCACGCGATGACATTGCCAGGTATTTACTACTGCGTAGACTGGCCCTGATAAAGATTGTGGTTTTGATATTGATATCAAAGGTTGACTCGTTCCGAAGTTTACAATATGCTCATATATTACGCCACACGTGATCGGCTGTTGGCTACTATAATTAATTTGTATTAGTTTTAACTACGTAAGAGGGCAAAAAACCTGGAATTTAATCTTCAAAACACAATGTGAAGCTATTTGTTGCAGCTGTATTAAACAAAATATGCATCTACCATTTACATTGCTGCTAAACTGTAATCACACATTTTATATACGTGGTATGTCACGTTGAGCTAACTTTAGACAAAGCATGCACGATTGTTTGATCATAAACATTGAATAGTTCCCATTCGTCAATCTAAAACACAGATACAGTATCACATGACATTTGTGTTTATTGTTAAAGGTGAGGTATGGCATAGTATGAAAATAGAATGTTATGAACGTCGGTTTTCTGTCGATTTAGAAATTAGCATTAGTTTGGACAATTTGAGTTCCGGTGACTGAGCTGCGCCACCGAAGGTGTCGTGATTTCACTAATAAGGGGGTTATGTATTACAACATTGAAATAATGGTTTTTTTTTAAAGCTAATAACTTGATAAGCTGTGCCAGACAACTTATTCTATACGTAGAAGTGTTATTATCCAGAGTTATGAGTGTAGAAATTGGTAAAACAAGTTCACTGGTAGACTTGGATTGAAAAGTGTACGAAACATTTCTACAACGTCTTAAAATAAATATTTAAAAATTATTACATTTGTTGCCAGACTTTTGTATTGAGTCATCATTGAACACGAGGCTTAGGCGACAATATATGTCTATTCACATTCTGGCGAAATTTTTCAAAGCAAAATTTCAACATCAACATTTCTATTTTATTTTAAATAAAGAACACGATATGTTTTAAATCAAACTGCGATATGCATTTCATAAATTCCGTATCAACACATCACGTGTGTATGGTACGGTTTTCTTACCAAAAATTAGATTATTACAATGTCACGTTTCTTTATTTCTTATTTTTTCATTTCATTTGTGTATGTAGTTGCGACTTTCTTCGTTTAATTCGATTATGACATCATTTTTATTTAAATATGACGGCATTTAATCCGTTTATTTCATCATTTCATTCCAATATAATTACACCATTTCATTCGTGTATCTCATCGTTGTACTCGTGTATTTCTTCATTTCATTCGCATATGCAGTCTTTCCATTTGAATATGATACCATATCATTCGGACATTTGATCATTTTATTCGGACTTTATTATTATATTATTATATCATTATTTTATTACAATTTTAAATATTTCATTCATACGTATACTATTTGCTCGTGCTTCAAGACAACGGACAGCGAAATCGCCACTTGATGTGTCAACCATTACAGTTAAAAATTCGTTCGCGTCGCCGCCTCATGTCATGCATTTTACACGATTTTTGCAACGAACGCCCGGGGATCACGTGCACGTTTTCCGGACTGACCCCCTAAGTCAACGTATCCATTGTAGTATGACCCGAGTGATACTCATAAATTGCACAAAAGTGACCCCTCAAATAATAATGAAAAACATAAAATTAAAATAAAAAGCTGAGGACATAATATTATGCAAAGTTTGACACCTTAGATTGTACAAACACAAACAACCTATGTTTGTAACCAATACTTGAATTAAATGTTAAACGAGACATCGTTCTATAAATGTCATTCAGTATCTTAAAATTACGTACACAATGGATGGTAACTACTTACATTTGCAGTCCCAATGATTGACCATGGTATGAACTAATGATATAATTATTTAAGATTAAACTTATTTACTTTTTTTCACTTAATCATAATGTCTCCGTTAAAAAGAACCTGGGTACAAAACGCGTGTTTATTGTCAATTGAAGTGGACCATTAAAACTCTGGGGCATGAACACGTCAAACATATTTACACCTCATTATTGCTTTGCAATTGTTTCCCAATTGTTTTATTCCCTTCAAGTTAGAAGAAAATAATTATGTTTCCATACATTAGCAAACTAGCAACGTTATATTTCTTGTTTTTGTTGTACACACTATACAGTGATAGCAACCATACATTTTATGTGTGAGCCAAGGGAATTACAACAGCATAAGAACTTTGAGGAGTTCGATACTTTTGAAAATCAGTCTGTACATACAGGCTTTTTCAACAACTTTCGATCTTTTGAGTTTGATAACAATGTTACGTCTCACATGTAACACCCCCCTCTCCACACTGTTTTAATGATTCAGTTGTCAATCACGCTTTTGATTACCCAACCGACTTTATAAAAACTTTGTTTATTCGGCCATCGCCTCATCGCTGCGCCTTGGCAGATGCTATATTGTCAACGTATAATTTAAGTGCGCCCTCTCTGTCATTACTAGAAATATTTTTTTAATGCATTGCCCGGTCAAAATTGTATACTAGATTTTCTTTGAGGGCTAAAATCCCCCAAAATAGACCATGATTTTTAGTGATTTAGTACCACCTCAGGAATCACCCGAGACCATCAAGTTTTCTGCCGGGCCACAAATATTTGTAATGTCGTCTCACGGTTATCCACTAGTTTTTTGAGCAGTAAATTATATGATGAACGTCAGTAAGTTAATAAGCTATTAAACGTGTTTTGCTTGTTATTCATTTATATTTTCATTATGAGAAATTGTTTGCTGATTGTAGTTATGATATAAAACATTACGTCATGATATGCAAATGTGGCAATTCGGGTGGATGTAATATCTAATGCCGTCCTGCAATTATCTGGGCGAGTCTTGTAACTAAAATAATAACTATGCGTGCACGGCAAGGATTACTGTGGTTTTATGTTCTGTTTCTTGAAGTTTACCGGCATCTTAAATCGTACATAGTTTTTATTTTTAGAATACAACCACCAAGTAAGAAGCCACAAGTGGATTCAAATATCGCCAAGCAACCACAATATGCTGGCTGACGGGCTATAGAGTTAAAGTCATTCACCATTCTAAGGTAATTTACTCACGTTATGCTGCCGTCAGTGTCAATCGAACTCTACTAAAGCAACAACTGAAGGAAACCTGTCAATTCCTAAATTACATTTGTCCATTTCCCAGCATAATTTTCAATATGCAGCTGTTACACATTGGAACTCCCTCACAGTTTTATTAAAAAGTTCAAATGACAGAAATCAATTTAAATCAGATTTAAAGAACCATCTCATAAGTAGTTAACTGGCATATCCATCTTTTTTGACTATTATTAGTATTTTAGTTACTTTATTTTCTTTGTGTTATATTTGCTAACCAGGGCATTTTTATTAGTTCCTTGGAAGATTTTGTTTATTGTTTTTTCTCCTACCAATTCATTATTTATATTTCTTATTTTTGTTTGATTAGCAGTTTTATTCGTTTAATTGTTTCATAACAGGTTAATTAATTATTATATCAACTGGATGCTTGGTTATTAGTGAATATTCGTGGTGTATTTTAAGTCTACCCGGACCGGAATTGGTTAGTACTCTAAATATCCAAACATATTTTAGTATAAGGTAGATTTAAATATATCTAACTATTCTATGAATATTTCAGAGATATATCATAAATAGAACACGCTTAAAACAGTGGTCACACTTAATTTACATTTTAATTAGTGTGAATTACGAGCTTTCATGAAATATATAGTTTGATAAATAATTAGTGTGAATTCTACTTCATGGAAACCTCTACTACATCCTTAATACATCATCATTGTGAAAGGGTATAATCAATAAAGTATAAATTTGTTTTCTATATATCACATAATCACATATACTAGTGTTAATGAAACATGATAATGTTGCATTTATTAATGTACATAATATTGCACCAGTGCCACTAACCTGGTGTCTACCACAATATTTGTGGGAATTTATAACACTATTATAAATTGAGTCAAAGGTCAAGTGATATAATTACTTATGTGGGAAAATAGTAATTCATCTTACCATATTCTCATACTTTGTTTTTCACATTAAAATAAAGCGATTTATTTGCTTGACTATTGGGCCATAATCTAAACTTATAAATTGTTTTTTAATTGGTAATGTCATAATGTTCTATTTATTTATTTATGTATTCATATATGCATATATTAAAATAATTAATTATTTAACTATCTAATTTTTGTAGCTAAAATTTAAACGATGCATTCCAACATTTTAGGATGGAAATATAATGTTCCATGTTAGTAACGAAATGGCGTATGTTTATGGGAATAATTGATGATATAATTATGTAAACAACACATACGGACACACTTATTATACCCGACAATGTGAAGTCATTTGCTTACTTAAAACAATCTATTCATGTGACCTAAATGACATAATTGTAATATTTATTATGTACAATAACCAGGATAGAAACCTTAGTCACTATTTTCCATCTAGACACTATTAGTTTTATATATATTTGTTGTATATATACAATTATTATACAAAAAGGACAGCTGCAATTGAGAAGACGTTTAGCAATACATAGCAGAGAGCCCGTGGCAGCATAATCACGCTAGAACACATCGTGTATGAGATCATATACTAGAGCGAAAGAAGTCAGCAATGAAACAGAGTCTACTGATGAGCAAGATTCATATCTTGACATCAGCAATGCACTTTTGGCGGCTATTGAATTTATGATTTATTCAACAACGTAAAAACAACTATGAATTTCTCATTTTGTTATCGATTATCTGTAAGGACGTGGTATAATGAAGGTAAAGTCATCAACAACTAAAAACATCTACACAGATAACTGAAATTTGATTTCAGTGATGATTTAGATATTTTGCAAATAACAAATATAAACGGATTGTTCTACCGTACAATATTGATGTCAGGCAACTTGCACAAGAAAATAATCTGGAAATCAAGAAAGAAGTAGATTCATACCAAACATCCGTTGACCAGAACAAATCAAGTGACAAGACAAAGACCCACTGGCACAGCCTAGCCTCCACAGCTTGATGAGCTGGTCACACACCAACCAGAATGTCCACTATTTAGCCTATCGATTTTCTTCTACATACTTCCCAAGAGCCCTGCAAACCCAACTGAAAAAAAAAACAAACGTGTAGCGAATTGGGTTGTACAGGACATATTAGTACAAATAGGAAACACAAACCAGGAAAGCATGTTTTATTGTCTTTTGTAGTCAAGAGATTAACAGTCAATGTAGAATTAATACAGATGTTGAATCGTCTTGACTATAGTGTATCGTATAGTCAAATGGAAGAGATAGAAGACAGCTTTATGCTTGCAAAAGCTGACCATTAACCAATCACAACATGTTAACCTGTCTACAATTCTTCTTCAGAGTGTTCAAACAAACTTAGCATCGGATAATATTGATAGAATAGAAGAGACTCTGAGTGGGGGAGGTTTTCACACGAGTTAATGGAATTTGATTAGAAAAATGCCACTCCAACCACCAAAAAAACCTGTACTTGAATAAGTTGTGTACCTGATGTTCCATCAACATTTACCTATAAAGGCATGGATGTTGATGTTCATGTATAAAAAGTTGATGTTCATGTATAAAAAATTGATGTACATGTATGAAAAAATGTTCTTCATGTATAAAAAGTTCATGTTAAAAATGTATGTTCATGTATAAAAAAAATTTCTTCGTGTATACAAAATTTTTCCTCATGTATAAAAAGTTTATGTTCATGTATAAAAAAATGATGTTCATGTATAACAAGTTTATCTTCATGCATGAACAAAACTGCTCTTCATGCATAAAAAGTTGCTATTCATGTATGAAACATTGTTCTTCATGTATAAAAAGTTGATATTCATGTATAAAAAAATGTTCTTCATGTATAAATAGTGTATCTTCAAGTATAACAAGTTTATTTTCATGCATGAACAAACTGCTCTTCATGCATAAAAAGTTGCTATTCATGTATAACAAGTTGATTTTCATGTATAAAAAATTGCTCTTTATGTTTAAAAAAATGCTCTTCATGTAAAAAGGATTAATCTTCATGTATAAAAGTTGTTCATGTTCAACTTGCGAGTGTATACACATTCAACCATGGGAGTAAATGAGGTTTGACATTTGACCTTTGACCTCATTAATTAAATGTTAATGCGTATAAGGTAGAAATAGTTGAAAGAGAGACACCCACAGATATGCCTTGATGGTTTCTGAACAAATCACCATATATGCTTGGCCCAATTAATAAACAATTTGATATCACTCAATAAATGCATACACTAGCTAGTTAAGTATACTTCATTACTTATGCAAATCATTTGCATATGCTAGCATGATCTATACAAGGTTTGGATAAAGTTGTGGTGCCTTCTCACACAACTATGGGATGATTCAGGTATGTATCAGGGGGAAATTCTCGCCTCTCTGGGGTTCGCCACACGTGTCAGGGGAGATTCTCGTCTCGTCTCTCTATCACGTCCCCTTGAGGTGCGGGATCGGGAAAGTCACTTAAACTTTATAGTCAAATAGACACACATAACGGAATACGTTTCAGCTCTCATCTTAGTCGGTCAGTCGAGCACTCTATAAGACACAGCGCCCTAGGGAAAAGTCCCCAATACTATCGCAAGGCTGACCCAAGACTCTGTCCCAAGACTGCATCGAGACTCGCCCCAAGACTCTCCAAGACTGGACTGCGTCTGTCGTGGAGTACTCGCCAAGACCAACTAAAAACAACTTTATTCAATTTCAAAACCTTAACCAATTACAAAGCAGTAAAACGACTCTAGGGCGTAACCTTCAATCATAAGGCCAATCACACTAAGTACTGAACACGTCATATTTTTTGATTAATCGTTCACTACATTAATAACTACGAATACTAACTGTCAGAAATAGTAGTCCGAATAGCGACGGTTATCTCGTAATTAGTTCCAAATCACTGAGCCAAGTTCCGTCCAGAACTTCACATGGCCTAAACGATGACAGACATAACACGTCAATTCCCTAGTAATCAGCTAATTAAGTCGATTAACAGATACGCAAAAACAAATTCATCACATATGTATACAATGATATAGTATCTCAAAATGTGGTAACTAAATGAAAATACGTTTGACCGTAGACCTTAATTAGCGTTGCCCTGAGAGATTGACACTGCTATCACACATTTCTGAAATGTATACATATAAACCTTTATAATGATACCGTCCAACCTTTTCCCTCTTTGGTGGTACCATTTAGCCATCTGGCCCATGGACTAGATTAGATCAATTCAGTCTAATAATTTGTTTTTCATTTACCCATTCCCTAAACTACAAGCCCCCAGTAAAATATGAACATGGATTTTCAACCGTCACACGTTCCAAAACATAGCAAATATATTTACAGTATGTCTCTGATACGACTTTAGCAGTTACAACAATGATTTCAATATTTAGCACAGATCCACCCATGCATTTTTTGTTTAGTTCTAGGCCATATACCGAAGGTAATCCAGACAAGTAGGAACTGTGGAAATGCGATCGACGATTCTTTGCGATCGGCAACACAACGCTACATTTTGTTTATGACCAGTAGTCACGTATTACGCCAACTCTAGTTGGATACATGCTTTAGAGGCGCCTCCAATCAAATCTATACATTTTACAGAGGTAATTTACGTGACTCCTTGCTGAAGGGTTTACGGGAGAAAATGTGTACAGCAAACTCGCGAAACCGCACGATTCGGACGATGTACTTAGATGAAAAGTACTAACAAAATAAGTTCATTTTATGTCAATATAATTCCATATTCTCGTGCGTCAAATGTAATAATGTACTGCCAACCCATACAGATAATAATGTATTGTCGACTCGCATAGATAAGAATGTAGTGCCAACCAATACAGATGATAATGGATTGTCGACTCGCACAGATAAGAATGTATTGCCAACATACACAGATAAGAATGTATTGCCAACTCACACAGATAAGAATGTATTTCCAACTCACACAGATAAGAATGTATTGCCAACTCACACAGATAAGAATGTATTGCCAACTCACATAGATCAGAATGTATTGCCAACTCACATAGATCAGAATGTATTGCCAACTCACACAGATAAGAATGTACTGCCAACTCACACAGATAAGAATGTATTGCCAACTCACACAGATAAGAATGTATTTCCAACTCACACAGATAAGAATGTATTGCCAACTCACACAGATAAGAATGTATTGCCAACTCACACAGATAAGAATGTATTTCCAACTCACACAGATAAGAATGTATTGCCAACTCACACAGATAAGAATGTATTGCCAACTCACACAGATAAGAATGTACTGCCAACTCACACAGATAAGAATGTATTTCCAACTCACACAGATAAGAATGTATTGCCAACTCACACAGATAAGAATGTATTGCCAACTCACATAGATCAGAATGTATTGCCAACTCACATAGATCAGAATGTATTGCCAACTCACACAGATAAGAATGTATTGCCAACTCACACAGATAAGAATGTATTTCCAACTCACACAGATAAGAATGTATTGCCAACTCACACAGATAAGAATGTATTGTCGACTCGCACAGATAAGAATGTATTGCCAACTCGCACAGATAAGAATGTATTACAACTCACACAGATAAGAATGTATTGCCAACTCACATAGATCAGAATGTATTGCCAACTCACATAGATAAGAATGTATTGCCAACTCACACAGATAAGAATGTATTGCCAACTCACACAGATAAGAATGTATTGCCAACTCACACAGATAAGAATGTATTGCCAACTCACACAGATAAGAATGTATTGCCAACTCACACAGATAAGAATGTATTGTCGACTCGCACAGATAAGAATGTATTGCCAACTCGCACAGATAAGAATGTATTACAACTCACACAGATAAGAATGTATTGCCAACTCACACAGATAAGAATGTATTGCCAACTCACACAGATAAGAATGTATTTCCAACTCACACAGATAAGAATGTATTGCCAACTCACACAGATAAGAATGTATTGCCAACTCACACAGATAAGAATGTATTACAACTCACACAGATAAGAATGTATTGCCAACTCACACAGATAAGAATGTATTGCCAACTCACACAGATAAGAATGTATTGCCAACTCACACAGATAAGAATGTATTGCCAACTCACACAGATAAGAATGTATTGCCAACTCACACAGATAAGAATGTATTGTCGACTCGCACAGATAATGTATTGCCAACTCGCACAGATAAGAATGTATTACCAACTCACACAGATGAGAATGTATTGCCAACTCACACAGATAAGAATGTATTGCCAACTCACACAGATAAGAATGTATTGCCAACTCGCACAGATAAGAATGTATTACCAACTCACACAGATGAGAATGTATTGCCAACTCACACAGATAAGAATGTATTGCCAACTCGCACAGATAAGAATGTATTGCCAACTCACACAGATAAGAATGTATTGCCAACTCACACAGATAAGAATGTATTGCCAACTCACACAGATAAGAATGTATTGCCAACTCACACAGATAAGAATGTATTGCCAACTCACACAGATAAGAATGTATTGCCAACTCGCACAGATGAGAATGTATTGCCAACTCACACAGATGAGAATGTATTGACAATTCACACAGATGAGAATGTACTGCCAACCAATACGGATGATAATGGATTGCCGACTCGCACAGATAAGAATGTATTGCCAACTCACACAGATAAGAATGTACTGCCAACTCACACAGACGAGAATGTACTGCCAACTCACACAAATGAGAATGTATTGCCAACTCACACAAATGAGAAAGTATCACCAACTCACACAGATGAGAATGTATTGCCAACTCACGCAGATGTAAATCACACAGAGTATTTTATGTTGTAAAATATAATAGTACGATGTTATTTATTTTAATTTGATCTATTTCTTCTATTTTTTATTTCCATATTTGATGTAACATATACAGAGCAGAGTGAAACATCATATTATTAATATTTTTACAAGTATCCTCATTTTTGTTCACATAACCCTTTGATGACGTTTGTCAGACTAGTAACCATCTGTTTCCCTGTTTCCCTGTGGTCTGGGCTAATTTCTTTCAAACTTGGCATGAACAACAAATGTGTTTCTTTTACTGGATAAGGTGTCATTTGAAGTGATTGTTACCATAAATGATACCACGTACGCACTTTTGGTTCACACGACGTTGCTGTATTATTTAGGAACGCTTTACCTTGAGACACATCCCTGGTAATCTCGTGATCGTGCCAACGGCTGCGGCGATTGGTTGATCGCATATTTATTTTATCACGCCTTAGAGTTTTATTGGAGAGTTTGTAAGATTTGTAAGAGAAGGGGGCAACGATATGTTACCTGAGTTAGGATATCATTGGGATATCTGTAATGAAGTAAAGTGTATTCCCTTGGGTCAAACCTAGTATATCTACAGTGTAAGAGTTATCAACACCATGCTGGTGAATACACCGAGTTTCATGAGGGCGTGGATTGTTTTTGTTTTTATAAAAAGTATAAATTATAAATGTTAATAAATTTCAAATTGCGACTAAGAATAACTTGACCAAACTCACACCTCAGTAGATGAATACCACCACTGTGGTCAATTTTACACTAACTTTTACTTACACTAACTCACTTTCGGAATTTAACACACACTGTGTAAAACGTTAATGACACTTGTATTATTGTAATTTTATCACTATAATTTCAAGCTTTTCAAACAAATTTGACGGTATCTATCTTTCGCGTTCAAAGCAGTAAATTGACCGATGATTGAAAAAAACCGCAAAGACTCATGCGAGATGAGCAATGCCAAATAGTTTCCATCGAATGTCCAAAAACAAATTCACGCCTTCATGAAAACCTGTATACTCCCCAAACATTTAATTATATTCTGAATATCATATCTGAATCTTTCATTCCTTTAATTTACGTGAACAAAATATTTTTTGTATGTGATACATGTTGTATAATACTATTTTCATGGTTACCAAACTACAATATAGTTATTACAGTATCATTATACTGATTCTCTCTAATAGTGTTGGTATATCATTCATGTGAGTGCATCAGAATGCCTGTATGTATCACTAGCGAATATGTAGCTATGTGTCCGAGAACACGTGACAAATTCACATTTTACATGCTCGACGGCTCATAAGTGTAATATTTGTAGTAATGCCGTGTATTTATTAATACATGGTGTTTACATTGGTGTTTAGGGGCTTGAGATGCGGGCAATTTCACCTTAACAATCCATCTACTGAAATTAAATTACAAGAACACAGCTGTTGGCCTAGCTGTGGAATATTCAATTTGTGAACGTGCCGGAAAATCTGCAGAACGACGGAATATTTCTTCATACTCACCGGTTATGTAAATATACTACAATAACTCATTAGGTGTATTACTGTAAAATGACTAATTTTCACTGGGTTTAGATTTCACTGATTTACCATTTCAGGCATATTCAGTGGGTTTTAAATTCACTGGTTCGTCATTTAGATAATGTGTTTTATGGTAAATTTTACATATTCACTGTGTTTTAATTTAGCGCATTTTTCCAGTCAGCAAAATAAGCTAAATTAAAACCCAGTGAATAATTACCCCCTTTACAGTACTTTTAATTGTTTGAACATACGTTAATATATATAACAAACATTGCTATGGGACTTGTTGATTTGGTTTCGGAACCATTTGAACATTGTCAAGGGAGTCACGTGACTACTATAAGGTCAGTTGACTAAAGACTGATTGCCACGTCACTCGGACACTCAAGGAAGTGATGCGAACACACTATTGCAGGTTAGGGTATTTCGCAAATCAGAAATCAACGAACCAACAGATTAACGCATTACGGGTCAACTAATCCACGATGAAATATGGATAACCAACTGTTACGACAATATATTTTAAATATCACTACCGATCGCGTGGACCTGGTACGCAGTTCCATTTACGCCGACATTTTGAATCTTATTTTTTATTATATTGCATCAAAATGTTGGCATATCTGAATTAAATGATCGAAAGCCCGAACAAAATTATTTAATGTCTGACTGGAATACTACCAAATGAAATGAAGTCATATTTAAATAAAACTATCAGAGAACGAATGAAATGATGTCATATCCGAATGAAATGAAGTCATATTTAAATTAAACTATCAAAGAACGAATGAAATTATGTCATATTCGAATGAAATGAAGTCATATTTAAATTGAACTATCAAAGAACGAATGAAATGATGTCATATCCGAATGAATTGAAGTCATATTTAAATTAAACTATCAAAGGACGAATGAATGATGTCATATCCGAAAGAAATGAAGTCATATTTAAATAAAACTATCAAAAAACGAAAGAAATGATGTCATATCTGAATGCAATGAAGTCATGTTTAAATAACACTATCAAAGAACGAATGAATGATGTCATATCCGAATGAAATGAAGTCATATTTAAATAAAACTATCAAAGAACGAATGAATTATGTCATATCCGAATGAAATGAAGTCATATTTAAATTAAACTATCAAAGAACGAATGAATTATGTCATATCCGAATGAAATGAAGTCATATTTAAATTAAACTATCAAAGAACAAATGAATGATGTCATATCCGAATGAAATGAAGTCATATTTAAATAAACTAACATAGAACGAATGAAATGATGTCATATCCGAATGAAATGAAGTCATATTTAAATAAAACTATCAAAGAATCAATGAAATGATGTCATATCTGAATGTAATGAATACACGAATACAATAAAAAAATAAATTGCATGATTGAATTTATCTAATGTATGAATAATGTTATAGAAATATTAAATGAAATGATCGCATATACGAATGAAATAAAGAAATATAGTTTTGTAATTTCAGTATAGATGCTGCGCTATGAGCTACTAATAGTGTTTACTGTAAACGAGTTATTAATGTTTTGAAATATGCACAAAATGTGGGGTATATTACAAAAGTAATACATGTACTGGATATTATATTTGTATACCGTGCATTTCTGTATGTAAGCCGGTTCGTATGATTCAAGCGTTCTATCGTGCGTTCAATTACAAGGTGTGCAACATACGGCCGCTATACGGGGAGTCACTTGATTCGTTTGCAATACCAGAGAGTCGAGTGTAGTGGAAAATCGGCCTGAGTTAAAATACGTCACTTGATACATCACCTATGGTAAATCACAATCTTACACCACTATTCTACGCTGTGGGATTATGGCTTCTATACATATGCTGCGAGCAGAGCGTTGTGACAGGGTAACTTTGCCTCGGTTTGATAACACTTACATGTAAAGTTACTAGGTTCGATCCAAAGGAATACAAATTAGTTCATTATAGATAGTCCAGGTTTATTCTTCCAAACCGTCAGTTTGCCCACTTCTGTCTTTCTTCTTTCTTCAGTTACAAAAGCATACAATAAAAACTCGAAGTTATGGCTGACTAAACATGCGATTAGCCAATCGCTGCTGCCGTTGGACGATCACATGATTACCAGGCATGTGTCTCCCGGTTAAGGCATTGTAAAGTTGCCACTACTAAATATAACAAGTAACCTGTAGAATACTGTGTGGGTAATATTTTGTTATTGATTTTTGTTGCATTTGCAGCAAATAGTTATCAAACAATGAGAAATCTATAGGATTGAGTATACCTCTCAGCTGGCTTCACATGCATAGTTCAAGACTGCCTAACCGGTGCTTATACCAGGATTTAGTTGCAGCACTGTGGTCTGTGGTTACAGCTTCATTTTCCGAGTAATCACAAGAAATTGACATTACAATAGAAAATAAAAGACTGGCACTCCCATACAATTAATAGCAAGTGAAATTCCTGGAATTGAAACATAGATTTTGAAGTCACTGGTGTAGGCATTGAATAACTTCAAGTTGGCATAAAGACGAGGTAGTTTATTTTATCAGTGCTGAACTAGAGGTTGAAATTATAATTAAGTTCGTTGTCATATAATTTGTTTATTTAAATTTCTCCTGAATTCAAATAGAATACACTGGTGAAAGGATGTTTTTGAGGTGTGGTTACATTGTGTATGGAGTGGTAGGGTTGGGTGTCATATAATTTTTTCATTTTCAACTCTCACGAAATCACACAGAATTTCACTTAATTTATTTTCGATGAAAAGTTTTCAAGCATACGGTGTGAATCAAATTTTCACTGTGCTGTGTCAAGTCTCAATAGAGTATGAGGGAAATGGCATTTTCACTTGAATTTATTTTAACGGAAAAATGTTCACAGTGAAAGGAAGTATTCCACATTATTACATATATACTGCAGTTTATTTTGATTCGTCCCTGAAATCAAAATCGGTACTTCCACACCCCATATGCAAATGAGGTCTGAGAGCGAATGAAGTAGTCCGTTCAAGAGTAACGTTTTTCGAAACATAGCAGAAATAAACAATATTTAGAAGTACGATACTTTACGTTTGGGTACATGAATATATTTGCCGAGTGAAATGAAATTTGAACAACAGTAATGGTACTTCTAAGCAGTAACTTATTTTGACTAAAACTAATTTGCATATCACCCATGCAATGATGTTTTTGGTATTTTCACGGTCAATATGCAAATGAACATGGTATTGGCGATTCGCTCCACTTGGATTGCCCTTAAAATCACTTTAATTTTGTGTATCTCTGTGTGTGTGTGTGATTTCTAGTGTTTTCACGTATTAATTCTTCTGTGATTTGTTTGGCTTGGTCGATTTCGCTCAAACTTAGCAGGTAGGTCACACCTTCACCCTAGTTATCAGGAAATGTATCTCCTACAAATTTTGGATACAACACCTCAGACATAGCTCATTTTGCTCAGCTTGAGTGTGGGCACAAAGTTACTATTGGTAAAATCTGAAAACAAATTCTGACCACCGTTTCCATGGAAACAGCCAACAACTGAATTTTTTAATACCTTCACGCCAATTGTATCACACCCTACATTTCTATGATTAAAAAGCATGGACGTAGCTCATTCTAATCCGCTTGAGTGTGGGCAACAATTTACTGAGATTTTTTTTTGGCTTGGCTAATTTTGTTTATAATTGACAGGCAGGTCGTACCGTCACTAATTGACAAAACAATCCTGGTCCACAGCTACCATGGCAACAGCCAAAAACTGTTTTTTGAATACTTTCGACCCCAAATTTATTACCTCCCACTAGTCTTGTATTCATGCCTTTTATTTTGGCTACGTTGCACACGGTAAGAGATCACCGACGCCGACATTGTTACACTGTATCAACGTAATCCCGACGCAACTTTGAACTTTGAATGAACTGTAAATGCTGCCTGCAATCTAGAAAATACTATCGGTTGGAAATAATAAATTTAAGGGATTGTTCAGTTACTCTGGCCTGGGGGGGGGGGGGGGTCGGCAGATTCCATTTTGTCAGCTGTAAATCTCAGTTGACCCACCCCTATCAACAACAAAAAGTGGGCGACCCCCTAACATTATATTTTAAAACATGCTGACCCCCCCCAAAAAAACAAAGAAACATTAACAGTTTTGGCTCTGACATGATTACAAAATGTATGATGTGCATTGAAAATATCGTGGTTTGCCGTAATTTTTAGTGTTTGCATTTAATAGACCAGTTACCTTAGGAGGGGAGGGGAAGCATAAAGCCAAAAAACGACTACAGAAAAGGCTGCAGGAAGTTGGGAAATCTATGCTGCTAAAGATAGTAAATAAAAACAAAGCTGTGGAGTACTCACTTGATAAACGCCCTTATAAGATAGGAAAAGAGGATTTGAAAACTAATTTGGATTTAATATATCTTTCATATCTTATAGACCAGGAAAGCTTTACACCAGAAGCACAGTCTGTGCTTATGAAAACAAAGGACACTTTGATTTTTGTATAAATTTGTGTTGGATTTTGGTATTTTACAGAGCAAAATATGCATATTTAAAAGTTAAAAAAACAAAAAACTATTTATTTATATACATGAATCCATTTAACTTTTTTGATTTGCTGAACAAAAACTGTCACTGCTCTTTGTACTAATTGCTGTGTTTTTCCGTCTCCAGCTACAATTGGATAAATCTAGTAAATACCTTATACAATGGTGACTTCAGACTTTAAATAAAATAATCTGATATCACATGGACTTGGGATGTGTTCAAAACTTAACTGTATAATTGCATGGGGCTCTGCCGCATTGCATAATCTGTTAGTTATTTGTCAACTTCAACCCCAAAATATTTAGCCTATAACATTTTTTGCATCAACAAATTTATAGGCAATATGGGTAATAGTTATTATTAAGAACACATTTGTACGATTAACTTTTTAATCTATTGTTCTGAAATAAAATTTAAAAAAATATATGCATAAGCGCGTGTGTGAATTGTGGAAAACAGGGTGACCCCCCCATTCGCAAAATCAAAAACAGGGTAACCCCCCTACTGATCCACCCCCAGGCCGAAGTAACTGACCAATCCCTAACAACAGCATACGTCCTAGCAATAAAATAAAATGACTTCTAAGGACTGAATGTTTTTTTGCGAACTTTGTATACGGTGCCCGGTTTTAGTTATAAACCGATGTTAGCTTCACGTTCATGTCCTACCATGGCAACAGCCAAAAACATATTGCTAGTTTTTTTTTAGTGGAGTGGATCGCCAACCGGCTTGTTTTCATTGGCAACATCGTTCAGCAACATGTTTGGCATATTAGGTGTACATCACATGGACTACTACGATTGAGAGAACTTTATGTATGTTGAATGAGTTTTATAAACCCCGAAGGGCTCTTGGAAGATCCACCCGCAGTAAAATTAGCGATTGCCATGGAGGCGCAACCATTAACATCAAAATCCCAGGAGTTTTCTGCTGGCGACGTTACCCAGTTCCAAATAAAGATCACCAACGCCAAATAAGCAACATTTTAACCGGTAATCAAGATTAATTCAATCCACGGCTAACAAGCAACATCACAAGTGAAATTGTAGCGTGAAGCTCAGCGACTACTGCTGACAACGTAAGTCATGCTTGCGTGCCTTCACCGTTGTATTCAAACGAATCACGTGGTGGTGTGCCGTTCTCTTTCAAACCCGGGATTCGATCAATAGGGGAGTTTCAGTAAAAAAACACATTGCAAATTCAACATTTTCAAACCAGTATACTAAAACAGAAATGCTCAGTGATGTAAAAGAAGGATAGATGTTACTTTTCATTATACACATCTCTGTTGATACAATCCCTCACATATTCTATTCCCAGTTATACCTGCGTAAATGGACTAGCCTCTTTTGATGTTGACACTCAGACTAAAATCACGTGACAGGCTGTTAAAATTGGCTGTTGCATACACTTTCGCCGGTCTGGAAAATGTGTTTAGTTAGCTCTCATTCAAGTAACAATGCAGATTTCCCAGTGGGAGTGAAACTATTCGACTCTGCCATTAAAAAATAGGGGTGTTTTGAGCAAAAAAACGAATAACCCTGGAGTGCACACAACACACTGAATCTCGGAACAAATCGTGCATTATTTACAGCAGCAGAATACCACAGAAATATCAGACGAAACATGGAAACACTATATATATGTATTTAGGCCTGAACCCTCTCTATTGCAATTCCAGGAATTACCCCCTCATATGTGCAACCATTTTCCACCTTGGTACCACCCAAGCCTGAAAACAAAATCTTAATACCACGCTGAAGCGTTTGGTAAATAATATATACAATATAGTTACAAGAGAACTAGTGATGGCTGTAGAACCATAACTGCCTCAGCTGAAAGATTGTTATGTAATACAGGGGAATGTGAAGGGAAATGTATTATAATGTTACCTCTGTGTAATTTACAATGTATCTGCATTAACATTCACTGTGAAGGACAATATGGGAGTTGACTTAAATGACTGGTAGAAGCAAGGCTGGTCAAATTTTGCGAAATAGTAGTTAGAATGTCCAGATACGCAATCGACACATTTTGGAATATCAAAATATGGATGATAAACAGCAAGTGATATTTCCAGAGATTTAGTTGGAATTGAAGCAAAGGAGTGGCCTATTAATCCATGAAACATACTCACACATATCAGTACATATCATCCTGTCTTATTGTGTGTGGGCAAAGCTGCCATGCACACAATCGAAAAAATATGTTATTACTGTAAATAATTATAAACAATAAAAACTGAAATTTTGAAAAACTATGAACAATTAATAAGGAAAATATGTGATTTGCTGTACAGTTTACAGAAAATTATTACAATTCCCAGAAGTACATACGAGTCGTCAAAACGTACAGTTTGGTGACAGTTGGGAATGATACAAATATTTAACAATTCCATGAGAATATCGCAATGTTCTTTTAACACATGAAACAGATGTGCATTAGTCGAATTTTGTATAGTATCAATAGGCATACAAGCACCTGTATATATTTTGACAATAAACCCCTCATTCACATTGTGCAAATACAAACAAGACATTAAACCTTCTTGATAGTAACAAGTAAGTGTTGTATAAACCTGAATGAAAAGTCCGGAGTCACGGCGAATACTTCTAGCGAGTTACCCCTCTAAAAACGTCATTACTGTGCCAGTGACATTGAAATTTGCTCTTCCATAAAGCAGCAGTTTCCATCTTTTTAAAATAATCAAAATAACCTTGTTACCCTGGCGAAGCATGGCCATTGTTTCACAACGATTGTCCCAAAGGATTTTCGTCTTCTCAATTTCCCAAGATAAACGTCCCAAGGTTGTTTAGTTTACTAGAAGGACATGTCTTTTGGCAGCATTTCTTGTATTAATTTCCATTGCACAAAAAAGTAGCAAATACTGTTACTGAAGCACAGAATTTGCATGATTTTTTCTCTCCGGCCATTCACGCAAACTGCAAACGAAGTCTTTTACCTCATCCATAGTTGTTGACACTTTGCAAACGCCGTGATGGATGTACATGTATTGTGATGTATTTTGACCCCGGATTCTGACCTTGCATTCTGGCTACATTTACTGCCCTTTCATACCTCTTCAGTTTCCTTTCATTATTTCATCCAGATTTCACCATATTTAATATTTAAAACCAACCTTCATTTCACAGTCACTCTAGTTTTTACTTTTCTAAAATTATTTTACTGATCTAAAGACTTTCCACTCCCATCATGCAGTCCCCCATAGTACTTCCGGAAAAACAGAGGCGATCGCCAGCATATCTACAAATAACCTCGCTCTCAGGAGCTGAGGAATCAAATTCCTGTAATATATGTTTGTAATGTCTACCCTAAACATGTTAATCCTAAACAATACTACAACATCGTGAGAACCAAATGTGCGTACGTGATGTAATTATGGTAACACGTACGTCATGGTAACACGTTACCAACATAATAGTTTCGAATTGAACATCATATTATTTGAATTTCTCGGACGATTATCTGCGTCGACGTGATTATGGAGGCTTATGCAGAGCTTCAATTAGCAAAACTTTTTAGGAATTCCTGAATTAACGAACATACCTTCAATATGATGATTTTGACAGTATTCGCCTATGAGGAAGTGCTGTTATTGTTTCTTAAACATCAAATCAAAATGGAAAAGTATTACCCCATTCAAAATTCAGTTAGAATCTCATCAATACAATATGATTAACGAAACATGGATACTGTATTAGAAACGGTGATGAAACAGTAAAATCCGAATAACTACTGCAATGTGCATATTATGCAAACAATAGCCCACGATTGAAATAATAATTTTAACCATTTTTATAGATTCTCAGTTTATGTTTAAATTAGAGTGTAGGACCAAAAAGATTATGATCAAATTATAAAATACCAAATTAAATGTTTACATGCAATTTGAAATGCACCTGAACTTTGTTTGACATGCTTCATTGGGTCTGTCATGCATTATGCACGTCAACATGGTTGGACATATTTTAGTAGAAATACCATACCTTATTTGCTTCGGCATAGACACACTTTATTGGAACAGTCGTGCCTTATTTGTGGCAACATAATTGGACATGCTTCATTGGGGCTGCCATGCCTAATGTGCCTTAACAGAGACATACTTATTATGTTGATGCTTTATTATATATATTAAAGTAAATAAGTTTCTGTTTGCCATTTTAATAAACTTATCATTTGATAATAACCGATAATAAAAGATATCGATATGAAATGGAAGAATGCGTTTCTCTAAACTTAAAAGATCAAAATTACTGTATAACATAATCTTACCACCCTACTTATTTAGAAGATGTAATTATAACTTTACATGACAATGTTAGAATTTGACGGACCGATAATTAAATAACAAATTTTCCGATATTATGATAATCTTTTTTGACCGATAATGTAATAACGATATTACTGGATTTTCTATAATGTAATAGCGTGCTGTAATTATTTATTATTCATGACGAAACGAACCATGTGGCATTTAAGTTGTGTGAAATCTGGGTTTCAATTTAATTGTTTCTTTGTACTGCACACAACTAGTCTGAGAAATGGAGCTTTTGGGCCATTAGGAAGTTACAAATACGTTGGCGCTTTTCTTGAACGTTCTTAAACGCCGTTATTTGGCAAACGCTGTATGACACCGCTTAATTTTACTCAGTAAGTACAAGACTAAATTCAGACTTGGAACATTGGCACGTACTAATTGGAATGAATAAACACTTTATATCAATAGTAACTACTTTATTACGCGAATTAAGCATCCGGATCGATATCGCGGGAAAAAGAACGCATTCGATTTATTTGGGTATATGCCCAGAGTATAAAGAGTATATTTCCCTAAACGCCTGGTTTTAATGGATAATTGCAAACGAGTACGATTACCTACTATCATCTTCTATTTAATATGTCCAACTGAGTGTGTATATCCCCGCAAATTATACTCCAGTGTGTATATCAACACACATCATACGCCAAAGTATAAATCATCATATTTTATTCCTCAGCTCCTGAGAGCGAGGTTATTTGTAGATATGTTGGCGATCGCCGCTGTGTCTGCGGAAGTACTATACGAGATTGCATGATGGGAGTGAAAAGTCTTTTGATCAGTAAGATAATTTTAGAAAAGTGAAAACTAGAGTGACTGTGAAATAAAGGTTGGTTTTAAGTGTTAAATGTCATGGAATCTGGATGAAATAATGAAATGAAATTGGACGGATATGAAATGGGCAGTAAATGTGGTAAGAATGCAAGGTCAGAATCCGGGGGTCAAAATACGTCACAATACATCCATCATCATCCATCGGCTGCCAACAACTATGGATGTGATAAAAGTCTTGATTTGCAGTTTGCGTGAATGGCCGGGAAAATCATGCCAATTCTGTGCTTCAGTAAGAATATTTGCTGCTTTTTTGTGCAATGGAAATTAATTCAAGTAATGCTGTCAAAGGACATTTCCTTCTAGTAAACAGAACAACCCTGGGACGTTTATCTTGAGAAATTGAGAATACGAAAATCCCTTGGGACAGTCGTTGTTGTGAAACAATGGACATACTTCTCCAGGGTATCAAGGGTAGTTTTGATTATTAAAAAAGGGAAACTGTAATTCTAAATCGATGTTGGTTTTAATTGGTGTTGCCTGGTGTAGAAGTAATAACATTACGATGTTTTTGAGTTTAATAGTAAATTATTAATATTAAGAAATTAATAGTAAATGGTAGACTCCCTTTTGATTAACATCAACCAGTATAACCTGATTGACAACAATGAAATTCTAACCATAAGGCAAATAGGACAAATTAATAAAAATATACAAACATCATTTATATCAACTTGGAAAAATGAATTACAAAACGACAATTAATCAAACCAAAATGAAATATAAATAAATTAAGAACATACAGAGAATTAAAAAACAATTTTGCTTTTGAAACCTACCTTGTTACCCTGCAAAATATTGTGACTGACAGACACAACGGAATACCCCTTGCTAATAGATTATGTAATCTTTGTGATCAGAATCAAGTAGAAGATGAATATCACCTAATGATGTCATGCAAAAGTTGTACCCCCGATAGAAATGTCTTATTTGAAATGGCAAAAACCAAAATTTGTCACCAAAGACACAATTCATAGCCTTGCTAAACAACAGTGGTCTAACACTCCCTGTAGCAAGGTGCCTAAAGAAGTGTTTTGAAATAAGACAGCAACCCCAGTGACAATTTTCGTTCACAGTTAAGTTTTGCATTTTTTCTATCTTTTTATTGTATAATAATTTAGTCTTAATATTTTCTTTCTCTGTTACAGTAATGTATTAGCTTAGTTTTATGTATGTTTTTATTTTATATTATTTATTTAATTTTTTTAACCTTTTATTCTTTCTTAAACATTTATAGCCATTGCCAATCTCTCCGGGGAATGTGTAAGTGTTAATAAAATTAATATTATTTAATTAATGACCCCGCACATTATTGATTGGCCTTGGCTAGTTGAAGCTGTTTTTAAATGGGCGACTCGATAGAAGTATTCGCCGTGACTCAAGATTCTTCATTCGGGTTAATACAACGCTTACATGTTACTGTCAGGAAGGTTTAATGTCTTGTTTGTATTTGCACAATGTGAAAGAGGTGTTTATTGTCAAAATGTACTAGTACATGGGTGGTTGTATGCATATTGAACTATACAAAATTTGAATTATTTCACCAAACTGTACGTTTTGATGACTCGTATGCAATTGTAAGATTATATTTCTGATATACTCGAAGTGAATCTCAGCACTGTGCTTTTTATAAATGTTATGGTTCGGTTAATAATTTCCTGGAAACTGTGCAGAAAATCACAGACTTTCATTATTTTTTGTTCATAGTTTTTCTAAATTTCAGTTTTTATTGTTCATAATTATTTACAGCAATAACATTTGTTTTCTGTTGTGAAACCATTTCCAGTTATTATGAATGTGTATATGACAGCATTTCCCCACACAATAAGACATGTATGGATATGTGCGAGTATGTTTGTTGGGTTAATATGCCACTTCTTTATATCCCACAAGGTCTGGTAATTCTAACTAACTATTTCGCGAATTTGCGTAGCCTTGCTTCTACTCCCATATTTTCCTTAATAGTGATGGTTAATGCGGATACAAAACGTATATTGTAAATTACACAAAGGTAACACTACAATGCATTTCCCTTTACATTCCCATGTATTACATAACAGTCTTTGAGCTGAGGCAGTTATGGTTCTACAACCATCACCAGTTCTCGTGTACTCTATTGTGTTTATTGCTGTCATGAATTTGTTTTTGCGTATCTGTTAATCGAATTAATTAGCTGATTACTAGCGAATTGCTGTGTTATGGCTGTCATCGTTTAGGCCTATTTGAAGTTTTGGACGGAACTTGGCTCAGTGATTTGGAACTAATTACCAGATAACCGTCGCTATTCGGGCTATTATTTCTGACAGTTGGTATTCGTAGTTATTAATGTAATGAAAGATTAATCAAAAGATATGACGTGTCCAGTACTTAGTGTGATTGGCTGTATGATTGAAGGTTACGCCCTAGAGTCTTTTTACTGTTTTGTAATTGGTTAAGGTTTTGAAAATGAATAAAGTTGTTTTAGTTGGTCTTGGCAAGTACTCCACGAGAGACGAGAGACGCAGTCCAGTCCTGGAGAGTCTTGGGGCGAGTCCTAGAGAGTCTTGGGTCAGCCTTGCGATAGTCTTGGGGATTTTTCCCCAGGGCGCTGTGTCTTATAGAGTGCTCGACTGATCGACTAAGACGAGAGTTGAAACGTATTTCGCTGTGTGTGTCTTATTTGACTGTAAAGTATAAGTGACGTTCCCGATCCCGCACCTCAAGGGGGCGCGATATAGAGACGAGACGAGATTCCCCCTGACATGTGTGGAGAACCCAGAAAAGAAGAATTCTCCCCTCATACGTGAGTGGAGATCCCGGGCAGGTGTTTAACACACATTGACATCCTGTGAAGAAAAGTGAAATGGCGAAGGTGTGTCTTTCTTATGAACCGAACTAACAGCTCCATGGCAGAGACGACTCAGAAACCACGCTTGACGACTAACGGCTTTACCAGTATGGCACCGATGTACAACGCTGAAGAGATGAAGACTTCGGAACCCTTTATGAAGGACGAATATCGTATAGGACTGAATAATTAAGAATTGAGCGACATTAAAGACAAGAAGATGATAAAGAACGACCCGGACTAACGCGACGACAAGAGAAGACGCTATATAGACTTTGATTAGAACTTTAGCTATCTGTGTATTGCTTAGAGAACTGCTCGCTGGACACTGTAACGGACACTGTAACTCAAGACGTTGAACTCTTTTCCAGAATCCTAACCCTATTGTTCAGTAATGTAATGTATTGATTGCTTTTCCTATCGTTTCTACTGTTTTTTGTGATATTGAATTGTATGTGTGTAAGCGCCGAGATCTTTGTTTGGAAATGATATTTAGTGATGTGCGAGGTCCTTTATAACGATTTAAGCGCGCCTCAGTGGACAATTATTTGCAACACAGTGTTTTGAGTTTTGTGAAGTTTTATGGTGTTTTAATGAGTTTATGAGTACGGAATATGATGGGGAAAGTAATGCCCAAAAGAGTTTTTCAGAGTTTTGAGATTTGTCGATGTACAGAGATATCGACGTTTTAAGAGTTGTTTTTGTTTACGTGTTGTTTTCCGGAATACTTCTGATGCTTTTTGAGTGGAGAGCACCTTTGTAACGTTTTTAAATGTCTTTTTGGGTTAAGAGTATGCTGCTCCCATATATGTATTGTTTGATAACGCAAGCTTTTCTTCATGATTGACAGGCTTATATGTAACTCAGTAGTGTCTATCGTTTTACCTATTTCCCGTTTTTGCCAGAGGAATAATGTATTATGAAAGCGTCTTTGCATGCCGTTTGACTTGTGTTTAGATTAATGACTTGTGAATTCAGTTTGTGAAGTTTATAGGCGTATATGACAGGAGTTTCATTAATAGCTTGTTATTCATTGTTTATTAGTTACCGCTTGCAATGCTTTAACCGAGAGACGCATCCCTGGTAATCACGTGATCATGCTGTCGACTGCAGCGATTGGCTGGTCGCTTGGTTACACTGCCACGCCTTAGTTTTTTTTTACCTTTGATATAGAGTTTGTAACCTTAGTAACGGAGACAGTGCAGCGAAGGATTACCTCAGCGGACCTGTTTGAGATAAGTGAGTCGATTTGTAGCCTTTCCCTTGTTTTTTGATTTATAACCGTTGATATTTGATACTTTATAACCATTGTATTTAGACTTTATAATCAGTTTATTAATCAGTGTGTTTTACTCTTTTGATTTATATCTGTTATTAGTATTGTATTTAACCTGTATGACGATGAGTAGAGGACGGTATCTTTGATTTGTGAACGTGCAATGCCGGGAGGCATAATCTCAGTTTGGGTGAAGGGATGTGTCATGAATTTGTTTTCGCGTATCTGTTAATCGACTTAATTAGCTGATTACTAGCGAATTGCTGTGTTATGTCTGTCATCGTTTAGGCCTATTTGAAGTTTTGGACGGAACTTGGCTCAGTGATTTGGAACTAATTACGAGATAACCGTCGCTATTTGGGCTATTATTTCTGACAGTTGGTATTCGTAGTTATTAATGTAGTGAACGATTAATCAAAAGATATGACGTGTTCAGTACTTAGTGTGATTGGCTGTATGATTGAAGGTTACGCCTTAGAGTCTTTTTACTGCTTTGTAATTGGTTAAGGTTTTGAAAATGAATAAAGTTGTTTTAGTTGGTCTTGGCAAGTACTCCACGAGAGACGCAGTCCAGTCCTGGAGAGTCTTAGGGCGAGTCCTAGAGAGTCTTGGATCAGCCTTGCGAGAGTCTTGGGGATCTTTTCCCCAGGGCGCTGTGTCTTATAGAGTGCTTGACTGATCGACTAAGACGAGAGTTGAAACGTATTTCGTTGTGTGTGTCTTATTTGACTGTAAAGCTTAAGTGACGTTCTCGATCCCGCACCTCAAGGGGGCGCGATATAGAGACGAGACGAGATTCCCCCCTGACCCAGAGGAAAAGAATTTACCCCGTGATATTGCCCATAAATTATAATCATATGTGTACATTCCATTAAATTCTAACCATGTATGTATATCATTATGATTCAGTGTGTATTTTACCATAAATTATACCCCCGTGTATATATCATACTAAATTATATCCCAGTTTGTTTATCTCCGTACATGAAGCACAATTATTGAAACAAAGGTGGTCAGATTTAAAAGGATTCAATGCTTTAATTATTACAATACATTTCGTAAAAGGTTATGGAATAAACATATTTTACCCAATATTATCATGGTACAGTCATTGTAGATATATTATAATGTACACTTACCATATGCGTTATAGAATAAGTATATGAAAATTGGGACACTTCCTGTTACATGTGGCGTATGCTAATTTAATATTCATTGTTTATTATCTTGACATGTAGGTTAATACTTTCCGTATTAATTTAAAATGTATAGAAGACAACAAAATAATCAATGTGCAAATATTACACGTTTGCTTCAATACAACTATTTTTTTCTCAGTGACATATATCATGGATCAATTCACGACATACCCATACTGTACAATATGTACACACATGTGCCTTTGTGTTATGCAACATGAAAATGTTGTAGAAAAGAGGTGTTAAGACAGTTAGTGTTAAGACATATTGGAACAATTGTTTATTAAACTATTTCAAAGTACAGCCACTGTAATAGAACTTCGCTTGTTGTAAACCCTGACCTATAAATAGCTACTTTAATTTATGATTCCCATTGTGATTAGCCTATGTTTGCTATCACGTTTTGACAAGCAGTCGAAGATATCCTAGCTCCGTGAATTTATCAATACACACATATCTGGAAGAATGTTGCAATCAGACAACTCTATGTAAATGTACTATTGTGTAAATGGCATACTATATCTGTCCCTTTAAGTTTTTATCGATGATAAAGGATGGGTAAGGTAATTCAGAGGTATTCTGCAGGTGTACTGCCCATTTTCTGTGGTTTCTGAGATCAGCCATTTTTTCGCATTATCTCTTCACAGTAATCTTGCCATCTGTACGTTGCTAATGGTACAGCTTTGGGTGAATTTTCACACACGGTAAGGCAGCGTCGTCCATTAAAGTGAGAATCTTGCGAAGTCCTGGCACACCGGGAACACAGCGCCATACATTGGTGGGGTAGGTTGTTTGCAGTCACTATAGTGACAGTCATCACAATGAGAAGAATGGTGATTCTTGTAGTCATCTGCAAATAAAAACCATTACAAATATATAATCGATGTACAATGTATAATGTTGTTTTACTTTTTGTGTATCATTTGGCAGTGTGGCGATTTACAATCAAAGGCAGCGCTGAAGCTGTAGCAATGGCAGAGAAGAAAGCACAATCAAAGAAAGATTGTTGCAGAGAGACAATATTTTTGACATGAAACGTGCGCGTGCTGATATAACCAATTGAAATTGGCGAGCAAAGAACAAAAACTGGATTCCGTCTATTGTTCTAAGCCGTCAGTGTTCATGAAAAAACAATTATTATAAGCAACCCATTACAGAAATAGTAATACAGGGCGCATAGTTGTTACAACTCATGAACCAAAACAGTGAGTTTACTCAACAATGCGCGCAAATTGCAGGGAATAATCATGTTTTATCAATATGAAAACTGGTTTTATCAGTAAGAAAACATGTTTTACCAGTAAGAAAACAGGTTAGCAAGCACACAAAATATTCTTTTCCAGTCACCAAAATTCTTCAGAACAGGTCATGGCTTCGGTGATTCTAAACTAAGTTGTCATAGATGGCTTAGTCCAGTACAACAGTGGTCTTGAAATTGTAATTGAATTCATACCTAAAGAGAACCGTTTTACCTACTAATGGTGTAAATTACTTAGTATACCAATATTTGCACATGCCACCAAAATTAGCAGTTGAAGGGCGGATATGCATACATTTTCCTTCTGTTTGGGTAGTCATCCGCACGTGTTTAGAGATGTTTCGAGTAGTTATGTCGCTGCTTTGATATACATCCTATTACTTATAGCGCGGCTTGTTGTAATGTTGTATAAAAGTATTCTTTTATCAAGGAGCTTCCAATAACAATACGCAAACCATTTTGTGGTGCCGATAAACGTAGCGAAATCACACCTGATCAATTAGAAATATCATACCAAAACATGTATTGTATGACATAAGTCGTATAGAGCAATTTTCAAGAGGAAAACACATGAATGAGTAAGAGAAAGAATAACTACGAGAAAGATATATTGATCTCAGGCTATACATAACGTGATGTCAGTTGTTCAAAAATGAGCACATATGGCACCCGCCATACATAATCAATGGTTTCTGTTTGAAACCTAAAGTATACACGAGACAAGTAGCATTGACTGAATCGTATTGTATTTGACAAGGAACCTTTTGAATATCAAGGCTAGCCGTTCTCTGTCACATCCTTGTTTAATGGTTTAGATGAATAGAGACGATAGCCTTTTGGAAAGTTGGCATATGTACTGAAATAGTGAATAAGTTGGGAAATATATACCCAGTAGATAGGACACTATGCTATCGCTGTACATGTATGGAAAAATTATAATACTGAAATTAAATTCATCTCTTTTGTCATAAAGTAGGAAATTCAAATTCTAGGCACAGACGTATGACGCATAAGAAACCGATTTCTCAAGTTCAGCTGTATATATTATTAGAAAATAACAATTAAATTATTGATGGAAAGTATATCAGAATATTGATGATGTCATCTTCGGTGTAGAAACGTATTGTGTTTTAATAAAAGTGGTTCCAGTTGCTATAAAACATATGATATGATTCCACTTACATTGTTATAGCGGGAGGGGCGTCACCTGCAACGATAACAACACACGCTAAAACGCAAATGCTCATGGGTAGACTTTTGTTCGTAAACAATGACACGCTATGGCCATATGACGCATGCGCAGGTGACGACTCTCCTGCTTTAACAATGTAAGTAGAATCACATATGTTTTATAGCAACTGGAACCATTTTTAAAATATTCTTGTTGTACTATCTGATTTAACGGTATATAATGTAGAAAAAATTAAAATAATTGAATCACATTTAAATTGTTTCAAAAGTTCTTTGAATTTGTTCAATATATCACTTTTGAATTATACCACTTCTACAAAAGACGATATTTGAGAGCTCCTTAATTGATACTAGACAAAGTAGATTTTAATATTTTAAACAACTTTTTGGTTTTACATTTAATTGACATAGGAATAATTATATAACATAATTTAATTTAGTTTGTCGGTATAGATTTAATGCTCACGTGCTCATGTGTTTTTAGAGAGATTACACAATTGATTTATCGATACTCCCCAGCTGCAAAACATCATACAAACCTATTTATCAAATTCAGTGAAACCAATATGTATCCCAAATGACTTTTGAGAATTTTTTCAAGTTAAAAAAATACTAGTTCATACAATTAAATGACATCACAATTGAAATAAACACTAAAAATTAAAATCAATAAGACATTTTTGAAATATTTACTTGTATTATTTACTAGTCGCTGGATTTTTTTATTTATTTATTTATTTAGTTATTTCTTTAGAAACGTGTCACTGTAGAATAATATGGGTAGGATTAATTACCATCCAACGACTTTCACAGCTGAGGTCGCGTTTACTTCTCAACTGTTTCAGGATTATTTTCACACAATTGGATTTAGTGCATAAATCCACTGTAATATATTAAAAAGTGAGTCTAATTACTCAAAACAGAGAACCACACTTTCTCCAGAAGCAATACTTGCGTTATTTTTATAACTTGGTTTCCCTTTGTCAGAAAAGCGTTTGGCGTCACACGTTTGTATTACGCCTGTGTCTATGGGAGGAACAATGGCTCTTCTGTGTCGATAAGAATCTTAACGTCAGAAAATAATAAATTTTAAGACACCAAATGTATCAGAAATAACTAAAATACCATTACAAAGACCGACACAAGAAGAGCTATGAACTCAAATATAGTGTACATGTTACATTTTATATTTATAAGTTTATCTCTAGCACAATTACCACAGTCGGGCTGCAGCCAATTGCAAATGTGCCGTTCTGTGAGCAAAATAATGTATCTGGTTGCAGTAACAGGACAATTTCCCCTGAACAAATTATATTATATTTCATTTATTCTATTTTGATTTCAACCAAAACTGTTATGCATATTTTGTTTACATTAGTACATGAAATAATAAAAAAACACTACTGGTAACATTGTAGTTTCATTACATTAGTATTGTTAGAAACTCACATGCATGGAAATTATGAATAACGTATTGTGATAAATAGATATTGTGTACTGTATATCAGAAAGTGAAATGTAAGGGAGTACTCACGTTTTGACGAACAGTCTGCACGATCTTGTCTCTAATCAATATCCTGTAAAATATAGGGTCAATTTCACGTGTTATTACTCGACACAATTTATCGTGTTCTGTTTGTTTTTCACAAGATTGATGAGATAAATAAGAGCACGATTTTTAATTACATTTGATAATTATTAGAGTGATTCATCTTGGAAAACGTCCATGTATTTGAATACAGTGGTGTATTTACAATTGAAAAAAAAATTACTAAACATGGTAAAGATTACCAGAAACAATGCCATTTTTACTACCCCTACCCCCCAATTAGAGCTTTTTGGGGGGTAATTTTTCAGACCAAATGTCTTTACAACAGAGTCAATAAGTTATGTTCACTGTCAACAGCTATAGGTTGTCGTTTATAACTAAATATATACGATTTCGTTGCATAGCGCAAATGTGTCAAACAATATTTCTGTAATCGTCTTAACTTTTGCGGTCAGATCATTAACTGACACAAATACTTGCACTAATCTGTTTATTGATAGAAATTACAATACGTGGTTAATTGCATGAAATAGAATACATTGATTTTCAAAGAAAATATACCAAAAAATTAAGAAATGTGAGTAAAATATGTGAAATAAATATTTTCAGACTTGTTGACTTGTTTTCACGCGTAGATAGAGTGACACCCATGGTCGTCGTTTCGATCTTTCGTAATCCTTACACCACCTGTTGCCAAAACCATTCACGAAATAAACACAATATAACACGATGACAGTAACACTCTAACCGAAAAAGTAGTTTATTATTATTGTTATACCACCTAATATTACAACTGTCAGTATCACAAGTTTATTAAAGCATTATAGTATTGTATTCCAACAATAGAGTTTATCCTATAAATGATTTTCATTTATATGATTACTATATTTAACACATGGATGAATATCTGGTCCTCTTCAAGTTCGTTTTAAAAAACACAGCATACTGCTATAGTATTTGATATTTTTGAACGGTCACACTGAGCAGTTCAGTGTAAGCGGCCCCTGAACAACTGCAAACAATAATTAGGACGGTTAATATATAGATAAAAAAATTCCTTTGTGCAATTGGCTTCGTTCGTGCGTGGGAATGTCAGTTCTGATTCATATTAAATGTTTGTACCATGTTAGGAACGCAAAGTAATTGAAAGGTCATGTTTTTTTAATAAAACGAAACAAACACTGTTTTGTCATTTCATTTGCAACAGATACACATGATCTCACGTAAATTAATATAGTATCAATGCGTAGTAGTTTCGTGTGAACATTACACGTTGTATTGATGTGATGTATGGTTCTACGATCATGATATCGATAATACCAAATAAAAACAATATACTTTCAAAAAGAAAGATACGATCAGAATACAATTAAAAAAGAATTTATATACTCTCTAGATACCGGAAATGTGTTGCGTTCGTTCTAGCGCCTTGGAGTAAATAAAATTATAAACGTTCAAACCGCCAAGGCAAATTCTCCCTAACTCGACGATATGTGTGTTTGTTATAAACATTTAACATTAAAATTAAAATGAATAATTAAATGTTTCGTTTTTGTTTGTTTTAGCTCTCTTTATATTAAAAACACGCCATATTTATTTTAGTAATTCCGTTTAACTGAAAAATAGATACTCTTTACAAGGAAAGAGGTAGTCAAATACTTGTGTTCCGGTACAATGACTATCAATTACAGTGCATACCAACCTTAACGGAAGTGTTGTTTCTCCTCTCCGATCACCACGCCAATAACAATAATAGCTGAACTGATTTTAATGAAACGCCGCTAATCCTTGCATTTATATACGTCATGACAGCTGTGTCAAATTGAATAAAGTATGCTGATATTAACATGTATCAGCTGTGCATACTGTGCTGTGCACTGCTCTTCATATATGCACGCACGTAATCAGATACATAAAGAACTTGGTACCTGATAATGAATTAACGTTTCTTTAATTTAAAATTGTATATGCCAATTATATTAATCGATAAACACATTATAAAATTTAGTACAAGCATGTTTTACTGTATATCCAATAAGATAGGCGCTGTATTTGTTTGCATGTATGTAAGAGTTTGTATTTAACTAACAACTTATTCGATGTATTTAAAATGCCAGATTCCTGGTGCGTGTAATACTCTACTTGTCAGCAACTTGTTGGTTTCAGAACGCGAATTTCTGTAAAACTGTGCCGAACTGTATGTCAAATTAAACATTCAGCCGCCAAGTCATGGTGTGACAAATATTTATTTAGCCGAGTATTAACACGACAGGATATGAACTAGAATAAATCAAACCTGAATTTGATAAGTAATTATGCAAAACGTAACGTCACGCTAAGCCCCGCAACAATTTTACTTAAAATATGTCAGACACCATGCACAGTGTGTGCTTTGTAGTCGACATCAGTCATGGCATTTATACTGCCTGACCTCATATTTATTCAATTTCTCGTGAAGACATTTAAATAAGTCGTATGTGGACATAAGAGTGTATTTTAGCTCAATAATTGCATGGCATGCATGATGTAATACAGAACAGATCAAAATACATATCTCATATATACTGTCGAACATTTTCTCATTCTACGCGCTGTCTGAAGGTTGTCTGTCTGAGAGCAAACAAAGTAGTTCTTTTAGGAGTACCGTTTTAGCAAAAATAAACACTATTCAGAAGTATGATATTTTCCCCTTGGGTACACGAATATACTTGCCGAGGGGAATGAAATTTGAACAACAGTAATGGTACTTTTAGGCATCCACTTATTTTGACTAAAACTAATTTGCATATCACCCATGCAATATTGTTTTCGGTATTTTCACAGTCGATATGCAAATGAACATATTATTTCCATTGGCTACCGAACTAGTTTTATTTTGTAAACGCATTTTCGTCTGCTATTTTTGTCCGGTTCAAATCGTTCAGCAACATTTTTGGCATGTTAGATGTACATCACATGGAATACTGCGATTGGGAGAACTTGATGTATGTTGATCACCTGGAAACTGAGTTTTATAAACATTGAAGAGCTCTCGGAAGATCCACCCGCCGTAAAATCAGCGATTACTATGGAGCCATCAACCATCAACCATCAACTTTGAGATACCAGGAAGTTTCTGCTGGTGACGCTGCGGCGTTACTCAGTTTCAAATAAAGATTACCAACGCCAAATGAGCAACGTTTTGACCGGTAACCAAGACTCATTCAATCCACGACCAGCAAGCAACATCACAAACGAAGTTGTAGCATGCAGCTCAGCGACGACCGCTGTCGAAGAGAGTCATCCTGTCAGTGGAGTACTGCAGTTCTATGGTGAGGCTTTTAACTTCAACATAAACTGTGTATCATAGTTCAAGTTCTGGTTCTGTCGTGTCGCTTCGCTCGTGAATGTACGACCGCAGGATACATCGCATCACTCGTGAAAATAACTTCCATACGCAACGAAAGCCACGAAGAGGGTGTGGGGTTCTGTCATCTTATTTAATTCATAAATTGTAGGAAACCCGGTCATAGTATGCATTGACGTATTTGTTTATGACTAAACGATAGTAATGCTAAAATGGATAGTAAACTTGATGTATAAAGTAAAATGAACACCCAGCCATTTAAAAAAAGCAACACTTTTATTCACTATTTTTCGTATTTGCTGCCATATTGAAAACCAAAAGTTTTTAATCTCCATAAAATCAATCATGCCTTATTACATGCAGCTATTGTATCACTCCGCATCGTATATTCATATCAATCGTTATTAATATGACAACTCATTCTCATTTGAGAATTATTTGTTATAATTATATTGATAACTCCAATTGTTATGGACGAATTTTCATCAACTTTAGAAGAGATTTCCATTCGAAAAAAAAAACCCACATTCGACTTAGATTTAGGGAGAGATTTCGATCCGGTGAACACAATTTTGAGGATTCAGATTGAGTACCTTCTAATTAGTATATGTGATTGTGACGACGTGAATGTCGACGTATGTATAAGTGTTGTTCACTTCATCAATGAATTGCACTTTCGTCTGTGTAATGCACTTGGACTTTCAATGTACCTTCAGATACTTTCAAACTTCAAAGGCATACCAACTTTTAAAATACATGAGTACATCTTGGAACTACCTTAGACAGTTATTTGACGGGGCCTGTAGAATATCAAGATTGGACTGAATACAATGTCTAATTGTTTAATTGTTCTCATATGATAATTATTAATTGATATTTATAATAATCAATCACATGATGTATGATATAAGGAAAGTTCTAAAAGACTAGCCTCGATTTCGAACACATACTAATTGGAGAACACTTGTGCCAATTTCCAATGTGAATACTCATTGAATCGATCAAATCAGGCAAAAATACAAATTTGTTTCTGTTTAATAATTTTGACACATGATATTCCATCTACAAGTGTGCACGTGATTTATAGCATTTTCCCTCAGATTAAATTATACATAGTTCATGACTCACTATTAAAGATTCGCCTTCAGGTGACAAGCCCTGTGCGCTTCAATAAAGTAGGAAAGGCGCAAACCTAGAAACTGTCGGACATTAAAGTAGAAGGTCTGATGTTTATTTTTAAATAATAGCTAATTAAGCACTGCATTATAACAAAATGTGTATTAAATTATCTCAGTAATAATTTTGTTTCGAGCTAGCAACTTTGCATATCGTTCAAACAAAATCTGTACCCCCATTTTAATAAAACTGTATATTGTAAACGTAATAAATAACCTAAGACTAATATTAGTCATGGTGCCAGTGTGTGATATTGACGTGGCAGCGATTTATATCATTTATTACACAGTTGTCAATTACACATTTGTGATCTAACCTGGATCCGTTCACAACATTATTTGTGAATGAAACTTTCGGTTAGTTGAAATGATCATTTCAGTGAATGACATTTTACTCTACACCTCCGTATAATATTGTCATATAGCCAGCAGTGTTGGTTATTTAATATAGATTAAATACAGTATGACGTTATTTCTACTTAATTGTGATTAATGCAACCATTAATGTGACAGTTCACCCCTGTTATTACAAACGTCAACACAGACTGACGTTTGAGTAATTCATCCTAATGTCATTCCAAATTTAAGCTATTCCAGTTCCAATGTGTGTATGCATATTGCCTTCATTTGTGGTTGCTGTCTAGTAACGTCGGTCCCTCTTCCCACCACTCGATTCACTTCCACTTCGAAATTGAACACCTTTGCAATTTATGAGTGATACATTTCGAAAAATGAAGACACTAGTCACAATATAAATAACGATAAGGCACAGCCGAAGGCACAGGTATATGTCACAGGTGCTGCATACTTAACCTTACTAATCCCTATATAGCATTGTATTAATATGTCTTTTTATAATAAAATAGATTAATCATTAAAAAAGACTGAATAGAATTTAAATACTTCATCTACTCAACGAATCGGACAATGGACCTATATGACAATGATGAAGTATCCTTCAAAATAATGGTGTTTTCATGGCAACTACCTCGTCTAATAAGTCATACAAAATCGTCTTGTTATGTTATTTAGCAATAAATAGTGATTGGGCATGTTCCCGTTTCCTTGGTAACGATATATAAATCTCTACTAAACTCGTTTGTTCTCGTCTCAAGAACAATTCGATCATAACATTTTGATTTATAAATAAACAAAATCAGTCCAACTGGCCTTTTGTCAATTGTCAAGATTACCTCTTGACAATTTCATCAAAAATCGAATGACCCCGCTGACAGAAATAATACACTTGCGCTAAATGGGAATTATAGAGAAGGAAAGAAATCTACAAAACCGGAAATATTTAAACTAGAAATTATGACTCGCAGATATCCCGAACTTTCAGTTCAATTAAAAGAGATCTCGTTTATAATTTCTTTTTCCAATGGACGCACACACAAAGTATCATATTGTATAGCGCCACCACCGATCGTATTACCGTCTAACAATTACAGCTGACCATAGACCTAAGATGTTGAAGTAATTACGTGTATTTCCTGTATTAAATATTTTCCCCGTTCCCTGTGGCAAGTTTTTCATGAAACAAATTTCTGCTTTATAAATTCTATATTTCATTTCATTAAGCGCAATTTTATTTTCGTTTAGGTTTAGGTTTCATTTACAGCCTACCTGTGGTGGCGCTCTCTGGCATTATTCGTTTGATAATCGTCATGAGTTTGGAAAGGTGTCAGGTATGATGTGAAACGAATAATACACATTACAATGTCATTTCCTTGGTATAACCATACTTCGTCTCCGATGTGAAACGAATACATACACATAACAATGTCATTTCTTTGGTGTAACCATACTTCGTATCCGATGTGAAACGAATAATACACATTACAATGTCATTTCCTTGGTATAACCATACTTCGTCTCCGATGTGAAACGAATACATACACATAACAATGTCATTTCCTTGGTATAACCATACTTCGTATCCGATGTGAAACGAATAATACACATTACAATGTCATTTCCTTGGTATAACCATACTTCGTCTCCGATGTGAAACGAATACATACACATTACAATGTCATTTCCTTGGTATAACCATACTTCGTCTCCGATGTGAAACGAATACACACACATAACAATGTCATTTTTTTGGTGTAACCATACTTCGTATCCGATGTGAAACGAATAAATACACATTACAATGTCATTTCCTTGGTGTAACCATACTTCGTATCCGATGTGAAACGAATAAATACACATTACAATGTCATTTTCTTGGTGTAACCATACACACACGAAATTTACATTCGACCTCACACACGTTATTTCTAAAAACACACATGTCATTTTTAAACACACGTCATTTTTTAAACACACATAATTTTTAATACGCACACGTCATTTTTCAAACACACATACATTTTAAAACACATACGTCTTTTTTAAACACACATGCCATTTAAAATACACACATCGTTTTTTAATGCACATACGTTTAATGCTCATACCATTAAAAAGCACAGTCACGCCGTTTTTAAAATGCATGCATCATTTTGAAACACACACGCCAAGGCCTCCAATACGTACATAAGTTTGAATTATTAGTCCGTTTTATTCTAGTATACACAAAATAATAAATTTACATTCCGCGCCTAGTACTTTCCAAACTACATACGTTAACAAAACGTTTTTTCTTCCCAGTTTTAATGTGCGCCATTTTACTACAATAACATTATCTTGCAAAACATAGTTCGCGATAAAATGATTCGTATTTACGTTTTTAATAAAGTCTGACATTATTAAATAGTTCGGATGTCACATACGTTTCTTTAACACTTTTTGTAGTACATTTTCAGATGTAACAACTACGGGGAAATGACCGTGCGTAGTGAGGTGATTGACCACAAAATTAAAGGCTGCCTGTGGCAGAGGTACTACAAGAAGGTGTCCTACTTGCCATTCACAAAGGGCGCCGGGAACCAGGGAATCTCCTTCGCAGCATTGCAGGAAATGGATGTTCACACGATCCCTAGAGGGCGCTGCCACGTACCGCTGTGGCCTGTGTACAAAGTTTCGCCAGTCTACGCGTTGCCAGGTAGCATTTATCAGCATAGTTTTCGGTTCCTTTCTTAAGTTTTATTTCAGAGGTTGCAATCAAGCAGAATATTTTCGTAGTTAAAATAACAACATTATTTGTTTATCTCGGGTTTTTATTTCTGTTTTTTTTCTGCAGTATTAGTCCTTCCCAACAGTATTAGTCCTTCTGGAAACTGTACAGCAAATCCCAGATTTTCATTATTTATTGTTCATAGTTTATAAATTTCAGTTTGTATTGTTCATAATTATTTACATTAATAAAACAGTTCTTCGTTTTAAAACCATTTCTAGTTAATATGATTGTGTCCATGACAGCCACCCCCTCCACACACACAATAACACAGGGTGATATGTACGGTTACGTGTGAGTATGGTTCATGGATTAATAGGCCACTCCTTTGCTTCAATTCCAACTATATATCTGGAAATACTGTCTATAATTCATATTTCGATATCCCGTGATGTCCCGATTGCCTGTCTGGTAATTATAACTACTATTTCGCAAACTTTGCCAAGACTTGCTTCTACCAGTCATTTGAGTCAACTCTCACATTATCTTTCAGAAGTGAAGGTTAATGCAGATATAATGTAAATTACACAGAGGTGACACTACAATAAATTCCCCTTTACGTTACCTTCTAAACCTTCTATTCCCTTCCAGGCACTAACCATCATGCTTATCTGTTATGTAGCGCCACATTAAAATATCCCATGAATATTAGCTGATGGGTAAATCACATTATTACCCAAGACTACATACAGGATACGCGAAGACATGCCCATGAATATTAGCTGATGGGTAAATCACACTATTACCCAAGACTACATACAGGATACGCGAAGACATACCCATGAATATTAGCTGATGGGTAAATCACACTATTACCCAAGACTACATACAGGATATGCGAAGACATACCCATGAATATTAGCTGATGGGTAAATCACACTATTACCCAAGACCACATACAGGATACGTGAAGACATACCCATGAATATTAGCTGATGGGTAAATCACACTATTACCCAAGACTACATACAGGGTACGCGAAGGCATACCCATGAATATTAGCTGATGGGTAATTCACACTAATACCCAAGACTACATACAGGATACGCGAAGAAATACCCATGAATATTAGCTGATGGGTAAATCACACTATTACCCAAGACTACATACAGGATACGCGAAGACATACCCATGAATATTAGCTCATGGGTAATTCACACTATTACCCAAGACTACATACAGGATACGCGAAGGCATACCCATGAATATTAGCTGATGGGTAAATCACACTATTACCCAAGACTACATACAGGATACGCGAATACATGAATATTAGCTGATGGGTAAATCACACTATTACCCAAGACTACATACAGGATACGCGAAGACATACCCATGAATATTAGCTGATGAGTAAATCACACTATTAACCAAGGCTACATACAGGATACGCGAAGACATACCCACGAATATTAGCTGATGGGTAAATCACACTATTACCCAAGACTACATACAGGATACGCGAAGACATACCCATGAATATAAGCTGATGGGTAAATCACACTATTACCCAAGACTACATATAGGATACGCGAAGACATACCCATGAATATTAGCTGATGGGTAAATCACACTATTAACCAAGGCTACATACAGGATACGCCAAGACATACCCACGAATATTAGCTGATGGGTAAATCACACTATTACCCAAGACTACATAAAGGATACGCGAAGACATACCCATGAATATAAGCTGATGGGTAAATCACACTATTACCCAAGACTACATATAGGATACGCGAAGACATACCCATGAATATTAGCTGATGGGTAAATCACGCTATTACCCAAAGCTACATACAGGATACGCGAAGACATACGCCATGAATATTAGCTGATGGGTAAATCACACTATTACCCAAGGCTACATACAGGATACGCGAAGACATACCCATGAATATCAGCTGATGGGTAATTCACACTATTACCCAAGACTACATACAGGATACGTGAAGAGATACCCCATGAACATTAGCTGATGGGTAAGTCACACTATTACCAAAGACTACATACAGGATACGCGAAGACATACCACATGAATATTAGCTGATGGGTAAATCACACTATTACGCAAGACTACATACAGGATACGTGAAGACATACCCCATGAATATTAGCTGATGGGTAAATCACACTATTACCCAAGACTACATACAGGATACGTGAAGACATACCCATGAATATTTGCTGATGGGTAAATCACATTATTACCCAAGACTACATACAGGATACGCGAAGACACACGCCATGAATATTAGCTGATGGGTAAATCACACTATTACCCAAGACTACATACAGGATACTTGAAGACATACCCATGAATATTAGCTGATGGGTAAATCACACTATTACCCAAGGCTACATACATGATACGTGAAGACATACCCATGAATATTAGCTGATGGGTAAATCACACTATTACCCAAGACTACATACAGGATACGCGTAGACATACCCATGAATATTAGCTGATGGGTAAATCATACTATTACCCAAGACTACATACAGGATACGCGAAGACATGAATATTAGCTGATGGGTAAATCACGCTATTACCCAAGACTACATACAGGATACTTGAAGACATACCCATGAATATTAGCTGATGAGTAAATCACACTATTACCGAAGGCTACATACAGGATACGCGAAGACATACCCCATGAATATTAGGTGATGGGTAAATCACACTATTACCCAAGACTACATACAGGATACTTGAAGACATACTCATGAATATTAGCTGATGGGTAAATCACACTATTACCCAAGACTACATACAGGATACGCGAAGACATATCCCATGAATTATATTAGGTGATGTGTAAATTACACTATTACCCAAGACTACATACAGGATACTTGAAGACATACCCATGAATATTAGCTGATAGGTAAATCACACTATTACCCAAGGCTACATACAGGATACGCAAAGACATACGCCACGAATATTAGCTGATGGGTTAATTACACTATTACCCAAGGCTACATACAGGATACGCGAAGACATACGCCATGAATATTAGCTGATGAGTAAATCATACTATTACCCATGACTACATACAGGATACGCAAAGACACATGCCATGAATATTAGCTGATGGGTAAATCACACTATTACCCAAGACTACATACAGGATACATGAAGACATACCCATGAATATTAGCTGATGGGTAAATCACACTATTACCCAAGACTACATACAGGATACGCGAAGACATGCCCATGAATATTAGCTGATGGGTAAAGGCTACATACAGGATACGCGATGACATACCCATGAATATCAGCTGATGGGTAATTCACACTATTACCCAAGACTACATACAGGATACGCGAAGACATGAATATTAGCTGATGGGTAAATCACACTATTACCCAAGACTACATACAGGATACGCGAAGACATACCCATGACTATTAGCTGATGGGTGAATCACACTATTAACCAAGGCTACATACAGGATACGCGAAGACATACCCATGAATATTAGCTGATGGGTAAATCACACTATTACCCAAGACTACATACAGGATACGCGAAGACATACCCATGAATATAAGCTGATGGGTAAATCACACTATTACCCAAGACTACATATAGGATACGCGAAGACATACCCATGAATATTAGCTGATGGGTAAATCACGCTATTACCCAAAGCTACATACAGGATACGCGAAGACATACGCCATGAATATTAGCTGATGGGTAAATCACACTATTACCCAAGGCTACATACAGGATACGCGAAGACATACCCATGAATATCAGTTGATAGGTAATTCACACTATTACCCAAGACTACATACAGGATACGCGAAGAGATACCCCATGAACATTAGCTGATGGGAAGGTCACACTATTACCCAAGACTACATACAGGATACGTGAAGACATACCCATGAATATTAGCTGATGGGTAAATCACACTATTACCCAAGACTACATACAGGATATACGAAGACATACCCATGAATATTAGCTGATGGGTAAATCACACTATTACCCAAGACCACATACAGGATACGGGAAGACATACCCATGAATATTAGCTGATGGGTAATTCACACTATTACCCAAGACTACATACAGGATACGCGAAGACATACCCATGAATATTAGCTGATGGGTAAATCACACTATTACCCAAGACTACATACAGGATACGCGAAGACATACCCATGAATATTAGCTGATGGGTAATTCACACTATTACCCAAGACTACATACAGGATACGCGAAGGCATACCCATGAATATTAGCTGATGGGTAAATCACACTATTACCCAAGACTACATACAGGATACGCAAAGACATGAATATTAGCTGATGGGTAAATCACACTATTACCCAAGACTACATACAGGATACGTGAAGATATACCCATGAATATTATCTGATGGGTAAATCACACTATTAACCAAGGCTACATACAGGATACGCGAAGACATACCCATGAATATTAGCTGATGGGTAAATCACACTATTACGCAAGACTACATACAGGATACGCGAAGACATACCCATGAATATTAGCTGATGGGTAAATCACACTATTACCCAAGACTACATACAGGATACGTGAAGACATACCCCATGAATATTAGCTGATGGGTAAATCACACTATTACCCAAGGCTACATACAAGATACGCGAAGACATACCCATGAATATCAGCTGATGGGTAATTCACACTATTACCCAAGACTACATACAGGATACGCGAAGAGATACCCCATGAACATTAGCTGATGGGAAGGTCACACTATTACCCAAGACTACATACAGGATACGTGAAGACATACCCATGAATATTAGCTGATGGGTAAATCACACTATTACCCAAGACTACATACAGGATATGCGAAGACATACCCATGAATATTAGCTGATGGGTAAATCACACTATTACCCAAGACCACATACAGGATACGGGAAGACATACCCATGAATATTAGCTGATGGGTAATTCACACTATTACCCAAGACTACATACAGGATACGCGAAGACATACCCATGAATATTAGCTGATGGGTAAATCACACTATTAACCAAGGCTACATACAGGATACGCGAAGACATACCCATGAATATTAGCTGATGGGTAAATCACACTATTACGCAAGACTACATACAGGATACGCGAAGGCATACCCATGAATATTAGCTGATGGGTAAATCACACTATTACCCAAGACTACATACAGGATACGCAAAGGCATGAATATTAGCTGATGGGTAAATCACACTATTACCCAAGACTACATACAGGATACGTGAAGACATACCCATGAATATTAGCTGATGGGTAAATCACACTATTAACCAAGGCTACATACAGGATACGCGAAGACATACCCATGAATATTAGCTGATGGGTAAATCACACTATTACGCAAGACTACATACAGGATACGCGAAGACATACCCATGAATAAAAGCTGATGGGTAAATCACACTATTACCCAAGACTACATACAGGATACGCGAAGACATACCCCATGAATATTAGCTGATGGGTAAATCACACTATTACCCAAGACTACATACAGGATACGTGAAGACATACCCCATGAATATTAGCTGATGGGTAAATCACACTATTACCCAAGACTACATACAGGATACGTGAAGACATACACCATGAATATTAGCTGATGGGTAAATCACACTATTACCCAAGACTACATACAGGATATGCGAAGACATACCCATGAATATTAGCTGATGGGTAAATCACACTATTACCCAAGACCACATACAGGATACGGGAAGACATACCCATGAATATTAGCTGATGGGTAATTCACACTATTACCCAAGACTACATACAGGATACGCGAAGACATACCCATGAATATTAGCTGATGGGTAAATCACACTATTAACCAAGGCTACATACAGGATACGCGAAGACATACCCATGAATATTAGCTGATGGGTAAATCACACTATTACGCAAGACTACATACAGGATACGCGAAGGCATACCCATGAATATTAGCTGATGGGTAAATCACACTATTACCCAAGACTACATACAGGATACGCAAAGGCATGAATATTAGCTGATGGGTAAATCACACTATTACCCAAGACTACATACAGGATACGTGAAGACATACCCATGAATATTAGCTGATGGGTAAATCACACTATTAACCAAGGCTACATACAGGATACGCGAAGACATACCCATGAATATTAGCTGATGGGTAAATCACACTATTACGCAAGACTACATACAGGATACGCGAAGACATACCCATGAATAAAAGCTGATGGGTAAATCACACTATTACCCAAGACTACATACAGGATACGCGAAGACATACCCCATGAATATTAGCTGATGGGTAAATCACACTATTACCCAAGACTACATACAGGATACGTGAAGACATACCCCATGAATATTAGCTGATGGGTAAATCACACTATTACCCAAGACTACATACAGGATACGTGAAGACATACACCATGAATATTAGCTGATGGGTAAATCACACTATTACCCAAGACTACATACAGGATATGCGAAGACATACACATGAATATTAGCTGATGGGTAAATTACACTATTACCCAAGACCACATACAGGATACGTGAAGACATACCCATGAATATTAGCTGATGGGTAAATCACACTATTACCCAAGACTACATACAGGATACGCGAAGGCATACCCATGAATATTAGCTGATGGGTAATTCACACTATTACCCAAGACTACATACAGGATACGCGAAGACATACTCATGAATATTAGGTGATGGGTAAATCACACTATTACCCAAGACTACATACAGGATACTTGAAGACATACCCATGAATATTATCTGATGGGTAATTCACACTATTACCCAAGACTACATACAGGATACGCGAAGGCATACCCATGAATATTAGCTGATGGGTAAATCACACTATTACCCAAGACTACATACAGGATACGCGAAGACATGAATATTAGCTGATGGGTAAATCACGCTATTACCCAAGACTACATACAGGATACTTGAAGACATACCCATGAATATTAGCTGATGAGTAAATCACACTATTACCCAAGGCTACATACAGGATACGCGAAGACATACCCCATGAATATTAGGTGATGGGTAAATCACACTATTACCCAAGACTACATACAGGATACGTGAAGATATACCCATGAATATTAGCTGATGGGTAAATCACACTATTAACCAAGGCTACATACAGGATACGCGAAGACATACCCATGAATATTAGCTGATGGGTAAATCACACTATTACGCAAGACTACATACAGGATACGCGAAAACATACCCATGAATATAAGCTGATGGGTAAATCACACTATTACCCAAGGCTACATACAGGATACGCGAAGACATACCTATGAATATCAGCTGATGGGTAATTCACACTATTACCCAAGACTACATACAGGATACGCGAAGACATGAATATTAGCTGATGGTTAAATCACACTATTACCCAAGACTACATACAGGATACGCGAAGACATACCCATGAATATTAGCTGATGGGTAAATCACACTATTAATCAAGACTACATACAGGATACGTGAAGACATACCCCATGAATATTAGCTGATGGGTAAATCACACTATTACCCAAGACTACATACAGGATAAGTGAAGACATACCCATGAATATTAGCTGATGGGTAAAACACACTATTACCCAAGACTACATACAGGATACGCGAAGACATACCCCATGAATATTAGCTGATGGGTAAATCACACTGTTACCCAAGACTACATACAGGATACGTGAAGACATACCCCATGAATATTAGCTGATGAGTAAATCACACTATTACCCAAGACTACATACAGGATACGTGAAGACATACCCATGAATATTAGCTGATGGGTAAATCACACTATTACCCAAGACTACATACAGGATATGCGAAGACATACACATGAATATTAGCTGATGGGTAAATTACACTATTACCCAAGACCACATACAGGATACGTGAAGACATACCCATGAATATTAGCTGATGGGTAAATCACACTATTACCCAAGACTACATACAGGATACGCGAAGACATACCCATGAATATTAGCTGATGGGTAATTCACACTATTACCCAAGACTACATACAGGATACGTGAAGACATACCCATGAATATTAGCTGATGGGTAAATCACACTATTACCCAAGACTACATACAGGATACTTGAAGACATACCCATGAATATTAGCTGATTGGTAATTCACACTATTACCCAAGACTACATACAGGATACGCGAAGGCATACCCATGAATATTAGCTGATGGGTAAATCACACTATTACCCAAGACTACATACAGGATACGCGAAGACATACCCATGAATATTAGCTGATGGGTAAATCACACTATTACCCAAGACTACATACAGGATACGCGAAGGCATACCCATGAATATTAGCTGATGGGTAAATCACACTATTACCCAAGACTACATACAGGATACACAAAGACATGCCCATGAATATTAGCTGATGGGTAATTCACACTATTACCCAAGACTACATACAGGATACGCGAAGGCATACCCATGAATATTAGCTGATGGGTAAATCACACTATTACCCAAGACTACATACAGGATACACAAAGACATGAATATTAGCTGATGGGTAAATCACACTATTACCCAAGACTACATACAGGATACGTGAAGACATACCCATGAATATTAGCTGATGGGTAAATCACACTATTAACCAAGGCTACATACAGTATACGCGAAGACATACCCATGAATATTAGCTGATGGGTAAATCACACTATTACGCAAGACTACATACAGGATACGCGAAGACATACCCATGAATATAAGTTGATGGGTAAATCACACTATTACCCAAGGCTACATACAGGATACGCGAAGACATACCCATGAATATCAGCTGATGGGTAATTCACACTATTACCCAAGACTACATACAGGATACGTGAAGACATGAATATTAGCTGATGGGTAAATCACACTATTACCCAAGACTACATACAGGATACGCGAAGACATACTCATGAATATTAGCTGATGGGTAAATCACACTATTACCCAAGACTACATACAGGATACGTGAAGACATACCCCATGAATATTAGCTGATGGGTAAATCACACTATTACCCAAGACTACATACAGGATACGTGAAGACATGAATATTAGCTGATGGGTAAATCACACTATTACCCAAGACTACATACAGGATACGTGAAGACATACCATGAATATTAGCTGATGGATAAATCACACTATTAACCAAGGCTACATACAGGATACGCGAAGACATACCCATGGATATTAGCTGATGGGTAAATCACACTATTAACCAAGGCTACATACAGGATACGCGAAGACATACCCATGAATATTAGCTGATGGGTAAATCACACTATTACGCAAGACTACATACAGGATACGCGAAGACATACCCATGAATATAAGCTGATGGGTAAATCACACTATTACCCAAGGCTACATACAGGATACGCGAAGACATACCCATGAATATCAGCTGATGGGTAATTCACACTATTACCCAAGACTACATACAGGATACGCGAAGACATGAATATTAGCTGATGGGTAAATCACACTATTACCCAAGACTACATACAGGATACGCGAAGACATACCCATGAATATTAGCTGATGGGTAAATCACACTATTTCCCAAGACTACATGCAGGATACGTGAAGACATACCCCATGAATATTAGCTGATGGGTAAATCACACTATTACCCAAGACTACATACAGGATACGTGAAGACATACCCATGAATATTAGCTGGGTAAATCACACTATTGCCCAAGACTACATACAGGATACGCGAAGACATACCCCATGAATATTAGCTGATGGGTAAATCACACAATTACCCAAGACTACATACAGGATACGTGAAGACATACCCCATGAATATTAGCTGATGGGTAAATCACACTATTACCCAAGACTACATACATGATACGTGAAGACATACCCCATGAATATTAGCTGATGGGTAAATCACACTATTACCCAAGACTACATACAGGATATGCGAAGACATACACATGAATATTAGCTGATGGTTAAATTACACTATTACCCAAGACCACATACAGGATACGTGAAGACATACCCATGAATATTAGCTGATGGGTAAATCACACTATTACCCAAGACTACATACAGCATACGCGAAGGCATACCCATGAATATTAGCTGATGGGTAATTCACACTATTACCCAAGACTACATACAGGATACGCGAAGACATACCCATGAATATTAGGTGATGGGTAAATCACACTATTACCCAAGACTACATACATGATACTTGAAGACATATCCATGAATATTAGCTGATGGGTAATTCACACTATTACCCAAGACTACATACAGAATACGCGAAGGCATACCCATGAATATTAGCTGATGGGTAAATCACACTATTACCCAAGACTACATACAGGATACGCGAAGACATGAATATTAGCTGATGGGTAAATCACGCTATTACCCAAGACTACATACAGGATACTTGAAGACATACCCATGAATATTAGCTGATGAGTAAATCACACTATTACCCAAGGCTACATACAGGATACGCGAAGACATACCCCATGAATATTAGGTGATGGGTAAATCACACTATTACCCAAGACTACATACAGAATACGTGAAGACATACCCATGAATATTAGCTGATGGGTAAATCACACTATTAACCAAGGCTACATACAGGATATGCGAAGACATACCCATGAATATTAGCTGATGGGTAAATCACACTATTACGCAAGACTACATACAGGATACGCGAAAACATACCCATGAATATAAGCTGATGGGTAAATCACACTATTACCCAAGGCTACATACAGGATACGCGAAGACATACCCATGAATATCAGCTGATGGGTAATTCACACTATTACCCAAGACTACATACAGGATACGCGAAGACATGAATATTAGCTGATGGGTAAATCACACTATTACCCAAGACTACATACAGGATACGCGAAGACATACCCATGAATATTAGCTGATGGGTAAATCACACTATTAACCAAGACTACATACAGGATACGTGAAGACATACCCATGAATATTAGCTGATGGGTAAATCTCTCTATTACCCAAGACTACATACAGGATACGCGAAGACATACCCCATGAATATTAGCTGATGGGTAAATCACACTATTACCCAAGACTACATACAGGATACGTGAAGACATACCCTATGAATATTAGCTGATGAGTAAATCACACTATTACCCAAGACTACATACAGGATACGTGAAGACATACCCATGAATATTAGCTGATGGGTAAATCACACTATTACCCAAGACTACATACAGGATATGCGATAACATACACATGAATATTAGCTGATGGGTAAATTACACTATTACCCAAGACCACATACAGGATACGTGAAGACATACCCATGAATATTAGCTGATGGGTAAATCACACTATTACCCAAGACTACATACAGGATACGCGAAGGCATACCCATGAATATTAGCTGATGGGTAATTCACACTATTACCCAAGACTACATACAGGATACCTGAAGACATACCCAGGAATATTAGCTGATGGGTAAATCACACTATTACCCAAGACTACATACAGGATATGCGAAGACATACACATGAATATTAGCTGATGGGTAAATTACACTATTACCCAAGACCACATACAGGATACGTGAAGACATACCCATGAATATTAGCTGATGGGTAAATCACACTATTACCCAAGACTACATACAGGATACGCGAAGGCATACCCATGAATATTAGCTGATGGGTAATTCACACTATTACACAAGACTACATACAGGATACGCGAAGACATACCCCATGAATATTAGCTGATGGGTAAATCACACTATTACCCAAGACTACATACAGGATACGTGAAGACATACCCATGAATATTAGTTGATTGGTAATTCACACTATTACCCAAGACTACATACAGGATACGCGAAGGCATACCCATGAATATTAGCTGATGGGTAAATCACACTATTACCCAAGACTACATACAGGATACGCGAAGACATACCCATGAATATTAGCTGATGGGTAAATCACACTATTACCCAAGACTACATACAGGATACGCGAAGACATACCCACGAATATTAGCTGATGGGTAAATCACACTATTAACCAAGGCTACATACAGGATACGCGAAGACATACCCATGAATATTAGCTGATGGGTAAATCACGCTATTACCCAAGACTACATACAGGATACTTGAAGACATACCCATGAATATTAGCTGATGAGTAAATCACACTATTACCCAAGGCTACATACAGGATACGCGAAGACATACCCCATGAATATTAGGTGATGGGTAAATCACACTATTACCCAAAACTACATACAGAATACGTGAAGACATACCCATGAATATTAGCTGATGGGTAAATCACACTATTAACCAAGGCTACATACAGGATATGCGAAGACATACCCATGAATATTAGCTGATGGGTAAATCACACTATTACGCAAGTCTACATACAGGATACGCGAAAACATACCCATGAATATAAGCTGATGGGTAAATCACACTATTACCCAAGGCTACATACAGGATACGCGAAGACATACCCATGAATATCAGCTGATGGGTAATTCACACTATTACCCAAGACTACATACAGGATACGCGAAGACATGAATATTAGCTGATGGGTAAATCACACTATTACCCAAGACTACATACAGGATACGCGAAGACATACCCATGAATATTAGCTGATGGGTAAATCACACTATTAAACAAGACTACATACAGGATACGTGAAGACATACCCATGAATATTAGCTGATGGGTAAATCTCTCTATTACCCAAGACTACATACAGGATACGCGAAGACATACCCCATGAATATTAGCTGATGGGTAAATCACACTATTACCCAAGACTACATACAGGATACGTGAAGACATACCCCATGAATATTAGCTGATGAGTAAATCACACTATTACCCAAGACTACATACAGGATACGTGAAGACATACCCATGAATATTAGCTGATGGGTAAATCACACTATTACCCAAGACTACATACAGGATATGCGATAACATACACATGAATATTAGCTGATGGGTAAATTACACTATTACCCAAGACCACATACAGGATACGTGAAGACATACCCATGAATATTAGCTGATGGGTAAATCACACTATTACCCAAGACTACATACAGGATACGCGAAGGCATACCCATGAATATTAGCTGATGGGTAATTCACACTATTACCCAAGACTACATACAGGATACGTGAAGACATACCCAGGAATATTAGCTGATGGGTAAATCACACTATTACCCAAGACTACATACAGGATATGCGAAGACATACACATGAATATTAGCTGATGGGTAAATTACACTATTACCCAAGACCACATACAGGATACGTGAAGACATACCCATGAATATTAGCTGATGGGTAAATCACACTATTACCCAAGACTACATACAGGATACGCGAAGGCATACCCATGAATATTAGCTGATGGGTAATTCACACTATTACACAAGACTACATACAGGATACGCGAAGACATACCCCATGAATATTAGCTGATGGGTAAATCACACTATTACCCAAGACTACATACAGGATACGTGAAGACATACCCATGAATATTAGCTGATTGGTAATTCACACTATTACCCAAGACTACATACAGGATACGCGAAGGCATACCCATGAATATTAGCTGATGGGTAAATCACACTATTACCCAAGACTACATACAGGATACGCGAAGACATACCCATGAATATTAGCTGATGGGTAAATCACACTATTACCCAAGACTACATACAGGATACGCGAAGACATACCCACGAATATTAGCTGATGGGTAAATCACACTATTAACCAAGGCTACATACAGGATACGCGAAGACATACCCATGAATATTAGCTGATGGGTAAATCACACAATTACCCAAGACTACATACAGGATACGCGTAGACATACCCATGAATATTAGCTGATGGGTAATTCACACTATTACCCAAGACTACATACAGGATACGCGAAGGCATACCCATGAATATTAGCTGATGGGTAAATCACACTATTACCCAAGACTACATACAGGATACGCAAAGACATGAATATTAGCTGATGGGTAAATCACACTATTACCCAAGACTACATACAGGATACGTGAAGACATACCCATGAATATTAGCTGATGGGTAAATCACACTATTAACCAAGGCTACATACAGTATACGCGAAGACATACCCATGAATATTAGCTGATGGGTAAATCACACTATTACGCAAGACTACATACAGGATACGCGAAGACATACCCATGAATATAAGCTGATGGGTAAATCACACTATTACCCAAGGCTACATACAGGATACGCGAAGACATACCCATGAATATCAGCTGATGGGTAATTCACACTATTACCCAAGACTACATACAGGATACGTGAAGACATGAATATTAGCTGATGGGTAAATCACACTATTACCCAAGACTACATACAGGATACGCGAAGACATACTCATGAATATTAGCTGATGGGTAAATCACACTATTACCAAAGACTACATACAGGATACGTGAAGACATACCCCATGAATATTAGCTGATGGGTAAATCACACTATTACCCAAGACTACATACAGGATACGTGAAGACATGAATATTAGCTGATGGGTAAATCACACTATTACCCAAGACTACATACAGGATACGTGAAGACATGAATATTAGCTGATGGGTAAATCACACTATTACCCAAGACTACATACAGGATACGTGAAGACATACCATGAATATTAGCTGATGGATAAATCACACTATTAACCAAGGCTACATACAGGATACGCGAAGACATACCCATGAATATTAGCTGATGGGTAAATCACACTATTACGCAAGACTACATACAGGATACGCGAAGACATACCCATGAATATAAGCTGATGGGTAAATCAAACTATTACCCAAGGCTACATACAGGATACGCGAAGACATACCCATGAATATCAGCTGATGGGTAATTCACACTATTACCCAAGACTACATACAGGATACGCGAAGACATGAATATTAGCTGATGGGTAAATCACACTATTACCCAAGACTACATACAGGATACGCGAAGACATACCCATGAATATTAGCTGATGGGTAAATCACACTATTTCCCAAGACTACATGCAGGATACGTGAAGACATACCCCATGAATATTAGCTGATGGGTAAATCACACTATTACCCAAGACTACATACAGGATACGTGAAGACATACCCATGAATATTAGCTGGGTAAATCACACTATTGCCCAAGACTACATACAGGATACGCGAAGACATACCCCATGAATATTAGCTGATGGGTAAATCACACTATTACCCAAGACTACATACAGGATACGTGAAGACATACCCCATGAATATTAGCTGATGGGTAAATCACACTATTACCCAAGACTACATACATGATACGTGAAGACATACCCCATGAATATTAGCTGATGGGTAAATCACACTATTACCCAAGATTACATACAGGATATGCGAAGACATACACATGAATATTAGCTGATGGTTAAATTACACTATTACCCAAGACCACATACAGGATACGTGAAGACATACCCATGAATATTAGCTGATGGGTAAATCACACTATTACCCAAGACTACATACAGCATACGCGAAGGCATACCCATGAATATTAGCTGATGGGTAATTCACACTATTACCCAAGACTACATACAGGATACGCGAAGACATACCCATGAATATTAGGTGATGGGTAAATCACACTATTACCCAAGACTACATACATGATACTTGAAGACATACCCATGAATATTAGCTGATGGGTATTTCACACTATTACCCAAGACTACATACAGGATACGCGAAGGCATACCCATGAATATTAGCTGATGGGTAAATCACACTATTACCCAAGACTACATACAGGATACGCGAAGACATGAATATTAGCTGATGGGTAAATCACGCAATTACCCAAGACTACATACAGGATACTTGAAGACATACCCATGAATATTAGTTGATGGGTAAATCACACTATTACCCAAGACTACATACAGAATACGTGAAGACATACCCATGAATATTAGCTGATGGGTAAATCACACTATTAACCAAGGCTACATACAGGATATGCGAAAACATACCCATGAATATTAGCTGATGGGTAAATCACACTATTACGCAAGACTACATACAGGATACGCGAAAACATACCCATGAATATAAGCTGATTGGTAAATCACACTATTACCCAAGGCTACATACAGGATACGCGAAGACATACCCATGAATAAAGGCTGATGGGTAATTCACACTATTACCCAAGACTACATACAGGATACGCGAAGACATGAATATTAGCTGATGGGTAAATCACACTATTACCCAAGACTACATACAGGATACGCGAAGACATACCCATGAATATTAGCTGATGGGTAAATCACACTATTAACCAAGACTACATACAGGATACGCGAAGACATACCCCATGAATATTAGCTGATGGGTAAATCACACTATTACCCACGACTACATACAGGATACGTGAAGACATACCCATGAATATTAGCTGATGGGTAAATCACACTATTACCCAAGACTACATACAGGATGCGCGAAGACATACCCCATGAATATTAGCTGATGGGTAAATCACACTATTACCCAAGACTACATACAGGATACGTGAAGACATACCCCATGAATATTAGCTGATGAGTAAATCACACTATTACCCAAGACTACATACAGGATACGTGAAGACATACCCATGAATATTTGCTGATGGGTAAATCACACTATTACCCAAGACTACATACAGGATATGCGAAGACATACACATGAATATTAGCTGATGGGTAAATTACACTATTACCCAAGACCACATACAGGATACGTGAAGACATACCCATGAATATTAGCTGATGGGTAAATCACACTATTACCCAAGACTACATACAGGATACGCGAAGGCATACCCATGAATATTAGCTGATGGGTAAATCACACTATTACCCAAGACTACATACATGATACTTGAAGACATACCCATGAATATTAGCTGATGGGTATTTCACACTATTACCCAAGACTACATACAGGATACGCGAAGACATGAATATTAGCTGATTGGTAAATCACACTATTACCCAAGACTACATACAGGATACGCGAAGACATGAATATTAGCTGATGGGTATATCACGCTATTACCCAAGACTACATACAGGATACTTCAAGACATACCCATGAATATTAGCTGATGGGTAAATCACACTATTACCCATGGCTACATACATGATACGTGAAGACATACCCATGAATATTTGCTGATGGGTAAATCACACTATTACCCAAGACTACATACAGGATATGCGAAGACATACACATGAATATTAGCTGATGGGTAAATTACACTATTACCCAAGACCACATACAGGATACGTGAAGACATACCCATGAATATTAGCTGATGGGTAAATCACACTATTACCCAAGACTACATACAGGATACGCGAAGGCATACCCATGAATATTAGCTGATGGGTAAATCACACTATTACCCAAGACTACATACATGATACTTGAAGACATACCCATGAATATTAGCTGATGGGTATTTCACACTATTACCCAAGACTACATACAGGATACGCGAAGGCATACCCATGAATATTAGCTGATGGGTAAATCACACTATTACCCAAGACTACATACAGGATACGCGAAGACATGAATATTAGCTGATGGGTAAATCACGCAATTACCCAAGACTACATACAGGATACTTGAAGACATACCCATGAATATTAGTTGATGGGTAAATCACACTATTACCCAAGACTACATACAGAATACGTGAAGACATACCCATGAATATTAGCTGATGGGTAAATCACACTATTAACCAAGGCTACATACAGGATATGCGAAAACATACCCATGAATATTAGCTGATGGGTAAATCACACTATTACGCAAGACTACATACAGGATACGCGAAAACATACCCATGAATATAAGCTGATTGGTAAATCACACTATTACCCAAGGCTACATACAGGATACGCGAAGACATACCCATGAATATCAGCTGATGGGTAATTCACACTATTACCCAAGACTACATACAGGATACGCGAAGACATGAATATTAGCTGATGGGTAAATCACACTATTACCCAAGACTACATACAGGATACGCGAAGACATACCCATGAATATTAGCTGATGGGTAAATCACACTATTAACCAAGACTACATACAGGATACGCGAAGACATACCCCATGAATATTAGCTGATGGGTAAATCACACTATTACCCACGACTACATACAGGATACGTGAAGACATACCCATGAATATTAGCTGATGGGTAAATCACACTATTACCCAAGACTACATACAGGATGCGCGAAGACATACCCCATGAATATTAGCTGATGGGTAAATCACACTATTACCCAAGACTACATACAGGATACGTGAAGACATACCCCATGAATATTAGCTGATGAGTAAATCACACTATTACCCAAGACTACATACAGGATACGTGAAGACATACCCATGAATATTTGCTGATGGGTAAATCACACTATTACCCAAGACTACATACAGGATATGCGAAGACATACACATGAATATTAGCTGATGGGTAAATTACACTATTACCCAAGACCACATACAGGATACGTGAAGACATACCCATGAATATTAGCTGATGGGTAAATCACACTATTACCCAAGACTACATACAGGATACGCGAAGGCATACCCATGAATATTAGCTGATGGGTAAATCACACTATTACCCAAGACTACATACAGAATACTTGAAGACATACCCATGAATATTAGCTGATTGGTAAATCACACTATTACCCAAGACTACATACAGGATACGCGAAGACATACCCATGAATATTAGCTGATGGGTAAATCATACTATTACCCAAGACTACATACTGGATACGCGAAGACATGAATATTAGCTGATTGGTAAATCATACTATTACCCAAGACTACATACAGGATACGCGAAGACATGAATATTAGCTGATTGGTAAATCACACTATTACGCAAGACTACATACAGGATACGTTAAAACATACAACATACCCCATGAATATTAGGTGATGGGTAAATCACACTATTACCCAAGACTACATACAGGATACGTGAAGACATACCCCATGAATATTAGCTGATGGGTAAATCACACTATTACCCAAGGCTACATACAGAATACGCGAAGACATACCCATGATTATTAGGTGATGGGTAAATCACACTATTACCCAAGACTACATACAGGATACGTTAAGACATACCCCATGAATATTAGCTGATGGGTAAATCACACTATTACCCAAGACTACATACATGATACGCGAAGACATATCCCATGAATTATATTAGGTGATGGGTAAATCACACTATTACCCAAGGCAACATACAGGATACGCGAAGACATACCCATAAATATTAGGTGATGGGTATATCACACTATTACGCAAGACTACATACAGGATACGTTAAAACATACCCCATGAATATTAGGTGATGGGTAAATCACACTATTACCCAAGACTACATACAGGATACGTGAAGACATACCCCATGAATATTAGCTGATGGGTAAATCACACTATTACCCAAGGCTACGTACAGAATACGCGAAGACATACCCATGATTATTAGGTGATGGGTAAATCACACTATTACCCAAGGCTACATACAGGATACTTGAAGACATACCCATGAATATTAGCTGATAGGTAAATCACACTATTACCCAAGGCTACATACAGGATACGCAAAGACATACGCCATGAATATTAGCGGATGGGTAAATCACACTATTACCCAAGGCAACATACAGGATACGCGAAGACATACCCCATGAATATTAGCTGATGAGTAAATCATACTATTACCCAAGGCTACATACAGGATACGCGAAGACATACCCATGAATATTAGCTGATGAGTAAATCATACTATTACCCAAGGCTACATACAGGATACGTGAAGACATACCCATGAATATTAGCTGATGGGTAAATCACACTACTACCCAAGGCTACATACAGAATACGCGAAGACATGCCCATGAATATTAGCTGATGGGTAAATCACTCTATTACCCAAGGCTACATACAGAATGCGCGAAGACATACCCCATGAATATTAGCTGATAGGTAAATCACACTATTACCCAAGACTACATACAGGATACGTGAAGACATACCCCATGAATATTAGCTGATGGGTAAATCACACTATTACCTAAGACTACATACAGGATACGTGAAGACATACCCATGAATATTAGCTGATGGGTAAATCACACTATTACGCAAGACTACATACAGGATATGCAAAGACATACCCATGAATATTAGCTGATGGGTAAATCACACTATTACCCAAGACCACATACAGGATACGTGAAGACATACCCATGAATAATAGCTGATGGGTAAATCACACTATTACCCAAGACTACATACAGGATACGCGAAGGCATACCCATGAATATCAGCTGATGGTTAATTCACACTATTACCCAAGACTACATACAGGATACGCGAAGACATGAATATTAGCTGATGGGTAAATCACACTGTTACCCAAGACTACATACAGGATACGTGAAGCATACCCATGAATATTAGCTGATGGGTAAATCACACTATTACCCAAGGCTACATACAGGATACGCGAAGACATACCCATGAATATCAGCTGATATGTAATTGACACTATTACCCAAGACTACATACAGGATACGCGAAGAGATACCCCATGAATATTAGCTGATGGGTAAATCACACTATTACCCAAGACTACATACAGGATACTTGAAGACATACCCCATGAATATTAGCTGATGGGTAAGTCACACTATTACAAAAGACTACATACAGGATACGCGAAGACATACCCCATGAATATTAGCTGATGGGTAAATCACACTATTACCCAAGGCTACATACAGGATACGCGAAGACATACCCATGAATATCAGCTGATATGTAATTGACACTATTACCCAAGACTACATACAGGATACGCGAAGAGATACCCCATGAATATTAGCTGATTGGTAAATCACACTATTACCCAAGACTACATACAGGATACGTGAAGACATACCCATGAATATTAGCTGATGGGTAAATCACACTATTACCCAAGACTACATACAGAATACTTGAAGACATACCCATGAATATTAGCTGATGGGTAATTCACACTATTACCCAAGACTACATACAGGATACGCGAAGGCATACCCATGAATATTAGCTGATGGGTAAATCACACTATTACCCAAGACTACATACAGGATACGCAAAGACATGAATATTAGCTGATGGGTAAATCACACTATTACCCAAGACTACATACAGGATACGCGAAGACATACCCATGAATATTAGCTGATGGGTAAATCACACTATTAACCAAGGCTACATACAGGATACGCGAAGACAAACCCATGAATATTAGCTGATGGGTAAATCACACTATTACCCAAGACTACATACAGGATACGCGAAGACATACCCATGAATATAAGCTGATAGGTAAATCACACTATTACCCAAGACTACATACAGGATACGCGAAGACATGAATATTAGCTGATTGGTAAATCACACTATTACCCAAGACTACATACAGGATACGCGAAGACATACCCATGAATATTAGCTGATGGGTAAATCACACTATTACCCAAGACTACATACAGGATATGCGAAGACATACCCATGAATATTAGCTGATGGGTAAGTCACACTATTACCCAAGGCTACATACAGGATACGCGAAGACATACCCATGAATATCAGCTGATGGGTAATTCACACTATTACCCAAGACCACATACAGGATACGCGAAGACATGAATATTAGCTGATGGGTAAATCACACTATTACCCAAGACTACATACAGGATACGCGAAGACATACCCATGAATATTAGCTGATGGGTAAATCACACTACTACCCACGGCTACATACAGAATACGCGAAGACATACCCATGAATATTAGCTGATGGGTAAATCACACTATTACCCAAGGCTACATACAGAATGCGCGAAGACATACCTCATGAATATTAGCTGATGGTTAAATCACACTATTACCCAAGACTACATAGAGGATACGCGAAGACATACCCATGAATATAAGCTGATGGGAGAATCACACTATTACCAAAGACTACATATAGGATACGCGAAGACATACCGATGAATATTAGCTGATGGGTAAATCACGCTATTACCCAAAGCTACATACAAGATACGCGAAAATATACGCCATGAATATTAGCTGATAGGTAAATCACACTATTACCCAAGGCTACATACAGGATACGCGAAGACATACCCATGAATATCAGCTGATGGGTAATTCACACTATCACCCAAGACTACATACAGGATACGCGAAGAGATACCCCATGAACATTAGCTGATGGGAAGGTCACACTATTACCCAAGACTACATACAGGATACGCGAAGACATACCCCATGAATATTTGCTGATGGGTAAATCACACTATTACCCAAGACTACATACAGGATACGTGAAGACATACCCCATGAATATTAGCTGATGGTTAAATCACACTATTACCCAAGACTACATACAGGATACGTGAAGACATACCCCATGAATATTAGCTGATGGGTAAATCACACTATTACCCAAGACTACATACAGGATACGTGAAGACATACCCATGAGTATTAGCTGATGGGTAAATCACACTATTACCCAAGACCACATACAGGATACGCGAAGCCATGAATATTAGCTGATGGGTAAATCACACTATTACCCAAGACTACATACAGGATACGCGAAGACATACCCATGAATATTAGCTGATGGGTAAATCACACTATTACCCAAGGTTACATACAGGATACGCGAAGACATACCCATGAATATCAGCTGATGGGTAATTGACACTATTACCCAAGACTACATACAGGATACGCGAAGAGATACCCCATGAACATTAGCTGATGGGTAAGTCACACTATTACAAAAGACTACATACAGGATACGCGAAGACATACCCCATGAATATTAGCTGATGGGTAAATCACACTATTACCCAAGACTACATACAGGATACTTGAAGACATACCCATGAATATTAGCTGATGGGTAAATCACACTATTACCCAAGGCTACATACATGATACGTGAAGACATACCCATGAATATTAGCTGATTGGTAAATCACACTATTACCCAAGACTACATACAGGATACGCGAAGACATACCCATGAATATTAGCTGATGGGTAAATCATACTATTACCCAAGACTACATACAGGATACGCGAAGACATGAATATTAGCTGATTGGGAAATCACACTATTACCCAAGACTACATACAGGATACGCGAAGACATGAATATTAGCTGATGGGTTAATCACACTATTACCCAAGACTACACACAGGATACTTGAAGACATACCCATGAATATTAGCTGATGAGTAAATCACACTATTACCCAAGGCTACATACAGGATACGCGAAGACATACCCATGAATATTAGCTGATGGGTAAATCACACTATTACCCAAGACTACATACAGGATATGCGAAGACATACCCATGAATATTAGCTGATGGGTAAATCACACTATTACCCAAGGCTACATACAGGATACGCGAAGACATACCCATGAATATCAGCTGATGGGTAATTCACACTATTACCCAAGACCACATACAGGATACGCGAAGAGATACCCCATGAATATTAGCTGATGGGAGAATCACACTATTACCAAAGACTACATATAGGATACGCGAAGACATACCGATGAATATTAGCTGATGGGTAAATCACGCTATTACCCAAAGCTACATACAAGATACGCGAAAATATACGCCATGAATATTAGCTGATAGGTAAATCACACTATTACCCAAGGCTACATACAGGATACGCGAAGACATACCCATGAATATCAGCTGATGGGTAATTCACACTATCACCCAAGACTACATACAGGATACGCGAAGAGATACCCCATGAACATTAGCTGATGGGAAGGTCACACTATTACCCAAGACTACATACAGGATACGCGAAGACATACCCCATGAATATTTGCTGATGGGTAAATCACACTATTACCCAAGACTACATACAGGATACGTGAAGACATACCCCATGAATATTAGCTGATGGGTAAATCACACTATTACCCAAGACTACATACAGGATACGTGAAGACATACCCCATGAATATTAGCTGATGGGTAAATCACACTATTACCCAAGACTACATACAGGATACGTGAAGACATACCCATGAGTATTAGCTGATGGGTAAATCACACTATTACCCAAGACCACATACAGGATACGCGAAGCCATGAATATTAGCTGATGGGTAAATCACACTATTACCCAAGACTACATACAGGATACGCGAAGACATACCCATGAATATTAGCTGATGGGTAAATCACACTATTACCCAAGGTTACATACAGGATACGCGAAGACATACCCATGAATATCAGCTGATGGGTAATTGACACTATTACCCAAGACTACATACAGGATACGCGAAGAGATACCCCATGAACATTAGCTGATGGGTAAGTCACACTATTACAAAAGACTACATACAGGATACGCGAAGACATACCCCATGAATATTAGCTGATGGGTAAATCACACTATTACCCAAGACTACATACAGGATACTTGAAGACATACCCATGAATATTAGCTGATGGGTAAATCACACTATTACCCAAGGCTACATACATGATACGTGAAGACATACCCATGAATATTAGCTGATTGGTAAATCACACTATTACCCAAGACTACATACAGGATACGCGAAGACATACCCATGAATATTAGCTGATGGGTAAATCATACTATTACCCAAGACTACATACAGGATACGCGAAGACATGAATATTAGCTGATTGGGAAATCACACTATTACCCAAGACTACATACAGGATACGCGAAGACATGAATATTAGCTGATGGGTTAATCACACTATTACCCAAGACTACACACAGGATACTTGAAGACATACCCATGAATATTAGCTGATGAGTAAATCACACTATTACCCAAGGCTACATACAGGATACGCGAAGACATACCCATGAATATTAGCTGATGGGTAAATCACACTATTACCCAAGACTACATACAGGATATGCGAAGACATACCCATGAATATTAGCTGATGGGTAAATCACACTATTACCCAAGGCTACATACAGGATACGCGAAGACATACCCATGAATATCAGCTGATGGGTAATTCACACTATTACCCAAGACCACATACAGGATACGCGAAGACATGAATATTAGCTGATGGGTAAATCACACTATTACCCAAGACTACATACAGGATACGCGAAGACATACCCATGAATATTAGCTGATGGGTAAATCACACTATTAACGAAGGCTACATACAGGATACGCGAAGACATACCCATGAATATTAGCTGATGAGTAAATCATACTATTACCCAAGGCTACATACAGGATACGTGAAGACATACCCATGAATATTAGCTGATGGGTAAATCACACTACTACCCACGGCTACATAAAGAATACGCGAAGACATACCCAAGAATATTAGCTGATGGGTAAATCACACTATTACCCAAGGCTACATACAGAATGCGCGAAGACATACCTCATGAATATTAGCTGATGGTTAAATCACACTATTACCCAAGACTACATAGAGGATACGCGAAGACATACCCCATGAATATTAGCTGATGGGTAAATCACACTATTACCAAAGACTACATGTAGGATACGCGAAGACATACCGATGAATATTAGCTGATGGGTAAATCACGCTATTACCCAAAGCTACATACAAGATACGCGAAGATATACGCCATGAATATTAGCTGATAGGTAAATCACACTATTACCCAAGGCTACATACAGGATACGCGAAGACATACCCATGAATATCAGCTGATGGGTAATTCACACTATTACCCAAGACTACATACAGGATACGCGAAGAGATACCCCATGAATATTAGCTGATGGGTAAATCACACTATTACCCAAGACTACATACAGGATACTTGAAGACATACCCATGAATATTAGCTGATGAGTAAATCACACTATTACCCAAGGCTACATACAGGATACGCGAAGGCATACCCCATGAATAGTAGGTGATGGGTAAATCACACTATTACCCAAGACTACATACAGGATACTTGTAGACATACTCATGAATATTAGCTGATGGCTAAATCACACTATTACCCAAGAACACATACAGGATACGCGAAGACATATCCCATGAATTATATTAGGTGATGGGTAAATCACACTATTACCCAAGACTACATACAGGATACTTGAAGACATACCCATGAATATTAGCTGATAGATAAATCACACTATTACCCAAGGCTACATACAGGATACGCAAAGACATTCGCCATGAATATTAGCTGATGGGTAAATCACATTATTACCCAAGGCTACATACAGGATACGCGAAGACATACCCCATGAATATTAGCTGATGAGTAAATCATACTATTACCCAAGACTACATGCAGGATACGCAAAGACACATGCCATGAATATTAGCTGATGGGTAAATCATACTATTACCCAAGACGACATACAGGATACGCGAAGACATACCCCATGAATATTAGCTGATAAGTAAATCATACTATTACCCAAGGCTACATACAGGATACGTGAAGACATACCCATGAACATTAGCTGGTGGGTAAATCACACTACTACCCAAGGCTACATACAGGATACGCGAAAACATAACCATGAATATTAGCTGATGGGTAAATCACACTATTACCCAAGGCTACATACAGGATACGCGAAGACATATCCCATGAATATTAGCTGATGGGTAAATCACACTATTACCCGAGGCTACATACAGAATGCGCGAAGACATACCCCATGAATATTAGCTGATGGTTAAATCACACTATTACCCAAGACTACATACAAGATACATGAAGACATACCCATGAATATTAGCTGATGGGTAAATCACACTATTACCCAAGACTACATACAGGATAAGTGAAGGCATGCCCATGAATATTAGCTGATGGGTAAATCACACTATTACCCAAGACTACATACAGGATACGCGAAGACATACCCATGAATATTAGCTGATGGGTAAATCACACTATTACCCAAGACTACATACAGGATATGCGAAGACATCCCATGAATATTAGCTGATGGGTAAATCACACTATTACCAAAGGCTACATACAGGATACGCGAAGACATACCCATGAATATCAGCTGATGGGTAATTCACACTATTACCCAAGACTATATACAGGATACGCGAAGACATACCCCATGAATATTAGCTGATGGGTAAATCACACTATTACCCAAGAATACATACAGGATACGTGAAGACATACCCCATGAATATTAGCTGATGGGTAAATCACACTATTACCCAAGAATACATACAGGATACGTGAAGACATACCCCATGAATATTAGCTGATGGGTAAATCACACTATTACCCAAGACTACATACAGGATACGCGAAGACATACCCATGAATATTAGCTGATGGGTAATTGACACTATTACCCAAGGCTACATACAGGATACGCGAAGACATACCCATGAATATCAGCTGATGGGTAATTCACACTATTACCAAAGACTACATACAGGATACGCGAAGACATACCCCAGGAATATTAGCTGATGGGTAAATCACACTATTACCCAAGAATACATACAGGATACGTGAAGACATACCCCATGAATATTAGCTGATGGGTAAATCACACTATTACCCAAGACTACATACAGGATACGCGAAGGCATACCCATGAATATCAGCTGATGGTTAATTCACACTATTACCCAAGACTACATACAGGATACGCGAAGATATGAATATTAGCTGATGGGTAAATCACACTATTACCCAAGACTACATACAGGATACGCGAAGACATACCCATGAATATTAGCTGATGGGTAAATCACACTATTACCCAAGGCTACATACAGGATACGCGAAGACATACCCATGAATATCAGCTGATGGGTAATTGACACTATTACCCAAGACTACATACAGGATACGCGAAGAGATACCCCATGAATATTAGCTGATGGGTAAGTCACACTATTACAAAAGACTACATACAGGATACGCGAAGACATACCCCATGAATATTAGCTGATGGGTAAATCACACTATTACCCAAGACTACATACAGGATACTTGAAGACATACCCATGAATATTAGCTGATGGGTAAATCACACTATTACCCAAGGCTACATACATGATACGTGAAGACATACCCATGAATATTAGCTGATTGGTAAATCACACTATTACCCAAAACTACATACAGGATACGCGAAGACATACCCATGAATATTAGCTGATGGGTAAATCATACTATTACCCAAGACTACATACAGGATACGCGAAGACATGAATATTAGCTGATTGGTAAATCACACTATTACCCAAGACTACATACAGGATATGCGAAGACATGAATATTAGCTGATGGGTTAATCACACTATTACCCAAGACTACATACAGGATACTTGAAGACATACCCATGAATATTAGCTGATGAGTAAATCACACTATTACCCAAGGCTACATACAGGATACGCGAAGGCATACCCCATGAATATTAGGTGATGGGTAAATCACACTATTACCCAAGACTACATACAGGATACTTGTAGACATACTCATGAATATTAGCTGATGGCTAAATCACACTATTACCCAAGAACACATACAGGATACGCGAAGACATATCCCATGAACTATATTAGGTGATGGGTAAATCACACTATTACCCAAGACTACATACAGGATACTTGAAGACATACCCATGAATATTAGCTGATAGGTAAATCACACTATTACCCAAGGCTACATACAGGATACGCAAAGACATTCGCCATGAATATTAGCTGATGGGTAAATCACATTATTACCCAAGGCTACATACAGGATACGCGAAGACATACCCCATGAATATTAGCTGATGAGTAAATCATACTATTACCCAAGACTACATGCAGGATACGCAAAGTCACATGCCATGAATATTAGCTGATGGGTAAATCACACTATTACCCAAGACGACATACAGGATACGCGAAGACATACCCCATGAATATTAGCTGATAAGTAAATCATACTATTACCCAAGGCTACATACAGGATACGCGAAGACATAACCATGAATATTAGCTGATGGGTAAATCACACTATTACCCAAGGCTACATACAGGATACGCGAAGACATATCCCATGAATATTAGCTGATGGGTAAATCACACTATTACCCGAGGCTACATACAGAATGCGCGAAGACATACCCCATGAATATTAGCTGATGGTTAAATCACACTATTACCCAAGACTACATACAGGATACATGAAGACATACCCATGAATATTAGCTGATGTGTAAATCACACTATTACACAAGACTACATACAGGATACGCGAAGGCATGCCCATGAATATTAGCTGATGGGTAAATCACACTATTACCCAAGACTACATGCAGGATACGCGAAGACATACCCATGAATATTAGCTGATGGGTAAATCACACTATTACCCAAGACTACATACAGGATATGCGAAGACATACCCATGAATATTAGCTGATGGGTAAATCACACTATTACCCAAGGCTACATACAGGATACGCGAAGACATACCCATGAATATCAGCTGATGGGTAATTCACACTATTACCCAAGACTACATACAGGATACGCGAAGACATACCCCATGAATATTAGGTGATGGGTAAATCACACTATTACCCAAGAATACATACAGGATACGTGAAGACATACCCCATGAATATTAGCTGATGGGTAAATCACACTATTACCCAAGACTACATACAGGATACGCGAAGACATACCCATGAATATTAGCTGATGGTAAATCACACTATTACCCAAGACTACATACAGGATACGCGAAGACATGAAGAGTAGCTGATGGGTAAATCACACTATTACCCAAGACTACATACAGGATACGCGAAGACATACCCATGAATATTAGCTGATGGGTAAATCACACTATTAACCAAGACAACATACAGGATACACGAAGAAATACCCATGAATATTAGCTAATGGGTAAATCACACTATTACCCAAGACTACATATAGGATACGCAAAGACATACCCATAAATATCAGCTGATGGGTAATTCACACTATTACCCAAGACTACATACATGATACGCGAAGAGATACCCCATGAACATTAGCTGATGGGTAAGTCACACTATTACCCAAGACTACATACAGGATACGCGAAGACATACCCCATGAATATTAGCTGATGGGTAAATCACACTATTACCCAAGACTACATACAGGATACGCGAAGACATACCCTATGAATATTAGCTAAAGGGTAAGTCACACTATTACCCAAGACTACATACAGGATACGCGAAGACATACCCCATGAACATTAGCTGATGGGGAAAGTCACACTATTACCCAAGACTACATACAGGATACGCGAAGACATACCCATGAATATTAGGTGATGGGTAAATCACACTATTACCCAAGACTACATACAGGATACGCGAAGACATACCCATGAATATTAGCTGATGGGTAAATCACACTATTAACCAAGACAACATACAGGATACACGAAGAAATACCCATGAATATTAGCTAATGGGTAAATCACACTATTACCCAAGACTACATATAGGATACGCAAAGACATACCCATAAATATCAGCTGATGGGTAATTCACACTATTACCCAAGACTACATACATGATACGCGAAGAGATACCCCATGAACATTAGCTGATGGGTAAGTCACACTATTACCCAAGACTACATACAGGATACGCGAAGACATACCCCATGAATATTAGCTGATGGGTAAATCACACTATTACCCAAGACTACATACAGGATACGTGAAGACATACCCCATGAATATTAGCTAATGGGTAAGTCACACTATTACCCAAGACTACATACAGGATACGCGAAGACATACCCCATGAACATTAGCTGATGGGTAAGTCACACTATTACCCAAGACTACATACAGGATACGCGAAGACATACCCATGAATATTAGGTGATGGGTAAATCACACTATTACCCAATACTACATACAGGATACGGGAAGACACACGCCAAGAATATTAGCTGATGGGTAAATTACACTATTAACCAAGACTACATACAGGATACGCGAAGACATACCCCATGAATATTAGCTGATGGGTAAATCACACTATTACCCAAGACTACATACAGGATACGTGAAGACATACCCCATGAATATTAGCTGATGGGTAAATCACACTATTACCCAAGACTACATACAGGATACGTGAAGACATACCCATGAATATTAGCTGATGGGTAAAGTCACACTATTATGCAAGACTACATACAGGATATGCAAAGACATACCCATGAGTATTAGCTGATGGGTAAATCACACTATTACCCAAGACCACATACAGGATACGCGAAGACATGAATATTAGCTGATGGGTAAATCACACTATTACCCAAGACTACATACAGGATACGCGAAGACATACCCATGAATATTAGCTGATGGGTAAATCACACTATTACCCAAGGTTACATACAGGATACGCGAAGACATACCCATGAATATCAGCTGATGGGTAATTGACACTATTACCCAAGACTACATACAGGATACGCGAAGAGATACCCCATGAACATTAGCTGATGGGTAAGTCACACTATTACAAAAGACTACATACAGGATACGCGAAGACATACCCCATGAATATTAGCTGATGGGTAAATCACACTATTACCCAAGACTACATACAGGATACTTGAAGACATACCCATGAATATTAGCTGATGGGTAAATCACACTATTACCCAAGGCTACATACATGATACGTGAAGACATACCCATGAATATTAGCTGATTGGTAAATCACACTATTACCCAAGACTACATACAGGATACGCGAAGACATACCCATGAATATTAGCTGATGGGTAAATCATACTATTACCCAAGACTACATACAGGATACGCGAAGACATGAATATTAGCTGATTGGTAAATCACACTATTACCCAAGACTACATACAGGATACGCGAAGACATGAATATTAGCTGATGGGTTAATCACACTATTACCCAAGACTACATACAGGATACTTGAAGACATACCCATGAATATTAGCAGATGAGTAAATCACACTATTACCCAAGGCTACATACAGGATACGCGAAGACATACCCATGAATATTAGCTGATGGGTAAATCACACTATTACCCAAGACTACATACAGGATATGCGAAGACATACCCATGAATATTAGCTGATGGATAAATCACACTATTATCCAAGGCTACATACAGGATACGCGAAGACATACCCATGAATATCAGCTGATGGGTAATTCACACTATTACCCAAGACCACATACAGGATACGCGAAGACATGAATATTAGCTGATGGGTAAATCACACTATTACCCAAGACTACATACAGGATACGCGAAGACATACCCATGAATATTAGCTGATGGGTAAATCACACTATTAACCAAGGCTACATACAGGATACGCGAAGACATACCCATGAATATTAGCTGATGAGTAAATCATACTATTACCCAAGGCTACATACAGGATACGTGAAGACATACCCATGAATATTAGCTGATGGGTAAATCACACTATTACCCAAGGCTACATACAGAATGCGCAAAGACATACCTCATGAATATTAGCTGATGGGTTAATCACACTATTACCCAAGACTACATACAGGATACTTGAAGACATACCCATGAATATTAGCTGATGAGTAAATCACACTATTACCCAAGACTACATAGAGGATACGCGAAGACATACCCATGAATATAAGCTGATGGGAGAATCACACTATTACCAAAGACTACATATAGGATACGCGAAGACATACCGATGAATATTAGCTGATGGGTAAATCACGCTATTACCCAAAGCTACATACAAGATACGCGAAGATATACGCCATGAATATTAGCTGATAGGTAAATCACACTATTACCTAAGGCTACATACAGGATGCGCGAAGACATACCCATGAATATCAGCTGATGGGTAATTCACACTATTACCCAAGACTACATACAGGATACGCGAAGAGATACCCCATGAATATTAGCTGATGGGTAAATCACACTATTACCCAAGACTACATACAGGATACTTGAAGACATACCCATGAATATTAGCTGATGAGTAAATCACACTATTACCCAAGGCAACATACAGGATACGCGAAGGCATACCCCATGAATATTAGGTGATGGGTAAATCACACTATTACCCAAGACTACATACAGGATACTTGTAGACATACTCATGAATATTAGCTGATGGCTAAATCACACTATTACCCAAGAACACATACAGGATACGCGAAGACATATCCCATGAATTATATTAGGTGATGGGTAAATCACACTATTACCCAAGACGACATACAGGATACGCGAAGACATACCCCATGAATATTAGCTGATAAGTAAATCATACTATTACCCAAGGCTACATACAGGATACGTGAAGACATACCCATGAACATTAGCTGGTGGGTAAATCACACTACTACCCAAGGCTACATACAGGATACGCGAAGACATAACCATGAATATTAGCTGATGGGTAAATCACACTATTACCCAAGGCTACATACAGGATACGCGAAGACATATCCCATGAATATTAGCTGATGGGTAAATCACACTATTACCCGAGGCTACATACAGAATGCGCGAAGACATACCCCATGAATATTAGCTGATGGTTAAATCACACTATTACCCAAGACTACATACAAGATACATGAAGACATACCCATGAATATTAGCTGATGGGTAAATCACACTATTACCCAAGACTACATACAGGATAAGTGAAGGCATGCCCATGAATATTAGCTGATGGGTAAATCACACTATTACCCAAGACTACATACAGGATACGCGAAGACATACCCATGAATATTAGCTGATGGGTAAATCACACTATTACCCAAGACTACATACAGGATACGCGAAGACATACCCATGAATATTAGCTGATGGGTAATTGACACTATTACCCAAGGCTACATACAGGATACGCGAAGACATACCCATGAATATCAGCTGATGGGTAATTCACACTATTACCAAAGACTACATACAGGATACGCGAAGACATACCCCAGGAATATTAGCTGATGGGTAAATCACACTATTACCCAAGAATACATACAGGATACGTGAAGACATACCCCATGAATATTAGCTGATGGGTAAATCACACTATTACCCAAGACTACATACAGGATACGCGAAGGCATACCCATGAATATCAGCTGATGGTTAATTCACACTATTACCCAAGACTACATACAGGATACGCGAAGACATGAATATTAGCTGATGGGTAAATCACACTATTACCCAAGACTACATACAGGATACGCGAAGACATACCCATGAACATTAGCTGATGGGTAAATCACACTATTACCCAAGGCTACATACAGGATACGCGAAGATATACCCATGAATATCAGCTGATGGGTAATTGACACTATTACCCAAGACTACATACAGGATACGCAAAGAGATACCCCATGAACATTAGCTGATGGGTAAGTCACACTATTACAAAAGACTACATACAGGATACGCGAAGACATACCCCATGAATATTAGCTGATGGGTAAATCACACTATTACCCAAGACTACATACAGAATACTTGAAGACATACCCATGAATATTAGCTGATGGGTAAATCACACTATTACCCAAGGCTACATACATGATACGTGAAGACATACCCATGAATATTAGCTGATTGGTAAATCACACTATTACCCAAGACTACATACAGGATACGCGAAGACATACCCATGAATATTAGCTGATGGGTAAATCATACTATTACCCAAGACTACATACAGGATACGCGAAGACATGAATATTAGCTGATTGGTAAATCACACTATTACCCAAGACTACATACAGGATACGCGAAGACATGAATATTAGCTGATGGGTTAATCACACTATTACCCAAGACTACATACAGGATACTTGAAGACATACCCATGAATATTAGCTGATGAGTAAATCACACTATTACCCAAGGCTACATACAGGATACGCGAAGGCATACCCCATGAATATTAGGTGATGGGTAAATCACACTATTACCCAAGACTACATACAGGATACTTGTAGACATACTCATGAATATTAGCTGATGGCTAAATCACACTATTACCCAAGAACACATACAGGATACGCGAAGACATATCCCATGAATTATATTAGGTGATGGGTAAATCACACTATTACCCAAGACTACATACAGGATACTTGAAGACATACCCATGAATATTAGCTGATAGGTAAATCACACTATTACCCAAGGCTACATACAGGATACGCAAAGACATTCGCCATGAATATTAGCTGATGGGTAAATCACATTATTACCCAAGGCTACATACAGGATACGCGAAGACATACCCCATGAATATTAGCTGATGAGTAAATCATACTATTACCCAAGACTACATGCAGGATACGCAAAGACACATGCCATGAATATTAGCTGATGGGTAAATCACACTATTACCCAAGACGACATACAGGATACGCGAAGACATACCCCATGAATATTAGCTGATAAGTAAATCATACTATTACCCAAGGCTACATACAGGATACGTGAAGACATACCCATGAATATTAGCTGATGGGTAAATCACACTATTACCCAAGGCTACATACAGGATACGCGAAGACATATCCCATGAATATTA